>NC_041397.2:311621205-311985893 GCF_900747795.2 Erpetoichthys calabaricus
TGAATCTGAGCCAGCCGGATGAGAAAGCGAACCCCCCCCCCCACTCCCCCCACTCCGAGCCGCCCCGCCCCGCCACTTTTTTTTTTTTTTAAGTGTGCCAAAGTCGCGAGTCGCTTAGTGGGCAGCGGGCCAAGTGACAGTGTGCCTGAGAAGCAAAGGGGGGGCTCAGGTCCACTGCGGACGTGTCCCCTGCAACTCTCGACTGGGCCCCTTCTTACGAGTGTAAAGGGTGTGTGTTGGGGGTGGGGGGGGGGGGGGGGCGAGGCATGGGATGTCAGCTTGAGAACTGCACGTCAGCGGAACACAGCGACTCTGAGTGAAAAATTTCCTAAAGTAAGCCAATCCCTAGCGCGGCCCTCCTCCTCCTACAGAAGACCCCCCCCCCCCCCCCCCCCCCCCCATTACTCGCCTTGCTCTTCCCCTTTGATTGATTATTATGGCAGGGCTCCAGCGTATGTATTTTTTAAGTACGTTTTTGGTTGCGCACGAATGTCGTTTCTCGACTTCAAAGGGGGTCCCGCTGAAAGGGGAGGGGCTAAGCAGCATATAAGAGGGGCGCAGAGAGAGCCGCCGAGCAAACTAAGCGCGAGTGCGGAGTGCAGAAGGGAGCAGGACGAGGACGAGGAGACCCCCGTGTGCCGCACAAGTACACAGACAGACAGACAGACGGACGGACAGCCCCCCCCCCCCCAGCCCACTTGTCTCTAGCGCTCTCTGCTCCGGACTTCCCTCTCTCGTCACTTCGCCTTCTCGGTGTCCGCTCAGCGGGAATGCGATCGCTTGTGCGCCTCGTCTCCGTGCTCTGCTGCGCCGCGTTTCTGGAGCCGCACGGTGGCGCTGCGCCTGGGACGAGGAGACCCGCGGTTCCCGTGCAATTGGACTCCGCCGAGTCACAACACGCGCCTCTTCCAGCTGGACGCCTTTGGGAAGCGACTTGTCCTGGAACTGGAGCCCGACCAGAGTTTCCTCGCTCCCGCTTTACTTTCCAGGTGGTGGGGGCGCAGCGGGCTCGGGCTTTCCGGTAGATGCCGAAGGGGACGTGCTGCACGCTGCTTCTTCTCGGGAACTGTCAACGGGGGATCCGGACTCCATGGCGGCGCTTAACCTCTGCCAGGGACTGCAGGGCGGCTTTTACACCCAAGGAGAGGGAGTACGTTCATTCAGCCGCGGGAACGGCAGCCACGACGGCGCTCACCTTCTCCGCCGGAGGAGCCGGGATTCTCGGAGAGGGGAGTGCGGCGTGGTGGACGCGGAGCGGCAGCCGGGCGACCAGCAGCAGGATGGGCACCAGCAGCAGCCGTCGCCTAACACAAGGGAGACACCTGCGCGATTTGCAGGTAGGCATCTCCACCCTTCGTCTGCAGTGCTTGGACTAACGCAAGTAAAGGTGGCACTGCCACTGGCGCACACCCTGTTCGGGAGTGGCATGAGGTGGCACCTCAGCCTTGTTTGGAAACTGGGTAGAGAAGGGGCACCTCTCTGCATCGGACGCCATGCCAGGGTGAGCAGCAGTGCATAAAGATAGAGTAGGAGGGCATTGGTTTGTGAGGGGGGCTGTTCGGGAGTGGCATGTAGTGGGCACCTCAGCTTTGTTTGGAAACTGGGTAGATAAGGGGCACCTCTCTGCATCGGACGCCATCCCAGGGTGAGCAGCGGAGCCCAAAAATAAAGTAGGGGGGCATTGGTTTATGGGGTGCACAGTAGTGCGTGGAGTAGAAAAGCTGGGCACCGTGGTGCCCAAATAATAAAAAAGACCATCCGGTACATTCACCAACATATTTTTTTCGTCGGCTGTATTTTCGGTTTCCCCCATCCACGTGAAGGTGTCCAGAAGGATCACCGATTTATGAAAATCCCGATATCTTTTTTTTTTTTTTAATAAGACCCGCGGGGCCCAGTTCCGTTTTTTTTTGACTTGGAGGTCACCTCCTTAGACCTTCGGGATGTCCCGTTTTCGTCCACAAATTAGGAACCACCGTCATAACGCGGAGAGCCCCTTGCCAAAGTCCTATTACCGTGTCGGGGACGGGGCGGGGTAGAGGGGGTCGGCACCATTCCGTTATTTGCAACTTTTCAATTTTACTGGGCAGCATGTCAGTTTACTGCCAGGGCAAAACAACCCATTAGGTGTGCCCAACGCTACCATCAGTTTGAGCTGAGGGGGTGGCGTACATGTGGGCACTTCTTCTGAGGGGAGGAACATCTCCTGAGAGCAGCAAGCGGCAGAGAAAATGTCTGCCAGAAATCAAAAAAAGAAAAAATCCATTCCGTTTTGGGGCATCTGTGTTGGTTGTTTGTTTTGAGCAGCCGGGCATGCGGGGCACCACTCTGTGTTCGGGAATGTGCCCACCGTCAGATCCGTGCGTTTGTGACTTTGACAGTCATGACCGAATGTGAGCAGCAGGGGGCAGCAGTCTCCCTGCCAACTTGCAGCACGCGCCTCATCTGTCAGCTTCCTGTTTCCTCTCCCGCATGCCACCCGTGGGCGCAGAGCCTCCTGTGGTGCCCGGCGTGGGTGTTTCCTTTAAGGGGAGAAGACTGGCACTGGACAGCTTTGTGCCTTTGAGATTTTCTCTGTTTTATATGAAGGAAATCTTTTTGGCTCTTGTGCCCACTTGGGTGTGGCCAGGGTGCCCTTCCCTCACGTTTTGCTTTCCTATCTGGTCCTGTAGGTAAAAGCCGTGCCAAGCGCTTTGTATCCACTCCTCGCTACGTGGAGACCTTAATAGTGGCGGACACATCTATGGCGGAGTTCCACGGCGCCGGGCTCAAGCAGTACCTGCTAACAGTGATGGCGGTGGCAGCTAAACTGTACAAGCATCCCAGCATCCACAACCCCATCAGCCTGGCAGTGGTGAAGCTGATGGTGATCTACGAGGAGGAGAAGGGTCCCGACGTGTCGTCCAATGCCGCCCTCACCCTGCGCAACTTCTGCAAGTGGCAGCAGCAGCACAATCCTCCACAGGACCCGCCACCCAGAGCACTACGACACTGCCATCCTCTTCACCCGGCAGGTAAGGGTGCCACGCTTTGGTGGTGGTGGGAATCGTTTCCGGCGCTTGGTTTAATCCTGAAGCTTATTGGTTGATTTTTTTTTTCCCTCCCCCTCTCATCAGGACCTTTGTGGTTCCCATACCTGTGACACGCTGGGCATGGCAGATGTTGGCACAGTGTGCGACCCCCAACGCAGCTGCTCGGTTATAGAGGACGATGGTATCCAGGCTGCCTTCACCACTGCACATGAGCTTGGTAAGACACTCTTTTGCCCCCCCCCCCCCCTTGAAAAAAGTGGGCACATAAAATGAGCAAAACATGCTGGCATGTGCTTGAATCTGGGCACCAATCCGTTTCTTTTGTTCCTTTCTGTAGGCCACGTGTTTAACATGCCCCACGATGAGTCCAAGCAGTGTGCCAGCACCAACGGACCCAACTGGAGCTCACACATGATGGCATCAACCCTTTCCAGCCTCAACCGCCAACAGCCTTGGTCGGCCTGCAGTGCCTACATGATCACTTCTTTCTTGGACAATGGCTACGGTGAGTGCCGGGCATCATTTCTACAGTGGCATCATGTCTCATCGTGCAGATTAGTGTTCCACCATGCCTCTACCACCCCAGTGACATTTTCTTTCTTGTGACATCTCTAGGAGACTGCCTACTGGACAAGCCACAGAAACCGTTGCCCTACCCAAACCTTTTGCCTGGGACGCTGTACGATGCCAATAAGCAGTGCCAGTTCACTTTTGGGGAGGAGTCCCGCCACTGCCCAGACCCCACCAGCACTTGCACCACCCTCTGGTGTACAGGCACCTCGGCCGGTGGTCTCCTTGTCTGCCAAACCAAACACTTCCCTTGGGCTGATGGCACCTCGTGTGGTGAGGGCCGCTGGTGCATGGCGGGCCAGTGTGTGGATCAGAGTGACGCTCACTTGTACCAGGTAAGTGGGCACCTCAGCCCAAGGCAAAGGGCATTTTGTGGCTTTGGCTTTGAAGTAATGGCTCATTGACCATGACTCGTGTATTTATTTATTAATTTATTTATTTATTTTCAGACCCCTGTCAATGGCGGCTGGGGGCAATGGGACCCTGGAGTGACTGCTCCCGACGTGTGGCGGTGGGGTGCAGTACTCCTACCGAGACTGTAACAATCCGTCCCAAAGAACGACGGCAAGTACTGCGAGGGCAAGCGAGTGCAGTACCGCTCCTGCAACACGCTGGAGTGGCCCCGTTACCAATGGTGAGCCTGGCAACCTCCTTTGGCACACCACAATGTTGGCAGCTGCCCCGGCCTGCTCCGTTGTACTCATCTGTGTCTCTCGTCCTGCCAGGTCTGTCCTACCGCGAGGAGCAGTGTCTGGCCCACAACGACTTTTCCCAGAGCTCCTTTGGGGGTGGCTCTGCCGTGGAGTGGGTGCCCCAAGTACGCGGGCGTGTCCCCCAAGGACCGGCTGCAAGCTGATCTGCCCGCGTGAAGGGGACCGGATAACTTCTACATGCTGCAGCCCAAGGTACGCAATGGTCACAATGAGGGGGCTGCTAGAGGGCCAACCCTGCCCCCCTCACTTTCTTAGCTTTGCCAGTCTCGACCGACCTAAACGTTTCTTTGTCTGCCATGCTCTCAGGTGGCAGATGGCACGCCGTGTGCAGTCCGGATTCCACCTCCGTGTGTGTCCAAGGGCAGTGCGTGAAGGCCGGCTGCGACCCGGGTCATCGGCTCCAGCAAAAAGTTTGACAAGTGTGGCGTGGTGTGGCGGCGATGGCACCACCTGCAAAAAAGTCTCCCGGCTCCCTGGAACGATCCAAGTGAGTGCCGCTTGTAAAGGCGCTATATGATGATGATGATGATGATGATGGACTGCCATGTGGTTTCAGTAGAGTTCTCAACATCTTTCTCTCTATTTGTGTTTAGGCCTGGCTACCAAGATGTCGTGGTCATTCCAGCGGGTGCCACCAATATCGACGTGAAGCAGAGGAGCGCTGGCAGCTCGAGACACGATGGCAGCTACCTGGCCATCAAGACTCAGGACGGCTCGTACCTGCTCAACGGCGATTACACCCTCTCCACCCTGGAGCAGGACATCTTTTTTCCGCGGTTCTCTCCTTCGGTACAGCGGCTCGTCGGTCCAGCTGGAGCGCATCCGCAGTTTCGGCCCCCTTCCGGAAGCCCTCACCCTCCAGGTGCTGTCGGTGGGTGATGCCTACCGGCCCCGCGTCAAGTACACCTACTTTGTCAAGCGGCCCGTCTCCAGTGGCAAAAAGAGCTTCAATGCCATCCAGCAGACGGACTCCTCCGAATGGGCCATCAGGGAATGGGGCAGCTGTTCCCAGAGCTGTGGCGGCGGCGTCCAGCGGCGGCAAGTCGAGTGCAAGAACGCCAGGGGCCTGCCGGCCAACGACTGCCCACCCGAGCTGCGACCCGCCGACTCCAGGCCGTGTACCAACGTGCCCTGCCCGCACTGGTTACTCGGCGAGTGGTCGCCCTGCTCAAAGACCTGCGGGATGGGTTACCGCAAGCGGCCGCTCAAGTGCGTGGGCTCGGATGGCAGGGCGACGTCTCAGGAGGAGTGCGACGTGAAGGACAGGCCGCGGCCCCTCATCGACATCTGCGTCAACAGGGAGTGCCAGTGAGCCCGGCGGGCAGAAAGGACCGATTTGAACCAGACTGCACTGAAAACACACACACACACACACACGTGATGCACAGACGCCAGGGTTACGTCTGACCTCCAACCTCACGACCTGTGACCCTGGCATGCAAAAGACTGCAGACGATGGGCATTCTGATGATTCAATAGGAAAGTGTTGGGGGAGAGAGACGAACCCGCCGGGGTGTGGTCCTAAGTGTACGGGCAAAGGGTTTATGGGTCTTCAGGAGAATGTCTGCCATGCTGTGCCAGTCTCGAGGTAAGGTGGGCAGGCAGGCAGGGACCTCTTAAGGTGGTACTGCAACTCATGGCTCTGGCGGCCAGAAATCGCTGCCATCCTACCTCAGTCCTGCAGGCAGAGTATGAGGGTGGGGGGGATTGGGGGGGGGGGGGGGGTCCCGTTTTCTACAAGCTGCTATTTTTGGAATTTTTGGAAGAAAAAAAAAAAAAAAAAACGGGCCTTGTTCTCCCGAAACAACGAAAATAAAAAATAAGGGAGGTAAAGACGTTAGCTTGAAGGTGCTGACTGATGGCATCCTAATTTTTGTAGGAAGCCAAGTGGCGCAGGCTTTGCCCCTCCACCCACTCACCCACCCTTCCATTACCCCTGTGGCACCGGTCCATTCCACATATGAGCATCGGCCTTATTTGAGGTGGTGCCCACGTTGGCACCGTCTCCATTTTGGGTGGTATGCCTGAGTTTAGGTTGGGGGGGGGGGTGACATTTCAATTTGGGTTTTATTTACAGTCTCTGGCATCTCATTGGCTGAAGCAGAAAGGAAAAAAAAAATTTTTTTCCAAGTTTGGGGTGGGAGGCGTCCCCCTATATAGTGCCTTTCATTGGTGTTTTCGCTGCCCGTTTTTCCCCTGGTTTGGGAACACGGCTGCTGAAATGTGTTTGGTTTTTTTTTTGTTTTTGTGCCTGGCATGGCCCGCGCCAGCTCTACTTTATAAGTATTGGTGGGTTATCTGACGTTACTTCTGTGAAGGATTGATTTTTTGATTTTTCTTCCGTCTTTTAATTTTGTAAATTTATTCCAAACATTATTTATTTTTGTACAGCTTTTTATAATATAATCTCGATAAGTTATCGCATTTTTACAGAAGGAGAAAGTACACGTTGTATAGAGTATTTATGCAATATTATATTATGTTTAGATCTATGACTTAATAAAAGGTTGCCTGCGACCCGCTCTGGTGGTTGTGTGTTTCATTGATTTTGATAGGGGGGTGGTGGGTGGTCTGGCCTCCATTGACTCCTCGGTGACGAGACCTTAACTGGCACTCCTCTGGGTCTTCATAACGTTTACAAAGAGTCTGTTCATCTCTGCGATGTCATCGACTGGCACAACGTCACTTTGGAGCGGACTGAGGGGGCTTCACTGAGACACATTTCATATGGGGGGGGGGGGGGGCTCTGGGACTTGGGAGCTGCACGGCTATCTGGAATTTGGTGGTTCAAGACCCGTTACTCTTGCAAAATGTGAGACGTGTACGCAGGGGTAGAGAGCTGTACATAGGTCCTGACCCACCTCTTGTGTACTTAAGCAATATTTACTACATGGACCTGTGAAGGCCTTCTGTTAAAAGTTAATTTTTACCACATGCCAATATGCCACACAGCCCAGAGATGAATGACCTGCCATCCTGATGTTTTTATAAGGGTCACAAAGACCAAAAGGAGCCCGTGAAGGTCTTGTTGCAATAACAGCAAATGATGCATACGAACCATAAAGGAGGTGCACTCCCCTGCCCACCCAGTACCTTTCTGAAGGTGACGAGGACCCCTAGTGGCTGTCTTATGTGAATCACAGGAGAGACCAAGATGGGCCTCTCTTACTAACGCCTGAGTGCAAATGCCCCGTGTTCCAATTTGTACACAAGCAGATGGCATGGGGTTTTGTATACATGGCAGTGATTCCACTTAACACTTGTATGCCATGAGCACAAGTTTTAACAAGGTGTCCCTACTTTACTTTACATTCCAGAATTGCTCATCCAAAGCCCCAATTCAGTTTGTCCACTCTTGTTACTGTGTAGTCTGTGCTGCTCACTGGGGGCACCCAGTGGCCGAAGTGTAGAACTGGCACTGCACAGAGCTTAGTCTACAGAACAGAGCGGCAGGGGACATCGTACAGGTGTCCAGTACAAAATGGCTCTCCCAGTACTGAAGGTGCTTTAAGAAAAGTCGAAATGAATCCAAAATCTCCTTCATTTTAAAGCACTCATTCTACAAACCGATGGTCAGACATTGTGGAAAAAGAGGTGAAGATTAGGATGGCACAGAGATCAGAACGGGGTATGAAATAGGGGCTAGAAGAACACGTGGGAAAGTGAGCATGGACCTCAAATAGTGTAATCATATAGTGCCTTTCACATCTATCTATCTATCTATCTATCTATCTATCTATCTATCTATCTATCATTATTATTATTATTATTATATAGCGCCTTTCATATCTATCTATCTATCTATCTATCTATCTATCTATCTATCTATCTATTATTATTATTATTATATAGCGCCTTTCACATCTATCTATCTATCTATCTATCTATTGATCTATCTATCTATTACATAGTGCCTTTCACCTATAACTTGCATACAGAGAATTCAATAATCCCTTCCCTCTCTGCACACTTTATTGTGCTGTAGATTTAATTTTAATAAGTTTGCCATTTTTGCCTATCAATCTACACTCAACAGCCCAAAAGACATATTTTCAGAAAGGTTTGACAAATGTATGAAAAATGAAAAGCTGAAATGTCGCCCTTATAGAAGTGTTCAGACCCTTAACTCAGCACTTTGTAGAAGTCCCTTTTGGCAGCTGGGGTGGCACAGGGTGGCACTACTGCCTCACAGTAAGTAAGGAGACCAGAGCTGATGTCCCTGGTCCCCCCTGAGTGGAGTTTGCTTGTGCCCCCCTTGTCTTTGTGACTTTCATCCTGGTGCTCCAGTTTTTCCCTCCACGAGTCCCAATGACATGCCAGTTAGGTGGGAGCTGGTGATTCCTAAATTTGCCAGTGTGTGTGTGTGTGGTGTATTTTTTTGTTGCCCCTGTGCAAGGACTTGGCTCCGTGTTTTCATGGTTTGTCCTTCCTCATTCCCTATTCGTGCTCCAGCGACGCCTTGGCACCAATTTCAACTCTGAGTCTTCTTGGGTGAGACTCTCCGAGCTTTGCAGACCTGATCCGTTTATTCCACTCTTCCTGGCAGGTCACCTCTTGCTCCATTAGATTTCAGGACAGCATCCTGTAATCTGCCATTTTCAGGTCTCTCCACAGATGTTCTATGAGATCCGGGCCCCCCAGGGACACTCAGACTCTTGTCCCCCAAAGCCTCCTCGGCGTTGTCTTGGCTGTGGGTGCTTCGGGTCAAGTTGAACAGTCCCTCCAGTCTGAGGTGGTGTGCCCTCCACATCAGGTTTTTTCATTGTCCCCCCCCCCCCCCCCCCCCCCGCACTCATCCTCCCTTCCAGCCCTGACCAAACTCCCTGGACCCTTCACCCCCGTGGTTCAGCTGGCTTCTTGAAGACCAGAGACTGGATACCTGAAATCATGAGATAGGGTGGGCTTAGGAAGTGGGGGGGTTTTCTTGAAAATCATTGGCTGGACACTTGAGATCTCATACACCAGGGTGGCACTACCAGGATCCCTGGGCATTCATTCATTCAGTCATTCATTACATTTATAGAGCACTTTTCTTATTTCTCAAAGCACTTAGACAGAGGGGAGCCACCTCAGCCAGCACTAATGTGCAGCACCCACCTGGATGATGTGACGGCAGACATTTTTGCGTCACCACATATTAGCTGTTAAGCGGTGAAGTGATGAGAGAGAAAGAGAGACAATTAGAGACAGAGGCCAGAATGACTCGGCCATGGTGGGCAACGTAGCCAGAGCATCAGGATACACCCTACTCTTTATGAAGGATGCCCAGGGATAAGGGATCAGAATGTCAAGCACTGGCACTCAAGGTGGTTTGGCCCAAAGACCACTTTGTCAAAGTCAAAGATATGGAGGACCACCAAAGGCCAACAGCCCCTTATTTACTGTAAATTCTGTGTTACGAGTGCCACATTCTTTCTTCTGCAGGTAAACAAAAAGAAACATAACGTCCCACGGTGCAAAGCAGAAGATGGCACGGATGAGGACATTAGAAGAATCAGGACGAGGACGGGCCTTTGAAATGTGAGAGAAAACGGAACTGCTTGCAAGCTACTGAGGGTGAAGCGCTGCAGGATATTCAGAGAGGCGTCGGTCGTAAGATAAGGTGCAGCACGCTGACCGAGGACAACTTCCTTCTTTAGGAACGCATCTGCTATGAAAAAAGGAACGATGACCTTACCTTCTTTGGGGCCGCTCTGACAAAACAGAAATGGTTGGCCGATTTGCGCAATAGAAGATGAAATGTTCAGATGCTGTTTCATAAGTAAAGTGGGGGGGGGGGGGGGATGAATATAAAAAAGCCGACCAAAAAGTGAAATTTGCTCTTCTGCTCTGCAAAGCATGAATCCTATGAACTCATCGGTGACCGAATAAAGACTCATTGATTGAACTATTCCTGTCTTCCTCAAAGGTCACTTCCACACAGACCACCAAAGTTCACCAGTCCATCCACTGCATTCTGCTAAAATAACATCAAGTCGAATTCTGAGGGTCCCTAAAGTCCTCCTGTCCACCACACTAATCAATCACTTACTCCACACGTCTGAGGGTCTCATTGTGACAAATAAAAGTCCTGATGTTTGTATGAAATTTCCCCATCACAGGTTTCCAGCTGTGACCTCATGTTATTGATGACCTCATTTTAATGTCACCGTCTCGATCCACTGGACTGATTCCCTTCATCATTTTAAACCCTTCAGTCAGGTCTCCTCTTCATCTCCTTAAGGCTCAGCTCCTTCTGTCATTCCTCTTTGTTCATCCCCTGTAGCCCTGAATCAGCCCAGTCGCTCTTCTCTGGACCTTCTCTAGCACTGCTATGTCCCTTTTGTAGCCTGGAGACCAAAACTGCACAAAGGACTCCAAATGAGACCTCACCATTGTGTTATAAAGCTGGAACAGAACCTCCAATGACTTGTACTCCACACATCAAGGCACTATATAACCCAACATTCTGTTAGCCTTCTTAATGGCTTCTGAACACTGACTGGATTTATTAGAACCTTAGAAAGACTTAGATAAGAACGGGCCATTCAGACCAACAAAGTTCACCAGTCCATCCACTGCCTTCTGCTAAAATAACATCAAGTCGAGTTCTGAGGGTCCCTGAAGTCCTCTTGTTCACCACACTACTTGGTCACTTATTCCAGGTGCCTGTGGTTCTCCATGTGAAGAAAAACTTCCTCATGTTGGTGTGAAATTCCCCTTCACAAGTTTCCAGCTGTGTCCTCGTGTTCTTGATGAACTCATTTTAATGTCACCGCCTCGATCCACTGGACTGATTCCCTTCATCATTTTAAACCCTTCAGTCAGGTCTCCTCTTCATCTCCTTAAGGCTCAGCTCCTTCTGTCATTCCTCTTTGTGAATTTGCCCTTGAGATCAATAAATTATCTATCTATCTATCTATCTATCTATCTATCTATCTATCTATCTATCTATCTATCTATCTATCTATCTTTGTTCATCCCCTGCAGCCCCTGAATCAGCCTAGTTGCTCTTCTCTGGACCTTCTCTAGTGCTGCTATGTCCTTTTTGTAACCTGGAGACCAAAACTGCACATAGTACTCCAGATGAGGCCTCACCAGTGTGTTATAAAGCTTCAGCAGAACCTCCTGTGACTTGTACTCCACACATCAAGGTGCTATATAACCTGACAATCAATTAGCCTGGGTGGCACAGTGAGTAGCGCTGCTGCCTCTCAGTAAGGAGACCTGGGTTCACTTCCCGGGTCCTCCCTGTGTGGAGTGTGCATGTTCTCCCCGTGTCTGCGTGGGTTTCCTCCCACAGTCCAAAGGCATGCAGGTTAGGTGCATTGGCGATGCTAAAATTGGCCTTGGTGTGTGTGTGTGTGTGCCCTGTGGTGGGCTGGTGCCCTGCCAGGGATTGGTTCCTGCCTTGCGCCCTGTGTTAGCTGGGATTGGTTCCAGCAGACCCCTGTGACCCTGTGTTTGGGTTGGAAAATGGATGGATGGTTGGATGGATTCTGTGAGCCTTCTTAATGGCCTCTGAACATTGTCTGGATTTATTAGAACCTTAGAAAGATTTAGGTAAGAACGGGCCATTCAGACCAACTGTTCACTTAATTCTTCTAAAGTAACTTCAGGTCGTGTTTTGAAGGTCCCTAAAGTCCTCCTGTCCACCACACCACTTGCTCACTTATTCCAGGTGTCTGTGGCACTCTTTGTGAAGATAAACTTCCTCATGTTGGTGTGACATTTCCCCTTCGCAAGTTTCCAGTGGTGTCCCCCGTGTTCTTGATGACCTCATTTTAACGTCACTGTCTCAATCCACTGGACTGATTCCCTTCATCATTTTAACCCTTCAGTCAGGTCTCCTCTTCATCTCTGTAAAGTCTGATGACTGAAATCACGAGATTGTGAAGCGAGTTTCCTCCACACAGTGGCAAAAAAAGAAACTCACAGTGTTCCAGTGTGGGGCTGAGGTGTCACCCACTTGCACGAGGGTCCCAATCCAGGTGGTCTGCCATGTGGTGGGTGTGGTGGCAATGTGCCCACGCTCCCCACCTCTCTCTCTCTTTAAGAGGACAATGCTACATTTTTGCACTGCAGACCTGTCCCTGTTTCTTCGTCAATTTATTTCAACTACAGTAAAGTAAGTGTCATCACTTCACACGAGCTTCACTCCACCATGTCTGCTGTTTTTGGAAGCCATTGATCAACTGGCAAGGTGGCAGAGTGGGCGCACATACAGTCGTGGCCAGACGTTTGGAGATGACCCAAGTGGTTGGTGTTCACCCAGTCTGCGTCTTCAGTGTCAGATGTTTCTCTGGTAGACTGAAGTAGAACGACAAGCAGTTCAGAAGTTTCAAAGGCTTTGACTGACAACGACATGAAGTTGATGCCCACAGTCCATATTTGCAGTGTTGGCCCCCTCAGAATTGGGGTTTTTTTGTTTGTCCACCTGCATCTTGAGGATTCTCAATGAGCCATCTTAGCAGCATTATAGGCCCCCCATTGCAAAAGCAGTGCACTGGGACCTCCTACCTACACAACCACTCAGCAAGTCACAACATACATAGAGTAGCATGGGGGCTCGTGGGGGGCAACTGCCCAGTGTGCCCATACGTTACAGACGGTCTGGGGAGTTCCCTGGCCATGGACCCCAAATGTCAATGTTTTGTTCCCCCAAGCCACTTAATTGTCACTTTGGCCTTATGGCCCGGTGCTCCGTCATGCTGGATTGTTCATTGTTGGTCACCAAGCTGTTGGCAGAAGTTGCTCTCAGAGGATGTTGTGGTCCCATTCTTTATTTCTGGTTGTGTTCTGAGGCCAAATTGCGAGTGAGCCCTGCACTACTTTGGCTGGCATGAATGGTCTCAGGATGCTTTACTGTTGGCATGACACAGGACTGATGGTAGTGCCGCTCACCTTTTCTTCTCAAACAATCAGAAAGGGGATTCATCCAAGACAACGACTTGACCCCAACAGTCCAATCCCAGAATATCAGTCCGTCCCTGATGGCTTCTTTGCTCCACTTCTTGACACCCACCAGGCCATCTTCTAGAAGTCTTCACCTCCCTCCCACCTGGCTGCTGCCATTCCTGAGCAAACACTGCCCTGGCAGTGCCCGCAGCTGAATCACCTTTAGGAGATGGTCCTGTTCACTCGCTGGACTTTCTTGTGCACCCTGAAGCCTTCTTCACCTCACTGTTGTGAATCAGTCAGCGTGACAGAGTGACCTCCAGACTCGTCCTCGTCGACACTCTCACCCCTGTCACTGAAGTGACGTCAGCAGGTCCTTTGGTGGCGGGGATGACATGCAGTGGGATTTTGGGGATGAAGTTCATTTTCATGGCACAGAGAGACTTTGCCATTCATCTGATGACTCGTCAGAACATTCTGGAGTCAATGCAAACTGGCATCATAAAAACGGAGGCAGCAAACTTTGTGAACATTCATATTGGTGTCCTTCTCAAAACTTTTGGCCATGGCTGTACACTAAACATGACACGTTTATGCCAACAAGAGAAGTCAGTTTTCCTGATGTAATGGGAGCCCCTTTACTGAAGTCGAATTGCGAGAAGGACGCTGCTTTTGTCAACCTGTGAGCAGTGACAAGCTGTCCGTGTTCCTAAGGTGAGACTGATAAGGATTATGGCTCGCTTATAACCAGAAGTGGCATCATCGGGCTTAATACCGGAAGTGGCATCATCGGGCTTATGATCAGAAGTGAAGTTGTTGGGCTCGTGACCAAAAGTGATGTCATTGGGCTTGTGACCAGAAGTGGCATCATCTGGCTTAATACCAGAAGTGGCATCATCAGGCTTATGATCAGAAGTGAAGTTGTTGGGCTCGTGACCAAAAGTGATGTCATTGGGCTTGTGACCAGAAGTGGCATCATCTGGCTTAATACCGAAAGTGGTATCATCGGGCTTATGACCAGAAGTGACGTCGTCTGGCTCATGACCAAAAGTGATGTCATTGAGCTTGTGACTAGAAGTGGCGTCATTGGGCTCGTGACCAGAAGTGGCATCATGTGGCTTAATACCGAAAGTGGCATCATCGGGCTTGTGACCAGAAGTGGTATCATCTGGCTTAATACCGAAAGTGGCATCATCGGGCTTATGACCAGAAGTGACGTTGTTGGGCTCGTGACCAAAAGTGATGTCATCAGGCTCGTGACCAGAAGTGGCATTATCTGGCTTAATACCGAAAGTGGCATCATCGGGCTTATGACCAGAAGTGATGTTGTTGGGCTCGTGACTAGAAGTGATGTCATCAGGGCTTGTGGCCAGAAGTAACGTCGTTGGGCTCGTGACCCAGAAGTGACGTCATGGAGGCCAGCGGAACTTCCCGTAACAGGTCTGCAGTGGAAAGAGAGAAAGATTGGTCCACCTCTCCACCCCCTTTGCCTGGCGTGGAATACCTTCCTTCAAGCACCTTAAGATGCCTCCCATGCAGTACGTGTGTGACACCAGGTACTCAGCTCTGCCACCACTCCATGCTGGTTTACGTTTCCAGTCCAGGTGACCCATGACAAAGCCTCTGAGACGCCGTCACGGTGCCCACGTCAGAAGCAGCACGTGTCCAAGTCCATATGGGTTGTTGCTGTGGCCTGGGGTGAGCACTTGAGGTGGATTTAACAGAAGAGTGCCATGTTGTGAAGGAGCTAGGCTGGAAGGGGAGGAGAGACTGCGAGATGAAGAAATGGCGAAGAGGAGAAAGAGAGGAAGCAGTCAGTGGAGTCTAACAGAGCCTGGAGGAGGAAGCCAAAGATGTGGTGCAGAGTGAGAGTGCAGAGGTCAGGGATACGTCGAGCCATTTCATTTCAAGTTCTTTGAAGAATGATGACCACCTGGCACATGCTCGTGTACCACCACACTATGAGCGCCACTAATACTATCAGAGATGCCCCTTCACTCTCAGGCTGAAGACTCACTCCTTCAGTTTAGCACACCCTGACTAGAGCTGCTGATTAACTGTACATCTCCATTGTTAGTCATTAGCACTAAAACATAAGTCACATGATTGTTCTAATTTGTCACTAACCCTCCTCACCTATTCTGTTTCTCTCCTTGGTACTCAAATGTGGCACCTGGTGCCCACTGCCCACCTGCCAAGTTGTTTTGCCTGCCTAAGGTAAAGTCATCTCTGATGGAGGATCGCAGGAATCATCAGGTAGAGGGGTCCTGTCATCAGATTGGCTGGCCCAGCTGTGGAATGGCCAATAGGGGGAGGCGGCTTGATGGCCGAGGTCAGCAGGACTCTAAACAAATCCAAATCGTATTATGGGATGTCACCTACTGTTGAGTTCTGCTCCGCACTTGTAATATTTCTATTGTATTGAGTTTGACTCGTGTTCTCTTCTGTGTATTTCATTGTATTGACCCCCCACTGCACGCCCAGCCTACCTGGAGAGGGGGGTCTCTCTTATTGAACTGCCTTTCCCGAGGTTTCTTCCATTTCTTTGGGAGTCTTCTTAGAGAGTCAAGGCTCGGGGGGCTGTTAAAGCCCATTGCGGCCCTCCTTGTGTGATTTTTGGACTACAGTATATTGTGTTTTGTAATATGAAGTCTCCACAGCTCCATCAATACTTGATCCTGGAGCTGGGAGGTGAGGACTAAACTGGTGGCAGAAAAGGAAACCGGACTTGACAGAAGTGGAGGTGATACTGGGTGTGCTTCACGTATACTTGGGTTAGATAAGCGGGCAGCCACCCCGACACTGGATGTTGGTTGCACCACCCACTTAGACATGGCCAGAGGGGCCGCCTGGTTACCCTTTTCATACCCTTCCCTCATTTTTCTCCCAGTAGACTAATGAGAAATACGGAACGACGGCCTCCTTGGCGTCCTTGGCCACAGCTGTCAGTGACCATGTGACAAGTGAGTGACCTCATGAGAGCTGAACTGGCATCCCTCAGGACCTCCGAGTCCCGGTGTCCAAAGGTGGTGACACCGCTGCCCTCAGTGCTGAGGTAGGTCGCCACTCTGACCGCACACACTAAACACCAGAGCCTTTGTCCTCCCCTCAGTCTCACGTGCCTCTCGCCAGCTTTGCTCGCTGGGGGCTCCAGGCACGCAGGGCTTCGGTGTTGGCTCGACCACGCCACCGCGCAGCAGATTTAGCCGTCTGCCTTAATGAGGAGGTGCAAGTTTCTGCCTGGTTTAGGCTGGAGCAGAGTAATCCGCTCCTTATGTTCTTGTCACTTGGGCAGATTGTGGAGCATTGATCTTTTAAGACCCCCGAATCCCACTCAGGGAAAAAGAAGGCCGTTGTTAAAAAAAAAAAAAAAAAAAAGTGGGCAAAAACTACCAAGGTGGCATTAATGAGAAAAGCAAGTTGACCTCCTGGTGTCATCAGTTATGTCATTCAGGAAAGATGACATGCAATGGTTGGAGCTGGGGGACCGGATGGGTGACTGATGGCATTTAATGGCCAGACCTTCTGAACTGCTAAGGCTATCAGAGATTCTTCTGCCCGTCTAAGACCCAGACTTTACTCACAGCAGCCCGTTAGGACCCCCAAAAATCCATGGCATTGCTCTTCCTATTATTAGACCTGCAAACCTTTTACAACTTTCCAGTGTTCTCCTCCGCTCGCAGGTCCTGAGGTGACCATGAAGGCTAAGATGTGGCACACAGAGGGCACTGGATGGTGACAGTGACAAGATGTGCTTTCCTTCATTGTTACCGCCCCCCCCCCCCCCCCCCCCCCCCCCGCCCCCCCCCCCCCCCCCCCCCCCACTCTATTCCTCAAGTTTCAGCATAATGTGCTGCTTTCCCTTTAACCTCTTAATCTCGAGGGATTGCCAAGATTCTGCTCCAGCCCACACCTTCTAGGTCCCTGGAGCAGATGTCCAGAGTCCCCCCACAGGATTTCCTTCAGATGGTCCTTGTACCCTTTCATAGGTGGTCTGCTTCCCACCAGAGAACCCCACATATTCGGGAGGTTGTGTATCAGACATTCTTAAGACTGCTGGTGGCAGATCAGTCATGGTCTCATCACTGGGCAGGCTTACTCACCGTAGAATCTCAACATTGGTGGCCGTGTCCTCCCACTTCACCCCTGGAGTTTGTGTTGATGAGATTCCTCCATTCTTGGGTTTTGCACCCGTGCTATGAGATTCTCCACCAGCCCAAGTGATCCCAGACTACAGAAGGTGTTCCAGGTCCCTGGAGCAGATGTCATAGTCCACAGGATTTGCCTTCAGATGGTCCTTGTACCCTTTCATAGGTGGTCTGCTTCCCACCAGAGAACCCCACACATTCAGGAGGTTGTGTATCAAACATTCTGATAATATGGACAAGCCCACCAGAGCTGGTGCAGATCAATCGGGGTCTCAATACTGGGCAGGCTTACTCACTAGAGAATCTCCACAATGGTGACATTGGTGGCCATGTCCTCTCACTTTGCCTTCTGAGGGTCCTTGTACCTTTTCGTTGGTCTTCCTCGTGGTCTGCTTCCCACCAGAGAACCCCACGCATTTTGGAGGTTGTGTATCAGACATTCTGAGGACTGCTGGTGGCAGATCAATCATGGTCTTATCACTGGGCAAGCTTACTCACCGTAGAATCTCAACATTGGTGGCCGTGTCCTCCCACTTCACCCCTGGAGTTTGTGTTGATGAAATTCT
This sequence comes from Erpetoichthys calabaricus, assembly GCF_900747795.2. Taxonomy (NCBI): domain Eukaryota; kingdom Metazoa; phylum Chordata; class Cladistia; order Polypteriformes; family Polypteridae; genus Erpetoichthys; species Erpetoichthys calabaricus. The sequence continues at coordinate 311,639,112 of NC_041397.2, forward strand.
TCCATTTGAGTGGATTTCCACCAGTACTCCGAGATTCTGCTCCAGCCCACGCCATCCTGGATTAGGTGTTCCAGCTCCCTGGAAGTAGGTGACACAGTTGACAGGATTTGCCTTCAGATGGTCCTTGTACCTTTTCATGGGTCTTCCTAGTGGTCTACTTCTCACCAGGGAACCCCACAGGTTTGAGAGGTTACATATCAGACATTCTGAGGACTGCTGGTGGCAGATCAGTCGTGGTCTCAATACTGGGCAGGCTTACTCATCGTAGAATCTCCACATTGGTGACATGGGTGGCCGTGTCCTCTCACTTCACCCCTTAACCTCAAGTTTTAATCTTTTATTCTCGAAGGATCTCTGAGATTCTGCTCCAGACCACACAATCCTGAATTAGGTGTTCCAGCTCCCTGGAAGTTAATGACACAGGTGACAGGATTTGCCTTCAGATGGTCCTTTTTCCTTTTCATAGGTATTCCTCGTGGTTTGCTTCTCACCAGGGAACCCCACAGGTTTGAGAAGTTGCATATCAGACATTCTGAGGACTGCTGGTGATAGATCATTCCTGGTCTCAATACTGGGCAGGCTTACTCACCGTAGAATCTCCACGTTGCTGACATTGGTGGCCGTGCCCTCCCACTTCATCCCTGGTGTTTGTGTTGATGAGATTCCTCCGTTCTTGGGTTTTGCACATTGTGCTATGAGATTCTCCACTAGCCCAAGTGATCCCAGACTACAGAAGGTGTTCCAGGTCCCTGGAGTGGATGTCAAAGGCAACAGGATTTGTCCTCAGATGGTCTTTGAACCTTTTCAAAGGTCTTCCTTGTGGTCTACCACCCCACAGGGAGCAGCACTCACTTCAGAGGTTGTATATCAGACATTCTAATGATATGGACAAGCCCACCGGAGCTGGTGCAGATCAATTGTGGTCTCAACACTGGGCAGGCTTGCTCACATTGGTGACATTGGTGGTCATGTCCTCCCATTTTGCCTTCTGACGGTCCTTGTACCTTTTCATAGTGGTCTACTTCTCACCAGGGAACCCCATAGGTTTGAGAGGTTGCATATCAGACATTCTGAGGACTGCTGGTGGCAGATCACTCCGGGTCTCAATACTGGGCAGGCTTACTCACCGTAGAATCTCAACATTGGTGACATTGGTGGCCGTGTCCTCCCACTTCGCCCCTGGAGTTTGTGTTGATGAAATTCTTCCATTCTTGGGTTTTCCACCGGTACTTCGAGATTCTGCTCCAGACCACACAATCCTGGATTAGGTGTTCCAGCTCCCTGGAAGTGGAAATCACAAGTGACAAGATTTTCCCTCGGAGGGTACCTTGTACCATTTCACAGGTCTTTCTTGTGGTCTACCACCCCACAGAGAGCAGCACACATTTGGGAGGTTGCATATGAGACATTCTGATAACATGGACAGCATGGTGGCAGGACAAGCAGGCTCTCAGTACTGGGCAGACTTACAATAGAATCTCCACATTGGTGACATTGGTGGCCGTGTCCTCCCACTTCACCCCTGGAGTTTGTGTTGATGAAATTCTTCCAGTTGAGGGATTTCCACCGGTACTCCAAGATTCTGCTCCAGCCCATGCCATCCTGGATTAGGTGTTCCAGCTCCCTGGAAGTAGATGACACAGGTGACAGGATTTGCCTTCAGATGGTCCATTTTCTTTTTCATAGGTCTTCCTCGTGGTTTGCTTCTCACCAGGGAACCCCACAAGTTTGAGAGGTTGCATATCAGACATTCTGAGGACTGCTGGTGGTAGATCACTCATGGTCTCAATACTGGGCAGGCTTACTCACCACGTTGGTGACATTGGTGACCGTGTCCTCCCACTTCACCCCTGGAGTTTGTGTTGGTGACATTCCCCCCAATATCCAGAAGTTCAGGTTTCAGAATGGTTAGCATCAAGGGTTGTCTCACTACGTAACGCGGGGTTTCCTGAAGACCCAGTGATGCAGCTTCCTAAGCGCTGGGTGGGCTTCATGTTGGCGTCGCTGGAGTGGTGCAGGGCACAGGTGTCATTACCTTTGGCTGGATGACCATGTCAGATGTGTTACCATTGTTTCTCTTTTTCATTTCTTCTTTATGGCGGGCACTCCAGTGGCTGCTCTCGGTTTCTGTTTTTTAATGCTTACCCCTCCCGGGATGGGCTGAATGGCAGAGACCAGTCTTGGACTTTTACTGCACTTTTGAAATGCCTCCTCAAAGACAGATGTGGACTTGGACCCCAGTGGTACATCCAAACTGAGGGCTATGACCACTTAGTCAGTCAGTGCACTGATTTCTGAAATGCCAGGTAAACGCTTATGCCAGTTCCACAAATCAGGTGTTTGGCCTCTGAGAAGTCTTAGGTGGATTTTTATGCACTGTAAGAGATGGTAGGTGGGACTGGAGACCCCTGCCAGTAATGGACTCCCTTCCTCTACTCGGTGGGACACTCCAGATGGCAAGTAGACATGAAAATGGGGCGGAACATAAGGGTCTGGGTATAAAATGCCATCCGAAGGGTTGGCACGCTGGCATCCCGGCAGGATTAGATGGAGAATGAAGGACAGGGGGAGTTGAACTGTTCCATCCCGAAACTGCAAGGTGGTACACCAGTGGACACCCATGGGGCAATGCTGGGAGTTGTAGAACCACAGAGCAGCCCTGTTTGGGTCCCTGGGTACCTCCATAAGGGGTGCTGCTAGGAGTTGTGCCCCATGTGTTTTTTGGGACTTCCGACTGGCCCGGATGTACTTTCATTGGCACCAGAGAAGTACCCCCTGGACTAAAAAAAAGGAACCTGCCCTGCCACAGGACAAAGCACACCTGGGGACAGAGAGACATAAAAGAGGATTCATGTGTTTCGGAAGCGCCATTGTGCTGCTGGATAAACCACTCATCTGTGTCTGAGGTTTGGGGGGCTACAGCGCCCCCTACTGGTCACAGCACATAACCTGATTATGTGGCCATGCAAACCCTTAACCAGATGAGGATTTTGATGTCTGCGCATGTCCATTGTGCTCTGCGCTTGTATTTGCTTTCAGCACCACAAGATAAACTCCCAGAGGCGAATGTCGCCTTCCCCTGGCTGAAATAATCCATCTCAGTATTTCAGAAATCAGTTAATTTAAATTGATGAGCTGAACGCTCAGTAACACAATCCCCAGAGCAGTAGGGTGACGAGCTGAGAGGGACGTGCATTACGGACTCAGATTACTTCTTAAAGCAACGAGTTGTAAGAAATAAAGATACGCAGGAAACTGCAAAAAGAGTTGGGGTATTGCCCCGCATAATGTCCGTTGGACAAAGTGAAAAATGGCAGTCAAGAAATGATTAGAGAACCAAAACATCTGACAGTAGACAGAGGTGAATTGCTGGTTTAAATACACAAAATGGCCGCAGGAAATGAGTTGGCAGGAAATGACGAAATCATGGCGGGAAACGGAAGTGACGTCATCTCTGAGGGGCCGGAAGTGACGTCACCAGTGAGGGACTGGAAAGTGACGTCACATTTTAGAGACCGGACTTGACATCATCATTGAGGGACTGGAAAGTGGTGTCATCTTTGAGAGACCGGAAGTGAGGTCGTCAGTGAGGGACTTTAAAGTGATGTCACATTTGAGAGACCGGAAGTGACATCATCAGTGAGGGGCCGGAAGTGACATCATCAGTGAGGGACTGAAAAGTTGTGTCACATTTGAGAGACACTGACGTCATCAGTGAAGGGCTGTAAATAACGTCATCAGGGAGGGACTGGAAAGTGACGTCATCTTTGAGAGACTAGACGTGACATCATCAGTGAAAGGCTGGAAATGACATCATCAGTGAGGGACTGGAAAAGTGACGTCATCAATGAGGGACTGGAAAGTAACATCATCAGCGAGGGACCAGAAGTGACGGCATCTTTGAGAGACCGGAAATGACATCATCAGTGAGGGGCTGGAAGTGACGTCATCAGTGAGGGACTGGAAAGTGACGTCATATTTGTGAGCCCAGAATTGACATCATCAATGAGGGACTGGAAAGTGACATCACATTTGAGAGACCGGAAGTGACATCATCAGCGAGGGACCGGAAGTGACATCATCAGCGAGGGACCGGAATTGACGTCATCTTTGAGAGACCAGACGTGACATCATCAGTGAGGGACTGGAAAGTGATGTCATCTTTGAGAGCCTGGAAGTGACATCATCAGTGAGGGACTGGAAAGTGACGTCATGTTTGAGAGACCAAACGTGACGTCATCAGTGAGGGACTGGAAAGTGACATCATCTTTGAGAGACCGGAAGTGACATCATCAGTGAGGGACTTTAAAGTGATGTCACATTTGAGAGACTGGAAGTGATGTCATCAGTGAGGGGCTGGAAGTGACGTCATCAGTGAGGGACTAGAAAGTGACGTCATCTTTGTGAGCCCAGAATTGACATCATCAGTGAGGGACTGGAAAGTGACGTCATGTTTGAGAGACCAAACATGACGTCATCAGTGAGGGACTGGAAAGTGACATCATCTTTGAGAGACCGGAAGTGACGTCATCAGTGAGGGACTTTAAAGTGATGTCACATTTGAGAGACCGGAAGTGATGTCATCAGTGAGGGGCTGGAAGTGACATCATCAGTGACGGGCTGGAAATTGATGTCACATTTGAGAAACCGGAAGTGACGTCATCAATGGGGGGGGCGGAAGTGACATCATCAGTGAGGGACTGGAAAGTGACATCACATTTGAGAGACCGGAAGTGACATCATCAGTGAGGGACCAGAATTGACGTCATCTTTGAAAGACCAGACGTGACATCATCAGTGAGGGACTGGAAAGTGACATCGTCTTTGTGAGCCCAGAATTGACATCATTAATGAGGGACTGGAAAGTGATGTCACATTTGAGAGACCGGAAAGTGACGTCATCAGTGAGGGACTGGAAAGTGACGTGATCTTTGAGAGACTGGAAGTGACGTCGTCTGCAGGAGCAAGAAGTGACATCATCACTGATTGACCGGAAAGTGACGTAATCCTGAAGGGTCGGAAGTGCAATTGACATGAAGTGGCCATTTTCAGAAACCGGAAGTGTTGCGGTTGAGTGAGTGAGATTATTTATCTTCTTTTGTTCTGTAGAGAGAGCGAGCGAGAAAGTCATCAGTACCCAAAATCAACCCTTTATCTTGTGCTTGATCGCTCACCTCAGGGCTTGTTGACTGCCTCCTAAGCACACGGGTGTGACAGAGTGAACGAACATATAACGTCTGCCATAAGTACCATGGATGAAGGACGGACATCCTGGCTGAGATGGGGGGGACAACTGACAATCTTCTTCTAAACTGGGACAGACATACAAGGAATGAACTGGGCAAACATGCACCCCAGGAGCACTGCAGTCCCCCACACAGCAGGTGGCGGTGCTCCTCAGGGCTAAACCCCATTAGGACACCTGCATCATGGGAATTGGAGTCCGGAAACACGGCGTCCTTAGGTGCCACTAGAGGGTGCTGCCCTGACTTCCACACGACCCGGAAGTTTAAAGTCCAATTTTCAAAGAAGCCCACAGCCTCAGAGTCAGGGGCAGCAGGAGACACTCACTTGGAGGAAGAAGTAGGGAAGAGTTTATGATCTCCTGGTGTTGATTTTGTTTGGTGATTATTGGAAATGTGTGGGTAGCAAATAATTTATACGAGAACGGAAGTTGTGTTGGGTGACATTGTGTGTGTGTGTGTGGTTTGGGGCTCAGTGCCCCCCCCCCCTTGTGGTTACACTGCAGCAGCATTGTGTGTAAAGCAGCAAGCACATGTCCTGGTATGACGCTGCTTGGCACAGCCAAGAACACAGGGAGCCATGTGTAGAAACTTCTAGATGAGGCGTCAATCTGACAAAACGTTTTTATAAAACACAAGAAAATGACCGCAGGCGTCACACAAATGTTCTGATTCACGGAACATCTCACTCTCATGACGCTGACGCTGGAGCGTTTTGACAGCAGAACTCCAGAAGATTCCTCGCCAATGTAAACGCAGATTTTTAAGACACCAGGTTTGTGCCCTAACTGGGTAATTCCCAGTTATTCCAGTGTAGATATACGGGACAGCACTGCGGTGGTCACGGGGTGGAGGTAAAGAGGGGACTCGCACAACATCACCTACGGATCTTATTGCCACTTGAGACCCTCCAATCTTGAGCTGTCTAGTCGGACCCCATTATTAACGGTAAACAGTGTTTGGAGACAGCTGAGATCTAATTGTCCAGCATCCCTCAGGTGGTCATCTCTGATGGAGGATCACGGATATCATCGGGTAGGAGGGTCCTGTCATCTGACTAGAGCTGCTGATTAACTGTGCAGACTGCAGCTCTGTTGTTAGTCAACTATCAAGTAATATGACACTTAGAATTTGTCACTCACCTCTTCTGTTTCTCTTCTCGGTACCCAAGTGTGGCACATGGTGTCCACTGCCCACCTGCCAAGATGTCCTGCCTGCCTAAGGTAAAGTCAGCTCTGATGGAGGATTGCAGGAATCATTGGGTAGGAGGGTCCTGTCACCTGATTGGCTGGCCCAGCACTGACTGAGCTGTGGAATGGCCAATAGGGGGAGGCGACTTGATGGCTGAGGTCTCCAGGACTCTGAACAAATCCAAATCCTATTATGGGATATCAGCGACTGTTCAGTTCTGCTCTGTCCTTGTCATATTTCTATTGTATTGAGGGTGACTTGTCTTCTCTTCTGTGTATTGTATTGTATTGACCCCCTTTTGATTTTGGCACCCACTGCACACCCAATGATCTGAAAAGGGGTCTCTCTTTGAATTGCCTTTCCCAGAGGTTTCTTCCATTTTTTTGGGGTGTTTTTTCTTGTCTTCTTAGAGAGCCAAGGCTGGGGGGGTTGTCAAAAGGCAGGCCCTCCTTGTGTGATTTTGGGCAACTATACAAAAATAAATTGTATTGTATTGTATTATATAATGAAGACCAAATCCCACCGCCAATCATGAAATGATAACTGAAAGCCCACTGCTCACCTTTTCACTGTTAAATGAGGCCCACTGCACCTTCTCTATGGTGAGTTGAGACCCTTCTGCCATTCCCTCACAGGCAGACAAGATCTCCTGACAATCATCAGCTCATTACTGAGACCCCCATGTCACCTAAATCTGTTAAATGAAGTTTTGGATCAATAATCGACTTCTCACCAATTCTCCAGTAAAGGAAAGGGACGAGGACAACGTTAAGGCCTTAATCCAGTTTTTTCATAGATTGTCCATCCCAGTGCCACCATATTACCGTGGCCTGTTCCCCCCACGCTGTCCCTCCTACTTCAATAAGCAGTTCACGACAAGCCCACCTCTGACCAGCAGTATGGCCATCCGTGACTGAAGACAAGGCAAGCGGACATCTGAGGAAGCTACACACGAGAAAAGCTGTAGGACCAGATGAGCTCAGTCCCCAAATTCTTAAGGCTGACCAACTGTGTGGTGTCCCCTGTCACCTAAGACTCCAGAAAATGCCACTGCCACACCCTGCATTGTGGTGGGTGTCTCTTCACCTCATGACAACAGCCGAGTGGCACTGACGTCTCACATCGTGAAGACCTTTGACAGGCTGGTCCTCGACTATATGAGTCCTCTTGTGGTAGACCACCTGGACCACTTGCGGTTTGCCTGTTGGACATAGAGTCAAATGGAGGGTGCAATTATCTGTCAGCCCCCCAAAGGTTTATTGTCACCTGGACCAAGCTGGCAGCACTGGTGGTGGAAGTGGCTCCCCACTCGCTGAAGCACTTTGAGTAGCGAGGAAAACTCTATAGAAATATGAAGAATTATTATTATTATTATTATTATTATTATTATTATTATTATTATTATTATTATCATCATTAAGAAACACCAGGTGGAAACATGTTCAGGCTACTTTTGAAGAAAGGACTTTCTCAAGCACCTTCCAATCAATGTATAAATGGTCAGGTGGGTGAGCCTGTAGGGTCCTGATGATGGACTATCTGTCAGGCAGACCACACTTTGGAGGCTGGTCCTGGACTATACGAGTCCTCTGGTGGTAAACCACCTGGACCCTCTGCAGCTTGACTGTCAGATAAAGACTGGAGTGCAGGATGCAATGACCTGTCTGCTCCACAAGGCTTATTCTCACCTGGCTGCTTCCGTGAGGACGAGGACGTGTTTTGATTTCTCCAGACACCTTCAACACCATCCAGCCATTCCTGTTAAACTCAGGTGGGTGAGCCTGTGGGATCCTGATGATGGACTACCTGTGAGGCAGACCACCAACTGTGAGGCTCAAGGACTGTGTGAGCACCACAAGGACCAGACCTGTCTGCTTTACTCTTCACTCTGTGACATCTCAGACTAGAAATAGAACAGCAGGTCAGGTCACTCGGAGAAAGTCTCAGATGATTCTGCACTTATGGGGGGTTCTGATAAGGGGGATGAGACAAGGGAGAGGAGTCAGGGGGAGAACTGTGAGGACTGCCTGCACCTTCACATCAGCAAAACCAAAGAACAGCTTATTGACTTTCACCGCACCAAAGAGCCTCGATGTCCGGTGTGAATATTGAGGTGGCCCACATCTACAAGTACTTGGGGGTCCACATCAATGACAAGTTGAACTGGTCTTGGAACACTGAGGAAATACTAAAGAAAGGGCAGAGCAAGATCTTTTTCCCTCAGGACACTGGGTTTCTTCAATGTGGGAAGTGACATCCATCACATCTTCTACAATTCTGTGATGGCCAGTGTGGTGTTCTGGGCTGGTGACATCACTTCAAGATAATAGAAAGGGCAGCCTCAGTTAAGGGACACACTCTGGACCCCCTGGTGTTCATAGCAAAGGCAAGTATTAATACAAAACTGAGTGCCATTATGAACAATGCTGCACATCCTCTCATTGAGACAACAACAGTGAGCTGAAGTTTGTCAAGAAACTGTATTGTGAAGCCCACGGCTGTGTATAGCCACCCTAACCCATCACAGACAGGCAGAGACACGACTTTGACACACAGCACACATTTATTCATGTGAGGTAACACTTCTTCTCTGCTCCCCACAGCACAGTACAGAAACCACTTGACACAGTCCAGCACAAAAGCCTTTCCTCTTTCTTCTTCTTTCTCCATCTCCACTCCTCTCCTGGTAAGCATCGTCCATCTCCTCCCGACTCTGGCTCCCTGCGTAGTAATGGCTGTCTCCTTTAACAGCACATCCGGAAGGACTCCAGGTGTCCAATGAGATTCTTCTTGTAGCACTTCCAGGTGTGGGACTCAGAAAATGTCTAGGTTTCCTTTGGCAGTAGCCTATGGCCCCAGTAGGGCTGAGATTCCATGCTCCAAACCCGGGGCCCCTCTGCAAGCCAAGGGGTCTGCTCTCTAGCATTTTGTGAGGGATAATGTCAGGAATAGGTTCTCTCCCCCAGTCCTTCCATGATCAAGGCATCTTGGCCAGGTAGGGGCATCGGTGGTCCCCCAAAATACATTAATTTATTTATCTTCCTGTCTATTTAGCATCAATCGATAAATCAATCAATCTATGATATAGTACCTTTCACATCTATCTATCTATCTATCTATCTATCTATCTATCTATCTATCTATCTATCTATCTATCTATCTATCTATCTATCTATCTATCTATCTATCTATCTATCTATGTTTTCAGTGTAACAGCAAAGCCCTTCGGAGAGTCACGGAGAGATCATCTTCTTCCATATCTTTCTGTCCTCGTCATCTTGCTCTATTACACCCATCACCTGCATGTCCTCTCTCACCACATCCATAAACCTTCTTTTAGGCCTTCCTCTTCTCCTCTTCCCTGGCAGCTCTATCCTTAACATCCTTCTCTCAGTATACCCAGCATGCATCTCTCCTCTGCACATGTCCAGACCAACACAATCTCGCCTCTCTGACTTTGTCTCCCAACCGTCCAACCTGAGCTGACCCTGTAATGGCCTCATTTCTAATCCTGTCCATCCTCGTCACACCCAATGCCAATCTTAACATCTTTGACTCTGCCACCTCCAGATCTGTCTCCTGTGCCACCGTCTCCAATCCATATAACACAGCTGGTCTCACTACCGTCCTGTAGACCTTCCCTTTCACTCTTACTGATACTCGTCTGTCACAAATCACTCCTGACACTCTTCTCCACCCACTCCACCCTGCCTGCACTCTCTTTTTTCACCTCTCTTCCACAATCTCCATTACTCTGTACTGTTGATCCCAAGTATTTAAACTCATCCATCTTTGCCAACTCTACTCCCTCATCCTCACCATTCCACTGACCTCCCTCTCATTTACACACATGTATTGTCTTGGTGGTCCTACTGACCTTCATTCCTCTACTCTTTAGAGCATATCTTCACCTCTCCAGGGTCTCCTCAACCTGCTCCCAACTATCACTACAGATCACAACGTCATCAGCAAACATCATAGTCCTCGGGGACTCCTGTCTAATCTCGTCTGTCAACCTGTCCATCACCATTGCAAATAAGAAAGGCCTCAGAGCCGACCCCTGATGTAATCCCACCTCCGTCACTCCTACCGCAGACCTCACCACAGTCACACTTCCCTCATACATATCCTGTACAACTCTTACGTACTTCTCTGCCACTCCCGACTTCCTCATACAATACCACAGCTCCTCTCAGTCACTCTGTCATATGCTTTCTTCACGTCCACAAAGACGCAATGCATCTCCTTCTGACCTTCTCTGAACTTCTCCATCAACATCCTCAGAGCAAACATCTCATCTGTGATGCTCTTTCTTGGCATGAAACCGTCCTGCTGCTCACTAATCATCACCTCCCTTCTTAACTGAGTTTCCACTACTCTTTCCCATAACTTCATGCTGTGGCTCATCAACTTTATCCCCCTGTAGTTACTGCAGTCCTGCACGTCCCCCTTATTCTTAAATATCGACACCAGTACACTTCTTCTCCACTCCTCAGGCATCCTCTCACTTTCCAAGATTCCATTAAACAATCTGGTTAAAAACTCCACTGCCATCTCTCCTAAATACCTCCATGCTTCCACAGGTATGTCATCTGGACCAACGGCCTTTCCATTTTTCATCCTCTTCATCGCTGTCCTTACTTCCTCCTTGCTAATCCGTTCCTGATTCACTATCTCCACATCATCCAACCTCTTCTCTCTCTCGTTCTCTTCATTCATCAGCCTCTCAAAGTCCTCTTTCCATCTGCTCAACACACTCTCCTCACTTGTGAGTACGTCTCCATCTTTATCCTTTATCACCCTAACCTGCTGCACATCTTTCCCAGCTCGGCCCCTCTCTGTAGCCCACCGGTTCTTTTCTCCCTCCTTAGTGTCCAACCTCTCATTTCTTTAGCCTTCACCACCTCTCTCTTCACCTTCCACCTTATCTCCTTGTACTCTTGTCTACTTTCTGCATCTCTCTGACTATCCCACTTCTTCTTTGCCATCCTCTTCCCACATGCGCCCCCTTCAGGGTGGCACGGTACTGTCTGTCTGCCTCACCTCGTGCCTTTTCACTGCGTTTTTCTTTTTTATTAAATATGCCCCACACATTCATTAGAGATATTAGCCCGACTGTGTTAAGTCAGGGTGTATAATAAACGTATCTGCACACATTATACTGGCGACACACAGAGAGACAGCGGCAGGCACGCGTGTGTGAGGGAGAGCGCCGTCCGAGGCTCAGCTTGTCTCGCGTTTCTTCCCTGTGTTGCACAAATTCAGCGATTTTGACTGCAAAAATTATCAAAATGATTGGAATCATACAGAAAATAAATTTATAGCACAGACCAGTGGGCACATTATTATCATTATTAGTTTTTGTTTTTACTTTTCATGATCAGAGCCCATGTTCTCCCTGTGTCTGTGTGGGTTTCCTCCCACAGTCCGAAGACATGCTGGTTAGCTGGATTGGCGATCCTAAATTGTCCCTAGTGTGTGCTTGGTGTGTGTGTGTGTGTGCCCTGCAGTGGGCTGGCGCCCTGCCCAGGGTTTGTTTCCCCTGTGTTGGCTGGGATTGGCTCCAGCAGACACCCAATGACCCTGTAGTTAGGATATAGCAGGTTGCATAATGGATGGATAGATGGATGAAATTATTTCTACCTATATAGCACCTTTCACACAAATGGCTGGTAACTCAGTAACCATAATGGAATGGTCTGTAGCCACTACAGCGCCACACAGTGGCATGTTCTAGAATTTAGAGACCATCTCTTGAGTGACCGTCTCTTGGTGGTGCCTCACAGTAAGGAGACCTGAGGTTCTCTTCCCGGGTCCTCCCTGCGTGGAGTTTGCATGTTCTCCCCGTGTCTGCGTGGGTTTCCTCCCACAGTCCAGAGACATGCAGGTTAAGTACATTGGCGATCCTAAAATTGTCCCTGGTGTGTTTGTGTGTGTGCCCTGCGGTGGGATGGCACCATGCCCGGGGTTAGTTTCCTGCCTTGCGCCCTTTGTTGGCTGGGATTGGCTCCAGCAGACCCCCGTGACCCTGTAGTTAGGACATAGCGAGTTGGAAAATGGATGGATGGATGGATATAATACATTTGTTTATGGGTGGCACAGTGGGTAGCGCTGCTGCCCACAGTAAGGATGCCTGGGTTCACTTCCCAGGTCCGCCCTGCGTGGAGTTTGCATGTTCTCCCCGTGTCTGCGTGGGTTTCCTCTCACAGTCCAAAGACATGCAGGTTAGGTATATTGGCGATTCTAAATTGTCTCTAGTGTGCGTGCCCTGTGGTGGGCTGGCACCCTGCCTGGGGTTTGTTTTCCCTTTGTTAGCTGGGATTGGCTCCAGCAGACCCCCATGACCCTGTAGGTAGGATATAGCAGGATGGATAATAGATGGATGGATGATCAGAGCCTCTCCTGACCGCACGTCCTTGAGTCAGACAGATGTGCGTTTTAGGTGCTTCACATATTGTATGGGAACGCAGCCGATTGACTGATTCCCACCGACCTAACTTTTAAATCACTTTTGACAAGCCGACAGCTTTAAAGAAACGAAGAGAAAGACAAAACAACAAGAGACGAGCCCGCGAGACTGGCAGCTCTCAACAGGTTAACGTGCCCCAGGCGTGCCCCACCACCTTCGCTGCTCTTTATTTTCCTCTCACACATCTGGTTTGTGTTGCACAAAGTCAATTTCATGGAGCGGGCCTGCTGCTGCTGCTGCTGCTGACCTCTTTGAAGTTGGCTCCTCACTTCCGAGTATTTCACTCAAAGCACAGAGCGCTGATCTGCCAGGAGTGCCGCTGTCTGGTATAGGAAGTCGGCCTCCTCTTTTTGAAATTTGTGCTGGAGATTAAGACGCTGGCAGTCCTTGCAAGGCCATAACACCCCCCAAGCCCAACCCCGGGCGGCCATAGTCCCAGGGAGCTACAGTCGAACCTTACAGCATGTCATGGCTGACACGTCACATGACCCGTAAAGGGAGAATCCAAACGGCGCCGATCTGCGGTGGAGGTCTCCTGATTTAGAGAAGACCCCCCCGTGCTGCACTCTGATGATTTCTGTATTGCAGTTAAACCTGCAGCCTTCGGTGGACTGAGGGGTTAATCATTTAGAACAGCAAAGTTTAGGAAAGGGGCGGTATGGTGGCGCAGTGGGTAGCCCTGCTGCCTCACAGTTAGGAGACCTGGGTTCGCTTCCCGGGTCCTCCCTGTGTGGAGTTTGCATGTTCTCCCCGTGTCTGCGTGGGTTTCCTCCCACAGTCCAAAGACATGGAGGTTAGGTGCATTGGTGATCCTAAATTGTACTTGGTGTGTGTGCCCTGCGGTGGGCTGGCGCCCTGCCCGGGATTTGTTTCCTGCCTTGTGCCCTGTGTTGGCTGGGATTGGCTCCAGCAGACCCCCGTGACCCTGTAGTTAGGATATAGCGGGTTGGATAATGGATGGATAGATGGATGGAATTATTTCTACCTATATAGCGCCTTTCACACAAATGGCTGGTAACTCAGTAACCATAATGGAATGGTCTGTAGCCACTACAGCGCCACACAGTGGCCAGTTTTAGAATTTAGTGACCGTCTCTTGGGTGGCATGGTGGTACCTCACAGTTAGGAGACCCGGGTTCTCTTCCCGGGTCCTCCCTGCGTGGAGTTTGCATATCCTCCCCGTGTCTGCGTGGGTTTCCTCCCACAGTCCAAAGACATGGAGGTTCGGTGCATTGGCGATCCTAAATTGTGCCGTGTGTGTGCCCTGCGGTGGACTGGCGCTCTGCCCGGGGTTTGTTTCCTGCCTTGCGCCCAGTGTTGGCTGGGATTGGCTCCAGCAGACCCCCGTGACCCTGTAGTTAGGATATAGCGGGCTGGATAATGGATGGATGGATGAAGTTTAGCAAAGTCAGAAGTCTCCATAAACTCGCTTTCTGGCGCCTCCACAGATGTTCTACTAACTAACTCTCAGTTAGCTCAAGACGTCTACTCAGTGCTGGGCAAAAGTCATTTTTTCCCCACGATGTTCAGAGAGCTCCGAGTGTTTCTCTTTTTATTATCACAATTCCAGTGGGTCACAAGTTTACAGACACTTTATTAACTGGGCCTTTAAACAGCTTGGAAAATTCCAGAAAATGCTATCAAGCTTTTAGTCAAATAGACAATTAGCTTAGCCTCATTGGAGTCAACATGAGGTTGGATGTTAAGGCCGACCATCAAACTGCCTCTTTGCTTGACATAATGGGAAAATCAACAGAAATTAGTCAAAAAATGATGGACCTCCATAAATCTGGTTCATCCATTGTGAACAATTTCCACATGCCTGAAGGTTCCATGTTTTATCTCTACCAACAATAATATGCACGTATTAACACCATGGGACCACCCAGCCATTATACCACTCAGGAAGGAGACGCATTGTGTCTCCTATAGAGAAGAATGGACTTTGACACGGAAAATGCAAATCAATCCCAGAATTACAGCAGAGGACCTCATGAGGACACTGGAGTGTTGAAACAGACGAGCATCGATATCCACAGTAAAACAAGTCCAACATTGACATCACCTGAAAGGCTGGAAGAAACCACTGCTCCAAAGCTGCCATCAGAAAGCCAGACAGCAATGGCAAATGGTTTCAAAGATCTGACCTCGTTTGGTCTGATGAATCCAAGATCAAGCTGTTTGGCCATAATGACCATCTTTATGTTTGGAGGAAAAAAGGGTGAGGCCTGCTAGTCAAAGAACACCATCCCAACCATCAAGCATGGGGGTGCTTTGATGCTACAGGGACTGGTGCACTTTATATAACAGATAGCATGATGAGGAAGGACCCCCTCGGTCAAATGTTCAGTTGCAAAGTAGTCTTGCTTGTCCGTATGGTCCTAGAGAGCAACTATGCAAAATGTGGTGCTGATTGGTCAAAGGGTGTAGGATTGTAATACTTAGTCTGAACCAGCAGATGGCACTGTTGTGAAAACTGTAACACACAGGGGGTGAAAAGAATAGACTGGGACTCCCAGGGTCAACATGCTGGGTTCAAAAGAAGTCAGTCTAATCCATGTGGTCCTAGAGAGCAACTATGGAAAATGTGTCCAGATCTGTCAAATTGTTGTTTAGGAAGCAGACAGACAAACAGAGAGACAGGGAAACAGGCAAATAGTGAGACAGACAGACAGACAGACAGACAGACAGACAGGCAGGCAGGCAGGCAGACAGGGAAACAGGCAAATAGAGAGACAGGCAGACAGAGAGACAGACAGTCAGACAGACGGATGTAGAGACAGACAGACAGACAGACAGGCAGGCAGGCAGGCAGACAGATGGACATGGAGACAAACAGACAGGCAGGCAAACAGGTAGACAGACAGAGAGACAGACAGACAGGCAGACAGGCAAAGAGACAGACAGACAGACAGACACACAGACAGACAGACAGACAGACAGTTGGACATGGAGACAGACAGACAGACAGACAGGCAGGCAAAGTGGTAGACAGATAAACAGACAGACAGTCAGACAGGCAGACGGACATGGAGACAGACATACAGGCAGACAGACAGGGAAACAGGCAAACAGAGAGACAGACACACACGCAGGCAGACAGACAGGCAGGCAGACAGACAGACAGATGGACATGGAGACAGACAGGGAAACAGGCAAACAGAGAGACAGACAGACACGCAGGCAGACAGAGAGACAGACAGGCAGGCAGACAGACAGACAGGCACACAGAAAGACAGACGGACAGACAAACAGGGAAACAGGCAAACAGAGAGACAGACAGACAGACATGCAGGCAGACAGCCATAGAGACAAACACACAGACAGACAAACAAGTAGACAGACAGAGAGAGAGACATACAGTCAGACAGGCAGACGGACATGGAGACAGACATACAGGCAGATAGACAGAGAGACAAACAGATAGGCAGACAGACATACAGACAGGGAAACAGGCAAACAGAGAGACAGACAGACACGCAGGCAGACAGAGAGACAGGCAGGCAGGCAGGCAGACAGACAGATGAACATGGAGACAGACATACAGGCAGATAGACAGAGAGACAAACAGACAGACAGACAGACAGACGGACAGACGGACAGGGAAACAGGCAAACAGAAACACGGACACACATGCAGGCAGACAGAGAGACAGAAAGACAGACAGACAGACAGACAGACAGACAGACAGACAGACAGACAGACAGACAGGGAAACAGGCAAACAGAGAGACAGACAGACAGGCAGACAGACAAACAAGTAGACAGACAGACAGGCAGGCTGGGAGACACAGAGACAGACAGACAGACATTCAGTATATAGACTGGCGTCCTGCCCACAGCCCCCGTGACCCTGTTCAGGACTAAGCGGGTTAAGAAATGGCTGACAGACTGATATCCTCACATACTGCAGATTAGCAATCCTGCCTTTCTGAAATGACTGGAGTGGCAGACTCAGGCCCATTGCCCTTATCTCGTATTTACTGTGCATTTTCGATTCCTTGCCACTGTGGTTTACTTTCTGCTCTTCTGTGCCACCCTGGCTTGGTTTCTCCCTATTGCTCAGTGGTGTCTGATCAGCCTTTGAAGCCCCCCCATGATCTTTTGGCCTAACATTGAGAGGTTCTGAACTGCCTTTGTATTTTTACTACCAAAGCACTGAGTTGACGTAATGTTACATCCTCTAACCCAGTCAATCCAATTTAAGGCTGGTGGTAGATTTGGCACAAGCTAGGATGGGGCACCAGTCACTCGCACTCATGTAGGTCCAATTTAAAATGTCCCATCCATTGAACCCATTTTGCGTTTGAGATGTGGTAGAAAAGACACAAAGGCCAGAGAGAGACCCACAGAAATAAGTGGATGAGTAAAGGGACTGCGCTTCTGTCTCATAGCCGGGACGGTGCCACTGCTAGGCATCAGCCCAAACTACTGGGCCACCCCTGAATAACAGTGTCCATCACTGATCATTTTGACTAATTCAGACTAATCCTCGCTGTCCTCGCCCGCCTTTCTTTATACAAGACGCCAGTCCCAGGGGGGAAAAGGAAAAAACAAACCACCCCACCAGCCTGAGGAGATCCTGCCTCCGTTTAATGGCTGTCTGCGACCTCCGGCGATCAGCAGCGGAAGATTACCCGTGACCTTTGGCAGGCCGTGCGAATGAAGTGTCGGGACTTGAAAAGACAGAGTGGCGGGTTCAAATCCCACCCACCGCCGGCTCACCATGCGGCCCTCCACTTCTGGGATAAAGAGATGGATTCCTCTGCTCAGGGGGCGATACGTAAAACGTAAAGATTTGCTTTCCCTGTGACTCGAAGCCAGGCGCACATCTGGCCCGCGTGAGACATCTGGCCCAGGCTCCTGGTTCTTCCATTGGTCAGGAGACGCCTCATAAAACTGCCTGGGCTCTTCAGTAAAGGCAACTTTCCCACGGGGCGAAAGGACATAATTGGTTTGCACCTCTGCTGGAGAAGCAGACGCGAGGGAATTAGGAGGCTTTGATGTTGTACCTGACGGGACGTGTACTGCACAAGCGGCGCTTTCTCTCCCCCTCTCTCCCCTCTACAAATCACCCCCCCCCCCACAACTCCACCACTTTGGGCAGGCTGTGACCTGCACCCTTCACGCTCACTCAGAGATCACCCACAATGCATTGCCAGCTGGACAGGTAACAGTTACAAATGGCCGGGCAGAGGGGCCGCTTTCTGGCCGAAAGGCTGCATCCTGCCAGTGGTCCGGTGTTGTTTCAGATGGACATGTCAGCAGAATGTGCAGGTGGGCGGGTGAATTATACTGCGGATGCCCGCCCCACCAACCCTTTTATTTGTTAGTGTGCCCGTCCATTGATAAGCATGTGTTTCTTTTAAATAGTACCTGTCAGCGGGGAGCACAATGTGTGTGTGCTTTATATGAAGTGCGTGTGTGTGTGTGTGTGTGTGTGAGCGTCCTCGTCATGCATAATAAATGTCCAAAAACTGGACTGCCTTGAATCGCCAGCGATAACCTGGGGAGCAGCAGAAGGCGACCCTCAGGTCTAACCAACAGGACGCCCACCAAGTTTACTGCCGGGGTCTCAGCTCCACGTGGCCAAACGTTTTGAGAAGGACGCCAATATGAACGTTCACAAAGTCTGCTGCCTCCATTTTTATGATGCCAGTTTGCATCGACTCCGGAATGTTCTGACGAGTCATCAGATGAATGGCAAAGTCCGTCTGTGCCATGAAAATGAACTTCATCCCCAAAAACCCACTGCATGTCAGCCCCACCACCAAAGGACCTGCTGACGTCACTTCAGTGACAGGGGTGAGAGTGTCGACGAGGACGAGTCTGGAGGTCACTCTATCACGCTGACTGATTCACAATAGCGAGGTGAAGAAGGCTTCAGGGTGCCCAAGAAAGTCCAGCGAGTGAACAGGATCATCTCCTAAAGGTGATTCAGCTGTGGGCACCGCCAGGGCAGAGCTTGCTTAGAAATGGCAGCAGCCAGGTGGGAGGGAGGTGAAGACTTTTAGAAGATGGCCTGGTGGGTGTCAAGAAGTGGAGCAAAGAAGCCATCAGGGACGGACTGAAATTCTGGGATTGGACTGTTGGGGTCAAGTCGTTGTCTCAGATGAATCCCCTTTCTGATTGTTTGAGAAGTAAAGGTGAGCGGCGCTGCCATCAGTCCTGTGTCATGCCAACAGTAAAGCATCCTGAGACCATTCATGTCAGCCAAAGCAGTGCAGGGCTCACTCACAATTTGGCCTAAGAACACAACCAGGAATAAAGAATGGGACCACGACATCCTCCGAGAGCAACTTCTGCCAACAGCTTGGTGACCAACAATGAACAATCCAGCATGACGGAGCACCAGGCCATAAGGTGACAACTAAGTGGCTCAGGGATCAAAACATCAAAATTTGGGGTCCATGGCCAGGAAACTCCCCAGACTGTCTTAACGCGTGGGCACACTGGGCAGTTGCCCCCCACAAGCCCTCATGCTAATCTATGTATGTTGTGACTTGCTAATTGTTGTTTAGGTAGGAGGTCCCAGTGCACTGCTTTGCTCAGGGGGTTCTATAATGCTGTTAAGACGGCACATTGAGAATCCTCAAGAGGCGGGTGGGCAAACAAAAACCCACCAATTCTGATTCTGCAAGAATGGGCAGCTGCCATCAGTCAGGATTGGGCCCAGAAGTTGATTGCCAGCCTGCCAGGGCCAATTGAAAACGAAAGAAGGGCCAACACTGCAAATATGGACTGTGGGCACCAACTTCATGTCGTTGTCAGTCAAAGCCTTTGAAACTTCTGAACTGCTTCTCATTCTACTTCAGTCTACCAGAGAAACATCTGACACTGAAGACGCAGACTTGGTGAACACCAACACTTGGGTCCTTCTCCAAACGTCTGGCCACGACTGTACAACACCGGACAGAACACCCAGGAGTGGTCCTTAGAAGCCAAGGGTCTTATCCGGCCACACCGCCCGTTATTTATTATTACAAGACAAACATCGGTGTGAGCCGGAGGTCACTGCAGGTCCCTCGGGGAGTCGACGGTGCGCAGTGAAACGCTTCCTTTGGGCTTTCCGCACCACCACTGGATGGTCACATCAGCGTTTAACTGAAGGCGTTCTGCGGTGGACCGCCTGGCATTGCATGGAGATGCACACAGAAGGCCCACCTCAGGGAAAGGAAAAGAAAGCAAGTGGGTG
This sequence comes from Erpetoichthys calabaricus, assembly GCF_900747795.2. Lineage (NCBI taxonomy): Eukaryota > Metazoa > Chordata > Cladistia > Polypteriformes > Polypteridae > Erpetoichthys > Erpetoichthys calabaricus. The sequence goes on from NC_041397.2 coordinate 311,659,209, forward strand.
GCGTGGGCTCGGGTTGTTCTGCCTTTGGTTTTGCTGCTACTTTGTATTGTTCCCTGTGATCATCCATTATCCTACCCGCTATGTCCTAACTACAGGGTCACGGGGGGCCTGCTGGAGCCAATCCCAGCCAACACAGGGAGCAAGGCAGGAAACAAACCCCGGGCAGGGTGCCAGGTTCCCTGTGATCATCCCTCACTTATTTGTTTTACGTCTGCCATTTTGATCAAACTGCAGTAACCTCCATGTTGTGTAGGTGGGGGTGGGCAGGGGGGGTGCGATGGGGGTAGCCATCCCATTTAATGCAAAGCACCAAAAAAAACAAGCACTCAGTGGACACAATAGAAATCAGGCTCCTCAAAAGGCAAGCGGGTCAGGTTTGGGGGGGCTCCGTCATGTCTGACTTTATAGGAAGGGACAGAGCTTCTCAGGGTGGTCCTGGACGGATTTGGTTTCCCCTCATTGAGTGTCTTCTTGGCAAAGTGCTGATGGAAAAACAGAAGAGACTGTTAGTGACAGCGCCCCCTCTCGTCCCAGAGTGGTATTGCAGGGCTTAGCTGAGACAGCCATGCATGACTACTTATACAGGCTGGGGGGGGGGGGGGGGGGGGCAAAAGTAGGTTTACAGTTGTGAGTACGCGAAACAAAGCCTAGTTTTGCATTGTTATTCATTTATTAATTCTTGTATTATTTAATGACTTGTCTCCTTATTTGTCATCCATCCATCCATCCATCCATTATCCAACCTGCTATATCCTAACTACAAGGACACGGGGTTCTGCTGGAGCCAATCCCAGCAAACACAGGGTGCAAAGCAGGAAACAAACCCCCGGGCAGGGTGCCAGCCCACCACAGGGCACACACACACACCCACACATCAAGCACAATTTAGAATTGCCAATGCACCTGACCTGCATGTCTTTGGACTGTGGGAGGAAACCCACGCAGACACGGGGAGAACATGCAGACTCCGTGCAGGGAGGACCCGGGAAGTGAACCCAGGCCTCCTTACTGCGGGCAGCAGCGCTACCCACTGTGCCACCCATAAACAAATGTATTATATCCATCCATCCCTCCATTATCCAACCCGCTATATCCTAACTACAGGGTCACGGGAGTCTGCTGGAGCCAATCCTGGCCAACACAGGGTGCAAAGCAGGAAACAAACCCTGGGCAGGGCACCAGTCCACCGCAGGGCACACACACACCAAGCACACACACTAAAGACAATTTAGAATCGCCAATGCACCTGACCTGCATGTCTTTGGACTGTGGGAGGAAACCCACGCAGACACGGGGAGAACATGCAGACTCCGTGCAGGGAGGACCCGGGAAGTGAACCCAGGCCTCCTTACTGCGGGCAGCAGCGCTACCCACTGTGCCACCCATAAACAAATGTATTATATCCATCCATCCCTCCATTATCCAACCCGCTATATCCTAACTACAGGGTCACGGGAGTCTGGTGGAGCCAATCCCGGCCAACACAGGGTGCAAAGCAGGAAACAAACTCTGGGCAGGGCACCAGTCCACCGAAGGGCACACACACACCAAGCACACACACTAAGGACAATTTAGAATCACCAATGCACCTAACCAGCATGTCTTTGGACTGTGGGAGGAAACCCGTGCAGACACGGGGAGAACATGCAAACTACAAGCAGGGAGGACTCGGGAAGCAAACCCGGGTCCCCTAACTGCAAGGCAGCAGCGCTACCCACTGCGCCACCGTGCCGCCCCTTATTTGTCATCTTCTTCATAAAGCTATTCAGTTAATAAAGCTATTGTAATAATCATAACCTGCATGTCTTTTTCCATACGAACAGCTGTAATCCTATATTTGCCCACCCCTGTATATACTGTATATAGATATATATTTATATTTATATGGGAGGGGGGGGCTGGAGCCTATCCCAGCAAGCAAATAACACATACGTATAGTACATTTAGAAGATGCTAAGACCACTTGACTTTCAACTGTAAGTGCCAGGGAGGAAGAACAGGCAGCCCTGCCAGGCTGGAGGATGATTTCTTGCCCGGATTGGGGTTGGGGGGGGGGCATAGTGGAAGGATGGAGGGAGTTGAACCTTGACCCAACCAGAACACCTTACATTGTTCATCCTGGCACAATATGATGATTGGACTGGGTGAATGTTAATGCCAGAAGGAGTTCGTTCCCCACCCATACAGCAGGTGGCAGTGTTCCTCCAGACTGAACCCAGTTGAGATACCCGCAGGGTGGCATGGGAGTCGGAATCCAGAAATACAACCCCGTTGGGAGTCTTTGGGTGCCACCAGAGGACGCTGCGGAGGGAGTCCTACCTCAGTTTTGTACCGGACCCAGAACTGGTCCCCATGACCAATGCTAATGCCTGGTCCGGTTTAAAGAACCCCACAGTCGCGAGGCAGTGGTGACACTCGTCAAGTGGACGTACGGAGGAAGACCATCCGCTTATATTTGTGTATCTTGGCTGGTATGTAATTAGAAAAGCATCGGTGGCAAATAAAACCTTTAAAGTGAACCCAGAATTGTGTCTGTGGTATGGGGCTTAGTGGCGCCCCCTTGTGGTTGCACTACATACTTTACTGTGAAATTAATCCATTTGTCATTTGTGCCCATCCATCTACACTACATAACCCATTACGTCAAACTGAAAACATGTTGTCACAAATATCTGCAAATGTAATAAAAATCAAACACCTGAAATCTCACCTTCCTAGATGTTTTCAGACCCCCCCCCCCCCCCCCCCCCCCAATTGGGCTCAGGTGCCACCTTGTTTGCTTTAATTTCTCACTGGAGTTCACATGTGCTCAAACTGGACCAACTGGGCAGCATTGAGGATGGCACACACACACGCACTCACACCTCCCTTCATGAAGCATGTCAGGACCTCAACCAGCCCTGAAGTCCACAGGACTCCCTGGAGACCACTGCCATCAAATTGTGGTGTGGCACAGAGCGGGTTTGGGGGACAAACCGCCTCCAGTAATCCAGTAGGACTTGTCGTAGAGTTGGCCACCTGGCCAGAGTGAGGGCCTTGGTTAGGGAGGTGACCAGGGTCCCAACGGCCCACTCTAAGAGACCTTCCTGGTGAGACAGGAGAACCTTCATCTCAGCAACCTCTCCATCAATCAGAGGGACAGACAGAAGACCCCCTTGAGTAAAAGGAGCAGGACAGTTGAGACGACACGCTGAGGGTGGTGGGAAAAAAGATTCTTTGGTCTGATGGGACAAAAATTCAAAAGGTCTGGCAAGGAGCTTCAGGGAAGGATGGTGGTGGCGGTGGCATCACGCTATGGGGTTGCTTCCAATCGGGAGTGGTCACAATTGAAGGACGATACAGAGGGGTCCTTGAAGAGAACCTGCTGCAGCGTGCAGACCACCTCAGAAGACAACGAGTCGATACATGCAGGCCAGACAACGGTGGAGTGGCTTCAGGGCAGGTCACTGAGTGTCCTGGATTGTCCCCGACGGAAACAGCTGTGCAGGGACCTGGAGAATGCGGCTTACGAGTTACACGGCGCCATCAAGAGTATGAGCCAATCAAAATGACAGACGTACACAGCTGGCAGACGATTGGTCCATGATGGATTAACCCTTCGGCTTCGTTCCTGTCCTTACTCCTCCCTCCCATCACCATGGTGACACTTTGACCTCTTTTGACCTCATGATCTCCTCCACTTGTACCTGTACAAACCACTAGGTGGTGCTAGAGACCTCCGTCATTCCTTCCGATTTCTGATTTGTATTTTATTATTTGCTGGCCTGGCTTGTCTCAGCCTCACGTGTAATGGAGGGTCCCGGACAGGACAAACACTTCCAGTGGTGGATTTTTCCGTTTGGGCAGCTGGCTCTTCGGTTTCCTAGAAAGACGTAGGCGGCGAGTTGGGACTCTGCAATGCTTTGAAGTGGATTGGGGTCCCTGTGTCTCCGTCTGTCGAGGAAAATGGAGAAACGCCAAGACGCCACCCGAGGCATCGTGAGGTCTGAATAAAGCCACAGACACGTCGAAATAAGTGGCACCAGGTAGGGTGGTGGACAGGGGGGGGGGGAGAAACCACCGGTAGTAACCCACTAAGCCAAGAAAGGCTTGGACTCAGGGCCATCTTACCGCATAGGCACGCTGGGCAGTTGCCCCCCATGTGCCCCCATGCTTATCTCTGTATGTTGTGACTTGCTGAGTGGTTGTGTTGGTAGGAGCCCCCCAATGCACTGCTTTTCCCGGGGGGGGGCCTGGGTGGGGGGGCCCTATAATGCTGTTAAGGTGGGGGGGGCCCTATAGTGCTGTTAAGATGGCCCTGCTTGTTGAATGTACGCCATGAAGAATTATGACAGTTAAGAAGGCAAAAAGGGGGTCCAGCCGGGTTGTACCTAATAAAGTGGCCGGTGGGTGTTTCTGTGCTCTGTAACACACTGGACTGAGGTAAAGCAACTGAGAACAAGACGGGACAGCAGGGCTTTAATCTGATGGAGTGCAGACAGAAAGTGAGTTTGGGATTTCGGAAGCCCGGCACATTTTCTTTTCTTTCCCACCTCTCTTCCTAATGGACGTTCTCGGAAATTCCAAAGTACGTTTGTCATTCATCTAAAGTTGTAAATGAAGCTCACAAGAGCGAGTGACAGTTTGCAGTACTTGAGTGAATCTGATGATCCCACCTACAAGTAGTACAAAAAAAAATCATCCCCACTTTCCCCTGTTACTGTACGCCAAAGTGAAGGGACTTTAGAGAAAGGAACATCGGACATGTTCAGAAAGTGTTAAACCCCGCAAACCCCCCCCCGCAAACCCCCCCCCCCCCCACCCCATTCCGTCGTCGTATCGATCAGGACGATGGTCTTGAGCTGTAGGGGGGAGCGAGGGGCTTCAGAGAGGAGCACTTTCTATTTGTGTTCCTCTACCATGGAAAGGCGTCTCCAGAAATGACACAGCGGACCGACTCTGGTTGGCTGGCTGATCTGTCAATCAATCAGGATTTACTTTAACTACAGAAATGAAAAGGTGTCATTTTGGATTTGGCCAGAAGAGGGCAGCAATGACCTCCTAGTGTTTAGTGGAAGCAGACGAGACTCTGAGGGCAGACGAATGCTGATCAGGGTTCCATCCATCCATTATCCAACCCGCTATTTCCTAACTACAGGGTCACGGGGGTCTGCTGGAGCCAATCCCAGCCCACACAGGGCGCAAGGCAGGAAACAAACCCCGGGAAGGGTGCCAGCCCACCACAGGGCACACACACCCACACACCAAGCAAAATTTAGAATCGCCAATGCACCTGACAAAAAGTCAGTTTGGTATAAGAGTGAAAGGCGCTATATACAAAGAAAGAAAGAAAGAAAGAAAGAAAGAAAGAAAGAAAGAAAGAAAGAAAGAAAGAAAAACTAATATTAACTCAAATCACACAAAGTCCGTTTGGTGTAAGAGTGAAAAGCGGTATGTAGAAAGAAAGAAAGAAAGAAAGAAAGAAAGAAAGAAAGAAAGAAAGAAAGAAAGAAATGAATCATGGGAGATGAGAGACGTAACCTGTGAAGCAGAAGTGTTATTAATTAAAGCAATCAGCATCCAGAAATTGAGGGACATGGCAGTACAAATCCCCCTCCCCAAAAAAAAGGCAAAGGTGGTCTCAGAAATAGAAAGAAAACCTGAAAAAGTGATTCAGACAATAAAGGGAGTTAGGGATCTTTTTATTTTTTATTTACAACTGGCATTGAAAGTGCGCTCTTGAGGAACACAGAAGCAATAATATCTTTACAGTTAGGGGATACGTAAATAAAAGACATGTGTAAATATAAATTAGGAAATGTCTTTAGAAAATATGGCCCATGTAACCTGTCCAATAGTAAAACAACTGTGTTTAAAATAACTGGGAGTTATTAAAGTAAGCTGTAGTAAAGAAAAGCAAAAATGGTCAATAAGTTTCAAGAAGGGTGTACGGGACAGAGACGTGTGACTTTACAAATAATTAAACGTTTCGCTGGTCGTTATGGGGTCCGCTTTTCGCTCTGCGCCGTCGCGTCACCTTCAGCGTCCCCGTCAACGATCGGAATGCACAGAAGTTAACTTCACGGAATCCGCGCGCGCCCCCTAGCGGGACTGAAACTTGAGAGAAGAGGATTACTTTTTTATTTGATTCGTGAGAGAGAGAGAGAGAGAGTGTCGGCTACCCGCCCCCCCAATCCACTCTCCGCCCACCCCACCTCCCTCCTCCGGTATGAGGAGACAAAGGAGTCGGGAAGCTCTGCACGTGGGTCAGCGGGTCTCCTCCAATCAGACTCTACACACCCTGACCCAAGACCCACCTCACTGGATTTGCCGATCGGTGCTAAAGGATCGCGACTCGAGCCGGTCGGCCCACCACCATCGGTGCCTTTTTTCCAGGAGGTCCCGTGAACAACTTCACCCACTTAGGAGCTGTTGCTGTGGTGATGGCCAGACAACTTTTGCCGCTGTTGCCGATCGTGTTTTGCTGTTGCCTCGGTAAGTACGCTCGAGGTGTGAAAAGTTGATTAGTGCGCCTGGGACCGTCGCAGAAAGAATAAAGAAGAAGAACTGGGCAGTGTCACCCGGCCCGGCTCTTCTACCCGAATCCCAGGCGTTTTCCAAACAGCCTATCTATCCCAATAGGAATGCGCGTGTTAAAGTGTCGTGGAATGGCCAGTTACTGTGAGCGACGAGTCGACGCCTGTGCCGATAATGATAGGGGGTACACAGTGTGGCAGCCACGTCTGAGCGAGCGGGGGGGGGGTTAGCTGGGGGCGGCGGCAGTGTATGTGTGTGTTTGTGGGTGTGCGGGGCAGTCAGTAATCCACCTCCGGATCGATATTAAACGGGTGTCGGTTCTGCTGTGCCGCATGTACGCTTGCTTTGTCGTGATTTACGTAACATGATATTGTTCGGCCCCATGCGGACTTACACAGTCAGTAGGCAATCGCCAATTCAGAATAGCAGGAAAACTACTAATAATAATGCTGATAATGTTAGTTATATAGCGCCTTTTCCATGCGTAACTCATTGATCTCACGTACACACGGGGAGAACGTGCAGTCTCCACACGAACTGCGCGTGAGACTCGAACCATAGACACTGTGGCTAATCGAGGAAGTCACCAAGACCAAGTCTGGACTTTTTTTAGGAAAATGTGAACAATATGATACGGAGTCGCAACTTTTTCAAATGGATTTAAGACAACAAGTGGTGTTAAATCATAAACGGACATTTACGACTTGCACGTGAGCTACGCGTGTGTGTGCGAATGTGGACGTTTACACACCCGAAACGGTTTACATCACTCATTAGCTGACCTTCATCATACCTCTGCATTGACGACCAAGATTGGGATCAATAACGACTTATCCAGAGGACAGTGGGAATTAAGGAGTGCTAGGGGCAATTCAGTTTATTTGTGCCTAGCGCTTTTAAATATACTACTATACTGTGTATACTACTATATATACATTATAATATGGAATGGAAGCGAAGATCTGTGATACGGTTTTGAAAACGCCATTAACAGACTCTTGGACTTGAACCCAGCATGCTTAAAAAGAACGGCACTTAAATAATAAATAAGATTTTATGATCCATCCCTGCCTCCCCCCCCCCCATTTTATATATATATATATATATATATATATATATATATATATATATATATATATATATAAAATAGGTGGCGCAGTGGATAATGCTGCTGCCTCGCAGTAAGGTAGACCTGGGTTCGCTTCCCAGGTCCTCCCTGTGTGGAGTTTGCATGTCCTCCCTGTGTCTGCATGGGTTTCCTCCTACAGTCCAAAGACATGCAGGTTAGGTGCATTGGCGATTCTAAATTGTCCCTAGTGTGTGTGTGTGTGTGTGCCCTGCGGTGGGCTGGCGCCCTGCCCTGGGGTTTGTTTCCTGCCTTGTGCCCTGTGTTGGCTGGGATTGGCTCCAGCAGACCCCCGTGACCCTGTAGTTAGCAGGTTGGATAATGGATGGATGAATATATAAAATATGTGTGTGTGTTTCCTGACCCCTTCACTTTCTAAATACTTTATTGTGTTGCAGGTTTAATTTTTAATGGACACATTTGCTTTCTTGGCCCATATGTCTTCTCTACACTCGGTAACAGATAATGACAAAGTGAAACCGTTTCAGAAAAGTTTGCAAATTTATTTAAAATCAAAAACTGAAATCTTTCATTCGTAGAAGTATTCAGACTTTGAATGAAGTATTTTGCAGGAGCCCCTTTGACAGCAGTTGCTGTAGCTTTGGGTCTCTATAAGCTTTGCACACCTGGATTTGGGCACTTTATCCCATTCTCCCTGGCAGATCCTCTCCAGTTCTGTGAGGCTGAATGGGAAGTGTCTGGACTGCCATCTTCAGGTCTCACCACACAGATGTTGTATGGGGTTTAAGTCTGGGCTTGGACTGGGCCACTCGAGGACACTTGGAGACTTGTCCTGATGTCCTTCAGCATTGTCTTGGCTGTATGCTTTGGGTCACTGAACTGTTGCCGAATACATCATCAAGTGCAGTGCCTCCCCCTCGACCACTAAACATGAGGTTTACTGGAGGCCATCTGCTTCATTGGCCGTCTTTCAGTCCAGCTGCTGCTACTCCTGCCTTCTACGTGTGGCTCCAATGATTTTTATTTCTGCTGCGTCTCCTGCCTGCACATTCGTGAAACTGACTGCACTCCACACTGCTCACTTGGTGTGAGGGAAAAAAACAAAACACCATCAACCATCTGCACTGCTCACTTCCGCCAAGTCAGTCAGCTGATCCAAGCCAATTGATTTGAATTGAGGAGTAGGTGTCATAGATCGGCCTCTTTAAGACCTTCATCATCTCCCTCTCTCTCTTCCTCATACATACACAACCACCAGGTTGCCCTTCTGACAGCGTCTCTCACCCAGACCTGTACCTACTGACAGTGAGTCTGCCTCTCTCTCTCCCTAATCACTCTCTCTTAAGCCCCGCCCACTCTCCTAAGCCCCGCCCATTTTGCAGTGTCTGACCATATGGGTGTGCCTCTGTTTCTTTCTCTCATGCCTCACTCCTGCTGACAGTGTGTGTGTATTTTTCTCTCTCTCTCTCTGTCTCTGTCTTTCCCTAATCACTCTTTCTCAAGCCCCGCCCACTCTCCTAAGTCCCGCCCATTATTGAAGTGTATTTTTCTGAGGTCCACACACACCTGACCATATGGGTGTGTCTCTGTGTATGTATGTGTGTGTGTGTGTGTCTCGCTCTCTCTGGCCCTGCTCCTTCTGACAGTGTGTGTGTCTCTCTCTCAGGTCCCATGGACTTCTGACAGTATGTGTATGAGTGCCTCTCTGTCTCTTTCTCTTACTTAAACCCCACCCCTTCTGACAGGGTATGTCTTTCTCAGGTCCCGCCTCTTTTGACAGTGTGTGTCCATCTTAGCCCCTGATCTCTATCATAGCATGTGTGTCTCTCTCAGCCCTCACCCCTTCCGACAGCGTGTGTAAGTGTCCCTTGCTCTATTTCTGTCCCTGTCCCTTCTAATAATATGTGTCTCTCTAAAGCCCCACCCCTTCTGACTCTGAGTTTGTAAATCTCTTGCTCTCTCTCTGGCCCCGCCCCTTCCAACACTGTGTGCCTCTTTTAGGCCCCACCTACTTCTTACAGTATGTGTATGTATCTCCCTCTCCCCCCCCCCCCCCCCCCCCCCCCCAGTAAAGCCTGAGTCTGTCTTCCTGATCTTTCTGATAGTGTGTGCCTTTCTCAGCTGTCACCCTTTCTGACATCCTCTGTAAATGTCTCTTGCTTTATCACTGGCCACACCCTTTCTCATAACATCTCTCTCTCTCTCTCTCTTGGGCTCCACCCCTTGCTCTGTTTTTCTCTTTCTCAGACCCCACCCCTGCCGAGAGTGTTTGTATGTGTTGTGTGCATGTGTGTGTATGTCCTTGCTCCTTCTGACTGCATGTTTGTATATCTCTTGCTCTCCCTTAGGCCCCACCCACTTCTGACAATATATGTACTGTAAGTGTGTCTCTCTCTTTATCCCTCCCTCTCTCCCCCCCCCTTCTGACAGTGTGTGTCCCTCTCAGGCCCCAACCCTTCTGACAGCGTGTGCATCTTTCGCTCTGTTTTGCAGGCTCCGCCCCAGCTGACCGCATGTGTGTGTATATGTCTCACATTTGCTCTTAAGCTCCACCCCTTCTAACCGCATTTTTGTATGTCTCTTTCTCTCGCTCTCTGGCCTTGTCCCATTTGACAATGTGTGTCTCCCTTAGGCCCTAGGCACCTTTGAGGGTAAGTGTATGCACCTCTTTCCCCACCCCCACCCCAAACCCCTTCTGACCATGTGTGTGTGTATCTCTGTCTCTGGCCCCGCCTCTTCTGGTAGTGTGTGTTTGTCTCGGGTCCTGACCTTTCTGATTGTGTGTGCTTCTCTCAGACCTTAACCCTACTGATGGCATGTGGGTAATAATAATAATAATAATAATATGCCTTATGCTCTACCTCTGGCCCCGCCCCTCCTGATCACATGTGTGTATGTCTCTCTCTCTCTCTCTCTTTCCTCGCCCTTTCTGATTGGTTGTGCTTCTCTCAGACCTTAACCCTACTGATGGCATGTGGGTAATAATAATAATAATAATAATAATATGCCTTATGCTCTACCTCTGGCCCCGCCCCTCCTGATCACATGTGTGTATGTCTCTCTCTCTTTCCTCGCCCTTTCTGATTGGTTGTGCTTCTCTCAGACCTTAACCCTACTGATGGCATGTGGGTAATAATAATAATAATAATAATATGCCTTATGCTCTACCTCTGGCCCCGCCCCTCCTGATCACATGTGTGTATGTCTCTCTCTCTTTCCTCGCCCTTTCTGATTGGTTGTGCTTCTCTCAGACCTTAACCCTACTGATGGCATGTGGGTAATAATAATAATAATAATAATATGCCTTATGCTCTACCTCTGGCCCCGCCCCTCCTGATCACATGTGTGTATGTCTCTCTCTCTTTCTCTTTCCTCGCCCTTTCTGATTGGTTGTGCTTCTCTCAGGCTCCTCCCCTTCTGACAGCATTTCACTCTCCAGGGACTTTGCTTGCCCGCCCAGAATTTTTTATTCCAAAACTGCCACTGTATCATTCTTGAACTTTGAGGGGGCTTATTAGGACCACTATACAGCTAAAATTGTATCCAGATGTCCTTATCCAGAAGCAGTGGTCAACAGTACTTTGCAGAAGTACCAAATGTCAGCCCGTACAGTTAAAATAATGGACTTCATTATTAGTGCCCAGATATATGGGGGGGGGGGGGGGTCAGGTGGTTCTCAAATTCACTCCTGGGGTACCACAGTGGCTGCAGGTTTCATTCTAAGCAGTTTCATAAATTGGTGAGTCAACCTTCATGCTAACTGGTCTTTAGGTGCAAACCCATACAACGTGAAAAGCACCTGCGGTGATAGCCCTGCTTGCCGGTCAGTCGGTCGGTCAGTCTGTCTGCATGAAACAATTCAGCTTCCATTCACCCGATTTTGTTGAAACTCTCCGTGTTTATTCTTCAAGGACGTTTATTGGGAGAGGACCGTTCTCTCCGAGAGAGCCTGAGCAGCAGCACGCCGTACACATTTTTGAGAAGACTTGGCAAACCCGACTGTGTTGAAACAGAGAAACATCCCGTGCCCCCTTAACTTGGCATTTAGTTTGCTGTTTTAATTTTACCTTGAGAGCCGTGACCTCAGATCTGTACATTTTTTGTTAAAACTTTTCCTCTTTGATTTGTTTGCCAGTCGCTTCGGATGGTAAAGGCGCACAGCTTTGTCACTCATTAACACAACAGGTGACAGTGGGGGGCTGTAATGGAGGACATCGAAAGATGTGATTTAGGCATTTTGGTGACAACCTAATTGAGGGCAGAATTCACTTGTATATTCAGAAATGGGAAATGCAGGCACAAATTATGAGGAATGCAAAACGGTAATCCGACTGCGTGCCGCTCTATGATGCCACATTTGTCAACGTAATAACGGATGTTATTTGGGGGTGTGTGTGCCTTGGTTTGGGCCGGTGTGTCATACGTATCCTCAAAAAGGTAGGTAGTCCGTGTATCTCCACCATGTTGCAAGTGAGGTTAAATTGATATTTAGGTCTCCATTTAGCTCCCGCTGCACAGTGCCCACCTCTGCCCACCGGCGGTTCACCCCCAGTGCTTTAAAAGGTATAAACATGAAGATCCTGAATGAATGAAACAGCAGAGCAGGTGTACCCGATCAGCGCTGGTGACACACTGACTGTAGTTGAGGGGTGTGGCTGGGGAGGGGTCAGTGAGTCACACCCACTTTCCCAGAGTCCCCAGCTCCTCAACCACTCACTCACCTCGCAGTGTGGTATTTGCACTTCCCCTCCCAGCAGTAACCATGTATGGCTTAGGAAACGCCCCTTTTGAATATTCATGACCATCTAAATTTGGCCATGTTCCTGAGAGACGTCTTTACTTTCACACGATATTCACGGCAAAACTTTTATGAACTATAAGAAATGTAAAAGATTACGCTAACAGGTTCGTGTTGGATAACGTGGAACATCGGGGGTCCTAATTTATATATGTGATAAATGAAAGACTGCGAAACAACGCCGTCCATATACTGTATAAAACAAAAAGAAACCAAAAGCAGGGTTAGGACCACCGTGGACCGGCTAGAACTGGTCTTTAGATGTTTCTGTCCTGTAAGGTCCATCAGTTGCTGTTTGGCCGACTTCTGGGTTCATGATTGATTTAGACTGGGAAACCTGAATAGACTCCCAGACTCCAGGGGTCTCGCCTATGAAGCCTTGCTTAGATTCCCCATTACAATTCTGCTTACACTAGAAACACTAAAGCAGCATTTCTAAAATTGTGCACACGCCAGGTCTCACACCAAATTTTTTTGATTTGGTGTATTTTGTTAATCCCTGAGGAGAAACTGTCCTTTCGCATGAACTTTGTGGGTCAGAGTGCAGAGCTCAGTGCCCAAAGGAGCAATTTTCAGGTTAAGGGGCCCTTCTTAATAAATCTCAAATCGAATTGAAACTATGTGCTCGGGCACTCACTTTTGGCCACGCCCCATCACATCCCACCAGTAACCATGTATGGTTTAAAAAAAACACGCTTTTTGAATATTCATGACCTCATGACCATATAATTTTGGCCATGTTGCTTTAGGCCACGGCCCATCACCTCCTACCAGTAACCATGTATGGCTTAAGAAACGTCCCTTTTGAATATTCATGACCGTATAATTTTGGCCATGTTACTTTTGGCCACACCCCATCACCTCTAACCAGTAACCACGTATGGCTTTAAAAATGGCCCTTCTGAAGATTCATAGCCTCATGACCATATAATTTTGGCCATGTCATTTTTGGCCATGCCCCGTTACCTCTCACTGATAACCATGTATGGCTTAAGAAGTGCCCCTTTTGAATATTCATGACCGTATACTTTTGTCCGTCGTTTTTTGGCCACGGCCCATCACCTCCTACCAGTAACCATGTATGGCTTAAGAAACGTCCCTTTTGAATATTCATGACCGTATAATTTTGGCCATGTCACTTTTGGCCACGCCCCATCACGTCCCACCTGTAACCATGTATGGCTTAAGAAACGTCCCTTTTGAATATTCATGACCGTATACTTTTGTCCATGGCCCATCACGTCCCACCTGTAACCATGTATGGCTTAAGAAACGTCCCTTTTGAATATTCATGACCATATAATTTTGGCCATGTCGCTTTTGGCCACGCCCCATCACGTCCCACCAATAACCATGTATGGCTTAAGAAACGTCCCTTTTGAATAATCATGACCGTATAATTTTGGCCATGTTGCTTTTGGCCACACCCCATCACCTCTAACTAGTAACCACGTATGGCTTTAAAAATGGCCCTTCTGAATATTCATGACTGTATAATTTTGGCCATGTCACTTTTGGCCACGCCCCGTTACCTCTCACTGGTAACCATGTATGGTTTTAAAAATGGCCCTTCTGAATATTCATAGCCTCATGACCGTATAATTTTGGCTATGTTGCTTTTGGCCACACCCTGTCACCTCTAACTAGTAACCACGTATGGCTTTAAAAATGGCCCTTCTGAATATTCATGACCGTATAATTTTGGCCATGTCACTTTTGGCCACGCCCCGTTACCTCTCACTGATAACCATGTATGGCTTAAGAAGTGTCCCTTTTGAATATTCATGACCGTATAATTTTGGCCATGTTGCTTTTGGCCACACCCCATCACTTCCCACCTGTAACCATGTATGGCTTAAAAAAGTCCCTTTTGAATATTCATGACCGTATAATTTTGGCCATGTCACTTTTGGCCACGCCCCGTTACCTCTCACTGATAACCATGTATGGCTTAAGAAGTGCCCCTTTTGAATATTCATGACCTCATGAACGTATACTTTTGGCCATGTTTCTGAGAGACGTCTTTACTTTCAATTAATAGGAGAACACAGAAAATGAAACTTGAGTGAATGTGAAAACGCATTAACTGACATTTGGTGGAGTTTAAGGAGTGGCCGGGGGGACTGCTTCCCCACCCCATAAATAGACACATTGTGGTACTCAAACTTGTCTCGGAGAATATTTTTTCCTGAATTTTGAAGCCCACGATTAGTGTAAACACATTAATCGATGAATAAGGTGCGCGATGACACAGCGGTAGCACTGCTCTCTTGTACCAAGGAGTCTGGGGGTCTCGTCCCGGGTGCTCCCTGTATAGATTTTGCATGTGGATTTGCTTCAGTTTCCTCCCACAGTCCAAACACATGCAGATTAAGTCGCCCCCGTTATGTGTGAGTAATGATCTGATATTCTGTCCAGGGGTTATTCCTACTTGTGCCCATTGCATGCTGGGATCGTCTCAGGCTGCCCCCTGTGCTGGGTAAGCGGGTTTAGAGGACACAACAATGGATACTACAATCTGTCCTGCCCAAAGCAGCTGTCGCTGGCACATCCTTAAAACAGACAGAGATACGTGGTCAGTAACGGTAGTGTGCCTCGCTGCGGTTCATGGCTGCCAACATACAAACAGCAGCCTGTCGATCTGAACAAATCGTCACACTCTGACAAAATATGAAATATAAAAGTAAAAAACAAAATGTCAGATCTGTCTCTTTGACGAAGCAAATAAATAACAGAAAACGCTGCAACGTTCACATCCAAGTCGCTAGGTTTACTGTTTCGAACTTCCTAAAAATGGAAAGTGCTTATTTTGCGGCAACTGAGATACATGGAGAAACTTCAAAACACCAATCTTGTTACTATGGTATGTGTGCGATGACGACTGACTGCCTTATACGCCCATTTAGGGGTCCTAAAGGTGTCCCCTCGGAGCCGTGCGCTGAATTGGAGCCCACGTTACAAAGGCCACCACACGGAAATCGGGCGTTGCAGGTTTAGAAAACGGATGGACGGACATCGGAGTGTGACGGACGCTTCACTGAAACACGCAATGAATTGAGATTTTCTGTTCGCTCCTCTCTCCTGCCAACTCGGACCCCCCAAAAGAGTCCGCGGAGGGCCGAAATGTTCTGTAGCTTGAATGCCGATTTCCACGCCATGTTTGTGTTTTATATGAATTGTGACTTTTGCATATGAAACGGCTTGCCAAGCATAGGCCGGTTTTAGACGTGTGACCCCCAGGTGCCCATTTTAGGGGTGCCCTCTAGTGGCCTGGATCACTCACAAGCCCAGACACTCGGACTCCTGGCACAGTTGCTCAAGAGCCCCCATCAGAGCCTCCATTGACTCCGTCTTTAATGACGTCTTGGGGACGGCCATCAGTAGTGTGCCTGTCTGTCTGCGGAGTGAGTGTCGACCTCGTCATCGAGAGGTTTAGGTGACTCTTAAGGTCTGATGACTCTTTCTATGAAGTCAGTAGACGGATTGGGAGAGCATGGGGAGGGGGTCATGAGGTCACTGGAAAAGGGGTGTGTGTGGCACAAAAGGATGAAGGAGTCCCAGTGCCCCCTGTTTGTGAGACGTGGACACCATCCAATGACCTGAGATGAAGACAGGACTCCTTTGGTGTCCATCCATCCATCCATTTTCCAACCCGCTGAATCCGAACACTGGGTCACGGGGGTATGCTGGAGCCAATCCCAGCCAACAAGGCAGGGAACCCATCCTGGGCAGGGTGCCAACCCACCGCAGGACACACACAGACACACCCACACACACACTAGGGCCAATTTAGAATCGCCAATCCACCTAACCTGCATGTCTTTGGACTGTGGGAGGAAACCGGAGCGCCCGGAGGAAACCCACGCAGACACGGGGAGAACATGCAAACTCCACGCAGGGAGGACCCGGGAAGCGAACCCAGATCTCCCAACTGCGAGGCAGCAGCGCTACCCACTGCGCCACCGTGCCGCCCATTCCTTTGGTGTCTCTTTGGAGAATCCTTGGGTACCACTGGTTTGACTTTGGGGTTCCGAATGAGACCCATGACCTGCATTGTGAAGGAGTGTCGGTTATTATAACACTATGGCCATGTGGCGCGATTACCCGAGGGTGATCCAGCTCATTGTTGAGGACCCGAATGGCTGGACCAGGCCAAGGGGATGCCCACGTAACACCTGGCTGTGGCAGATAGATGGGTGGGACTGGACCGCGGGTCTGCCTGGGGGGGGGGGGGGGGGGTCGCCGAGGTGTTTTGTCATGATGTGGTGGATGTGCAGTACCAGTGCAGGCTCCCCAAACTGACCTGACTGCCCTCTAGTGGTGATGCAGTAGTGCTAACCACAAGCCACTGTGTCCCCCCCAAA
Source organism: Erpetoichthys calabaricus (assembly GCF_900747795.2). Lineage (NCBI taxonomy): Eukaryota > Metazoa > Chordata > Cladistia > Polypteriformes > Polypteridae > Erpetoichthys > Erpetoichthys calabaricus. Next base: position 311,675,974 of record NC_041397.2, read on the forward strand.
TTAATAAACAGTGCAATACAAATAAATGCCCACAGTGATTCAAAAACAGAAACAAATGTGTTGGCGGGGGGGGGGGGGGTCACACAGGGTACTCTCTGCCCTAAATATGCCAGGACACAGCAGTCCAGTATGAGGTGGGCAAATATGAGGCGTTCCCTGAATCCCTGTGATGGTTTTATAATTCCCTGATTTTATATGGCGCCTTTCACCGAAGCCTCCATCCCAAGTCTGAATGTGCCTCGTGGCTACTTGGCGACAGACCCTTCATAAAGCTGTTTGAGCCAAGCTGGCACTCGCAGAGCAGCTGTCACGTGGGTTCAGGTGCCAGCTTTATTGTGGGAGGTCATGGGTGATGCGAGTGTGGCGGCACAAAATCCTGAAGGGAGCATTAATGTGCCAAATGGCGGTGGTGTCTTTGATCTGCTTGCACTTCTGCAGTTGCAGCTGCTTGTTGTGTGGGTGGGTGTCACTTGGGATGGACAAATGGCTCAGGCCTCTGTGCCCCCTCCATTGCTCTCTCAGTATACAATCTGGCCAGCCCTGTGACTTCTTTTCTGGAAACATGGCTGCCCCGTTTGGTTTGTCTCGACTTTGTCCCGCCTGACCCCCTGATTTGTGTGTGTGTCTCTGCCACAGGACGCTGCCAGGCCTTGTGTGACGACTGTTCTGCTTACTGCTGTGACGGTGTGCCACCTTTCTGCTGCTCATACTATGCCTACATCGGAAACGTGCTCTCGTAAGTACTCTGCAGACCACTGCTGGATATGCATTGAAAGGCGCTATATTCAGTCAGTAGATTGGGGTTTATTTTGGGTAAAAGTGCTTTAAACCTGACATTAGTACTGTGGACGAGACATCAGTGACAGGTAAAATGGAGACAAGGGCTTGAGTTAGTGACAGCTAGGGGGCGCCACTGAGCAAAACCAAGCAAGGGGACCCTAACATGAACTGGAGGCCAGCACAGGAGAGACACTAAGGGGTCATAAAGGGACCAGAAATCGAGGAATGAGTGGTGACCTGAATGTGAGGAGTGCAGCGGAGTGCAGAGGTGAAAGGCGCTACGAGGGGCTCGGGCGAAGGTCAAGCTGACAGGCCGTGGAGTGCTGAAGGAAATGAAGACTGGCAGGGGGCTGAAAGGGGCAACAGGAAGGAAAACAGACTGCTGGAGGGTCCAATACAAGTGGGGAAGAGAAGGCTTAGAAAGGCAACAAGTCGACAGCAGTGACATTTAAAGGTGAGGGGAAAAAATTAACAAAGAGATTTAAAATGACTTAAAGCACAGCGGACTGACTGGTGAAAGGCGCTATAGAAATGAGGGTCAGCTCTGGGGAGGGGCACACAGACAAATACAAGGTGACAGTGGAGAGTCACTTCTGAGAAGAAGAAGAATGGAAAAGAATCACTAATCGCACCTTTATTAATAGTCATAGAAATAATGACGATGATAGTAATAATAGTAATAATGATAATAATTAAAAATGGTAATAATAATAGAAAGGAATCACTAATGGCACCTTTATTAATATTCATAGTAATAATAATAGTAATAATGACGATGAAGATGATGATAATAATAGTAATAATGACAGTAATTAAAAATAGTAATAATAATGGAAAGGAATCACTAATGGCACCTTTATTAATAGTCATAGAAATAATAATAGTAATAATGACGATGATGATGATAATAATAGTAATAATGATAAAAATAAATACTAATAATAATAATAATGGAAAAGAATCACTAATCGCACCTTTATTAATTGTCATAGTAATAAGGATGATGGTGATGATGATAGTAATAATAGTAATAATGATAATAATTTAAAAAAGTAATAATAATGGAAAGGACTCACTAATGGCACCTTTATTAATAGTCATAGAAATAATAATAGCAATAATGATGATGATGGTAATAGTAATAATGATAAAAATAAAAAATAATAATAATAATGGAAAGGAATCACTAATCGCACCTTTATTAATAGTCATAGAAATAATGACGATGATGATGATAGTAATAATAGTAATAATGATAATAATTAAAAATGGTAACAATAATGGAAATGAATCACTAATCGCACCTTTATTAATATTCATAGTAATAATAATAGTAATAATGACGATGATGATGATGATAATAATAGTAATCATGACAATATTTAAAAATAGTAATAATAATGGAAAGGAATCACTAATGGCACCTTTATTAATAGTCATAGAAATAATAATAGTAATAATGACGATGATGATGATAAAAATAGTAATAATGATAAAAATAAATAATAATAATAATAATAATGGAAAAGAATCACTAATCGCACCTTTATTAATTGTCATAGTAATAAGGATGATGGTGATGATGATAGTAATAATAGTAATAATGATAATAATGATAATAATTTTAAAAAGTAATAATAATGGAAAGGACTCACTAATGGCACCTTTATTAATAGTCATAGAAATAATAATAGCAATAATGATGATGATGGTAATAGTAACAGTAATAATGATAAAAATAAAAAATAATAATAATAATGGAAAGGAATCACTAATCGTACCTTTATTAATAATCATAGAAATAGTAATAGTAATGATGATGATGATGATAGTAATAATGATAGTAATGATAATAATTAAAAATAGTAATAATAATGGAAAGGAATCACTAATGGCACCTTTATTAATAGTCATAGAAATAATAATAGTAATGATGATGATAATAATGATAATAATAAAAAATAATAATAATGGAAAGGAATCACTAATCGCACCTTTGTTAATAATCATAAAAATAATAATAAGTAATAAAAATAATAATAGTAATAATGATGATAATAATAATAATAATAGTCATGATGATGATGATAATAGTAATAATGATAATAATAAAATAATAATAATGGAAAAGAATCACTAATTGCACCTTTATTAATAATCATAGAAATAATAATTAAAGTAATAAATAATAGTAATAATGATGATGATCATAGAAATAATAATAATAATGGAAAGGAATCACTAATCGCACCTTTATTATCAATAATAGCAATAAAAATAATAATTATTGTTGTTGTTGTTTGCACTTTTCTGTTATCATTCTTTTATGAGGATTATTGAAGGTCAGATTTGTCTTTTAATAATAATAATAATAATAATAATAATAGATGTAATAGTAATAGATGTACTAGATGTAATTTGTGATTCAGTTCTATTATTGTGATCAATTTATTATTATTAATAATAAAAAATATTAATTACAAATCTCACCTTAATCATCTTTGTAACCCTAGCCTAACTCTAATTATAAAGGTGAATTTATTGATTCCTTTTTATTATTATTTATTATTTTCTACACTGATTAATCAAAGTGAGCTCTGATTCATTTTTTTATTATTCTTAATCTCGAGGTACATTAATGAAGGTTTGAATTCTTATGCATTTCCATTATAATTTTTAATACTATTAATAACTTTATGATCATTATGTTTTTATGCTGATTAATGCGTATGAGATTTGTGATTTGTTTAGATAATTAATAGTAATAATTCTGAGACTGATTTGTCAATAATGATATTTGTGATGCATTATTAATAATAATAAGAAGAAGAAGTTCTAAGGCTGATTAATTAAAGGTTCAATATACAGTAAGACACACTTCCATTACTTCGTAGTAATATAGCGTTTTTCTCATTTGGGGGGCATCTGTTAAAAGGCGCTATATAAGTTCAGACAGAGTGTTCTATAGACAGTGATGGTGTAACGATGGCGGCACAGCACACAGATGGCAGCAGCTCCATTCAGATCTGATTGTAAAGCACACCTCCATTCTCAGCCCCTCTTGTTGCGTTTTGGGGGGGGTTTCAGGTATACCCAGTATATGAAAGCAGCACTGGATGTAGGGCAAGAGACCACCCTGAGCAGGGTATCCCGTCATTCACTGGGCTCTTAGCCTAACCAGTAGCCCGTCATTGGTGATGTGGGGGTGAAGCCCAGGTGGCTTGGTGAATCGGCAGCGCTAACCGCTACACCACCCAGCCGCCCAGTAGGCATTCATACAAATGGAAATGTGCTGCTCAGAGGGGCTGCAGAAAAGAAAAGAAAGCTGTGATGTCCGATGGATGAAGGGCTGAAAGATGTTGCTGTGTCAATCAGTTCTAATGATGAAGAGGCAGTGAAAGTTGCTGTCCGTCTATAGAAACAGAAGGGCTCCCCAGGGGGACTGGACGCCAGCCCACCACAGTGTACAACTGGGCCAACCCACCCCGTCACTCACAAGGGGCCGGTTTAGAGTCACCAGTCTTTACAGAGCGCTAAGTTAAGATTCATTTGTGAAAGGCGCTATATCAAATTAAGAATGTGTCCCAGAGCTTGTGGGCTTCATACTTTATTATGCCCCCCCAAGAATCTCTTTACAAATAAAACGATCACAGCAATGAAACAAAATATAAATTGTGTTTGAGTCACGCTAGGACTTTTTTTGGGTGGTCGGTGATTCTGTTGAGCTTGGGGGGCTGTGATATCCCCCCTGCAGAGAGGAGCAGTACGGCCAGACCCCCGCACCATTCATGGGCAAAGGTGAGGATTCCCACTTAAAGAAGCTTTGAATGTGTCACCAACGTCACATCTCACGCTAACGGCCTGTAAAAAGCTGGGACCCCATAGGCTAGGATTCATATGTCCCCCAAGTGTCACTTCAGGCTGGGTAGTTCGGCTCCCACAGGGTGACCCCCGAAGTGCACTGTGCATTGCGTGTGTTGACTGTGAAAGTTAATTAACTGCTGCCAGGGGTGGCAGCCCACCCTCATCCCAGCCCACCCCCACCCCCATTCCTGAAGGCTTTTCAAGTTCCCAAGGAGATCCCACAGTGCTAACACCCCACCCCCCAGCATGAACAAGCACTTTTATGTTCCTGCGACATGTTAATTACACCCCCCCCCCCCCCAACCCCCAACCTGCCACACACACACTCACTCAAGTGCAGACCACCCAGGGCATCTGCTGCTCAAGGCTATTGTCCTCCCACTGGCTGACGCTCAAACCTGGCAGAAGATGGCCGGACCCCTGTGATACCCCACACACTGGGAGTGGAGAGAGGAGACAGCAAGTAGTTTACTTGTGCCCACCTTGGCCTGGCACACACTCACCCTCCGCGTGTGTGGTACCACTTTGGCAGCTGGCCCTGGGGTGTGTGTGAAGACCACGCGCCAATTAAGTAAACCTTGCGCTATTCTATTCAAAAAGGTGGGCATGAGCCCTGGCATGAAGGTGTGCACACTGACTCTCACTAAGCCAAAGTGGATGTGTCCCTGCTACTTACTCCATTTTATATAGCGCCTTTAACAGTAGTGAAAGACATGAAGGACTTGCACCACGTGCTCTAGTGACATGGAGGTGAATTTTCCAGTCATTGCCCCCTTCTGTGCCATCTGTGCCAGAAGTCAGCTCAGAAGTGTATTTTAGATGGCTTTGTGAAACCCTTTGTAATGATGCACTCCGTTAAAGGCGCTATATAAAAAGCAGATTGATGTACTGTAGCTTAGTACAAAGTAATGTTTTTAATGGCTGTTCTTACGTTTGACTGAAAAGCACTGATTCCACTGTAAAGCCCCCCCCCCAAAGCTTCACCGTCTACTCCTTTTGATGTCTACTTCTTCTTCTTCTTTTATTTTGCAGGGGTACCGCAATTGCTGGCATCGTCTTTGGCATCGTCTTCCTGATGGGTGTCATTGCAGGCGTGGCCATCTGCATCTGCATGTGTATGAAGAGTGGGCGGGGCTCCCGAGTGGGCGTGTTCAGGGGCAGGCCCATGCATATCAGCGCCATCAGCAGCTACCCAGGTGGGTGTACAACAGGCTCCTCCCACTTTACAAAGCACCAGAGTTGGCGTTGGCACTTTACAAGTGATTAGTGGCTTTGTTCAAATTATAACTCCATTACTTGACTTATCATCTTAGAAAAAGTCATCCCATTACTGATTGCTGGAGTTTGACTCTCTGAACCCACGCAAACCACAAACCTGCACAGCCACAGCTATAAGCAGACACAGGAGCCACGGGATTCCCGAGTCAAGCAAAGTGCCCACACTTCAAAAGCGATACACGCTAGAGCCTGCATGTTGCATGTAGTGTCACCCACCTTAATATAAGGGTAACGGTTTGTGTGTCTGTGCCTATGTGGCTGGCATGTCTCTGTCATTCCAACAGATGGCGCATCAGCCCATTAACAATGCTTTTATGAATCACAACAGAGACATATGCATTGCATTTGTCATTCTAACGGATGGCGCATCAGCCCATTAACAATGCTTTTATGAATCCCATACTAAAGGGAACACAACAGAGACCTGTGCATTGCATTTGTCATTCCAACAGATGGCGCATCAGCCCATTATCAATGCTTTTATGAATCCCATACTAAAGGGAACACAACAGAGACCTGTGCATTGCATTTGTCATTCCAACAGATGGTGCATCCCAAATATTTGTGGTACTAAAATGCATTCCATTTGTTATTCCAACAGATGGTACATTCCAAAAGTGTGTAATAAGAAAATGCATTGAATTTGTCATTCATAGCTGGCCTCACTACTGTCCTGTAGACCTTCCCTTTCACTCTTGGCTGATATCCGTCTGTCACAACTCACTCTGTACTGTTGATCCCAAGTATTTAAACTCATCCATCTTCGCCATCTCTACTCCCCTCATCCTCACCATTCCACTGACATCCCTGTCATTCACACACATGTATTCTGTCGTGGTGGTCCTACTGACCTTCATTCCTCTCCTCTCCAGGGTCTCCCCAACTTGCTCCCTACTCTTCTCTCTCGTGTTCTCTTCATTCATCAGCCTCTCAAAGTCCTCTTTCCATCTGCTCAACACCTTCTCCTCACTTGTGAGTACGTCTCCATCTTTATCCTTTATCACCCTAACCTTCTGCACATCTTTCCCAGCCCGGCCCCTCTCTGTAGCCCACCGGTCCTTTTCTCCCTCCTTAGTGTCCAACCTCTCATACAACTCATCATACGCCTTTTCTTTAACCTTCGCCACCTCTCTCTTCACCTTGCCCCTTATCTCCTTGTACTCTTGTCTACTTTCTCCATCTCTCTGACTATCTCACTTCTTCTTCACCATCCTCTTCCTCAGTATACTCTCCTGTATTTCCTTATTTCACCACCAGGTTTCCTTTTCCTCCTTCCTCTGTCCAGATGTCACCCCAAGCACCCTTCTTGCTGTCACCCTTACCACATTTGCTGTCTGGTAACTCTTCACTGCCACCCAGTGCCCATCTCACCACCTCCCTAAACTCAACCTTGCAGTCTTCCTTTTTCAACTTCCACCATTTGATCCTTGGCTCTGCCCTCACTCTCTTCCTCTTCTTGATCCCCAATGTCATCCTACAGACCACCATCCTACACTTTCCCCTGCCACCACTATGCAGTCTTCAATCTCCTTCAGATTGACTCTTCTGCATAGGATGTCATCTACCTGTGTGCATCTTCCTCCACTCTTGTATGTCACCCTGTGTTCCTCCCTCTTCCTAAAATACGTATTCACCACAGCCATATCCATCCTTTGGGCAAAATCCACTATCCTCTGACCTTCTTCATTCCTCTCCTTAACACCATACCTACCCATCACCTCCTTGTCTCCTCTGTTCCCTTCACCAACATGTCCACTGAAATCCACTCCAATCACCACTTTCTGTCCCTTGGGTACACTGTTCATCACTTCATCCAACTCACTCCAAAAATCTTCTTTCTTCTGCATCTCACACCCAGCTTGCGGTGCACATGCACTAACAACATTCATCATCACACCTCCAATGTCCATCTTCATAATCATCACTCTGTCTGATACTCTTTTTACCTCCAAACACTCTTGACATGCTGTTCCTTCAGAATAACTCCTACTCCATTTCTCCTCCCATCCACACCATGATAGGACAATTTGAATCCCCCTCCGATCCACCTGGCCTTACTCCACTTCCATTGAGTCTCACACAATATATCAGCCTTCCTTCTCTCCATCATATCTGCTAACTCTCTCCCCTTACCAGTCATACTGCCAACATTCAAAGTTCCTACCCTCAGTGCCACTCTCTTTACCTTCTGCCTCAGACACGTCTCCCTCCTCCTCTTCTTCTTCGGCCAACAGTAGCCCAATTTCCACCAGCACCCTGTTGGCTAACAGTACTGGTGGTAGTTGTTGTTAACCCGGGGCTCAACCAATCCATCCATCCATCCATTTTCCAACCCGCTGAATCCGAACACAGGGTCACGGGGGTCTGCTGGAGCCAATCCCAGCCAACACAGGGCACAAGGCAGGAACCAATCCCAGGCAGGGTGCCAACCCACCGCAGGCTCAACCAATCCGGTATGGAAATTTGTATTCTTGTCTGCATATTGATTTGGCAAAATTTTACACCAGATGCCCTTCCTGACGTAACCCTCCCCATTTATCCGGGCTTGGGACCAACATGAAGAAACACACTGGTTTGTGCATCCCCTGTGGCTGGGTTAGTGCCTTTCCCATGATGATGGTGGAAAACTTGAAATCCTAGAAGAGATCCCAAACAAGCCCGAGTAAAACGTGCAAAGTCTTAATGGGCACAGAATGCCATGTTTTATATGCTGATTTGTTTCTTCCTTCGTATCTTCTAATGCGCTTGCTCCGTGGTTTATTTTCCATTGTGATATTCCCTTTAATGCAGTGCTCTCATTCAGCCACAGGGTGCCGCTATTTCACCACAAGTTTCGTTTCTCGCCTGCGTGCGCCTTCATCAATCCATTTGAAGTTACTGCCCTAGCAGGGAGAAGCCGGACGGAGTTACTAAGCAAGACACCCCGATATGCGTATATGTTAAGAACATTAAAGGAATTTAATTAAAATGATTAGTATGTTTAATCCCAAAAACTGAAGATCTCTTCTTTAGTGTTTAAGGTTTGGCAGTAGTTTGTATTCAGTATTACTAACTTGAACTTTTTCTCTGCTTTTATTCCTTTTAAATATCTGGGAAGCACTTTGAGCATGGGAAAGGCGCTATATGAGCAAAATGTATGGCGGTTACTATTTTTGTATTTCTCCCTTACCTCTAAATCTGTCCATTTTTAGAAATAGGCAGTTCTAAACTGGCACGGGTGTGGGTGTGTGCCCTGCTATGGACTGGCGTCCTGTAATGGGCTGCACCCTACCTTGTGACACCACCGTAGGCTTCAGCCCACCACAACCTTGAATTGGATTAGGTTGTTTGTTATCATGATGAGTATATATAATATATATGGGCAGCACGGTGGCACAGGTAGCGCTGCTGCCTCACAGTTAGGAGACCTGGGTTCGCTTCCCAGGTCCTCCCTGCGTGGAGTTTGCATGTTCTCCCAGTGTCTGCGTGGGTTTCCTCCCACAGTCCAAAGACATGCAGGTTAGGTGCATTAGAGATTCTAAATTGTCCCTCGGTGGGCTGGCGCCCTGCCAGGGATTTGTTTCCTGCCTTGCGCCCTGTGCTGGCTGGGATTGGCTCCAGCAGACCACCCGTGACCCTGTAAGTTAGGATATAGCAGGTTGGATAATGGATGTGTGTGTGTGTGTGTGTGTGTATAATATATATATAATATGAATATATGAAGAGGAAAACTCTTTAATGATGGGCAGTGTGGCATAGTGGGCAAGGCTTTGGACCTAAGACCCTGAGGGTGTGAGTTCAAACCCTGCTATTGACAATGTATGACCCTGAGCAAGGCACCTCACCTGCCTGTGCTCCAACAGGAAAAATAAAAAAAGAAGAAAATGTATTCACCACTCTATCACTTATATAGTGCCTTTCACTTCCATCTTTCCATTATATAGTGTCTTTCACTTCCATCTTTCCATTATATAGTGCCTTTCACACCCATCTTTCCATTATATTGTACCCTTCACTTCCATCTTTCAGTGTTTTTCACTTCCATCTTTCCATTATATAGTGCCTTTCACATCCATCTCTCCATTATATAGTGCCTTTCACACCCATCTTTCCATTATATAGTGCCTTTCACTTCCATCTTTCCATTATATAGTGCCTTTCATATCAACGTATCAGTAATATAGAAAGTGTGCTGCAGTGGTTCAGGCTTTGACCTTTAAACCCTGAGGTTGTGGGTTCAAATCCGTCTGCTGACACGATGTGACCCTGAGCAACTCACTTTGCCTGCTTGTGTTCCACCTGGAAAAACACAAGAAAATGCAAGCAATTCTATGTAAATGTTTTAAGCTGACTAGGGAAAAAAAACTAAGGTAATATTAATAAAGCACAAACGACCTGAAAGTGATTATTATTATTATTATTATTATTACCACCAATAACTGACCTGCCTGTACTGTCTCTCCTCCTGTCTCTCTGTCTCCCTCTAGTGGCGCCGCCTCCATACAGCTATGAATTTGAGATGGACTCGCAGACTGACTTGCCGCCTCCTTACACGCCCACCCCGCCCAGGACGGTGCCGTTTCCTCCTCCCCCTCCGTATCCCGGATACTCCAGGAAGTGACCCGCCTCCAGTTCAACGTGTTCTTAATGGTCGGTGACCCAGAATCGCCCCCACCCCCTCTCCAGTCCGAGGTGGAACGAGGACACAAGGACAGCGACGGCTGATGAGACGCCTCGTCCGCTCGTTGGCGGATCGCCACCACGCACTGCGCGATCCGTTGCTGTTCTGATTTCCTCCTGCAGACGCGCAGCTCCTGATTGCCTCCATCTGTGGATGATGTGTCCGTCTGGAAGCGGGGTCTTCGGTAGTGGTGGACCTGCCAGTACCGTCTGACCAGTCAGAGAGAGAGAACCGGGCAGCCTCTGCCCTCCGCACGGCCTCTACGACAAGAAGCCAGCAGAGGGCGCTCTGGAGTTGAAGCGGGTCGTGTTTCTCCTATTGACGAGCTACAGCGCAGACAAATGGAGGACTGGAATTACTGGATGGAATGCTCAGGAGAATCTGGAACAAACTTTCTTTTATGAGGGATCGTTTGCAAATGTTTATTTACTATGCAATAAGTTGTTTTTTTTTATTATAAAATGTCTGCGTCTATTTCATGTGTTACCCAGAACTCTGTGTGCGATGTCACAAAATGAGAACTTGGGTTTGTTTCAGTTAGCGGCCTTTACAAGACCCTTCTTTATATAGCGCCTGTATTAGTGGACATTAGCGTCTGGTCTTATGCTGCCATCTTGCTTGGCACTGCTAATTCAAATCATATTGCAGTAACTAGGAGTGGATGTTTATACGCAGATTGCGGTCATTCCATATAGCGCCTTTCACACAAAAGGAAATACTATTTGATAAAAAATTTAAAAGTAAAATACTTTACTTTGGGCTTATTACTGCATCAAACTGCCTTTGCCATATAGCGACTTTCTTATGCAGCACAGCACCTTACAGCCACACCACAGCGGGTGTGTGTTCAGGGGCAGGCCAATGTATATCGGCGCCCTCAGCAGCGCCCACACATGCCTGCTTGTCACCCAAGTCCAGTTTGCATGTTCTCCGAGTGTGTGGGGGAGCTTCCTGGCAAGCACTCCGTGTTCATGTCCCGTATCCCAATGAAATTCATCATAAATCGGGTGCTTCATGTGATGGTGGGATCTGCAATAGACTGGCATCCCATCCAGGGTTGTGTCCCACCAAAGCTACTGTTACTGGACCTTTAGATAAGCAGGTTAGAAAATAAATTGACGCACTATCATGAAGACCGTTATGAAGTACTGTACAGATGTTTCATATAGCGCCCTGTTCCAGGGTTTCTTCCCACCCAAATCCATCATTACTGGACCATTAACTAGATAAGCAGGTGAGAAAATAAATGGATGGACTTTTATAATGAAGATTGTCATGAGGTGCTTTATAATACATATGGGTTGGTTCATAAAGAGCCCCATCCAGGGTTGGCACTATATGATAGATAAGATAGATAGATATGAATGGCACTATATGATAGATAGATAGATAGATATGAATGGCACTATATGAGAGATAGATAGATGGATAGATAATGAAGATTGTCGTGAGGTGCTTTATAATACATATGGGTTGGTTCATATAGAGCCCCATCCAGGGTTGCTCCCCACTAATGGTACCATTACTGGACTCGTAATTTAATAAGTAAGTTAAAGATGATCAGATGGACTTTTATAAATGTATTAGGCTTGTCTGATATAGCGCCCTGTGCAGGGTTGCTTCTTTCCCAGAACCTGCCATTACTGGACCTCGGGTGTGAGGGACGGTTGGCATATTTTACCTGCCCGGGACACCTCATTAAAATAGGAACGGGGGAGATGGCTTTTGAATGGCACTATGTCCCCCCAAATGCTACTTGGCAGCCCCCCCCACCCGGTCTGCAACGGTGCCTCAGATTCCCACACGGCTATATGGGAACTGAATTTGTCAGCTTAGCCCTGTTGGGTTCTGTGGGTGTCACCAGGGGGAGCTGCAGAGCCCAGTTTTGGGCTTCCACCATACCACCCTAATGAGTCACCTGGAAAAAAAAAGGAGCCTCACAGAGAGGAGGCGGAGTTGGGAGGAGGCGGAGCTAAAGGCGGATCCAGACAGACAGACAGACAAGAGAGAAAAGTGCTGCATTGTATTTTGGACTTTTGTCCTATGCTGCTGAGGGGAACAACTTGGGAAGCATTTCCCCATCTAAATAAATGTGTCTGTGTGTTTCCACACTTGTGCCTGTGCCTGTTGTGTCGGGTGTTGAGGAGCTGGTGTGCCCGCTGGAGGTCACACAGGCTAGAAAATGAATGGATGGATGGACTGTAATGAAAACTGCCATTAGGTGCTTTATAAATGTATTAGAGGTAGTTTGATATAGTGCTACGTCTGGGTTTGCTTCTGACCAAATCATCTATCACTAGACCTTTAATTAGATAAGCAGGTTAGAAAATGAATGGCTGGACTTTTTATAATAAAGACCACCAGGAGTTGCTTTATAAGGGTATTAGGGTTGTTTGATACAGCACCCCATCCAGGTTTGCTCCCCACATATGTTGCCATTACTGGACATTTATCTAGATAAGTAGGCTAGAAAATAAAAATGGACAGAATTTCATAAATGTGCTGTCCGGGGTTGCTTCCCACCCAAGCCCACAATTACTGGACCTTTAATTAGACAAGCAGGTTATAAAATGAATGGCTGGACTTTTATAATGAAAAACCATCAGGAGTTGATTTGTAAAGGGTATTAAATAGATAGGAAAGGCACTATATAATAGATAGTTAGCTCCTTCTACATCTATCTATCTATCTATCTATCTCTATCTATCTATCAGATAGATAGATAGATAGATAGATAGATAGATAGATAGGAAAGGCACTATATAGGAAAGGCACTATACAATAGATAGATAGGAAAGGCACTATATAATAGATAGATAGATAGATAGATAGATAGATAGATAGATAGGAAAGGCACTATATAGGAAAGGCACTATATAATAGATAGCTCCTTCTACATCTATCTATCTATCTATCTATCTATCTATTAGATAGATAGATAAATATGAAAGGCACTATATAATAGATAGATAGCTCCTTCTACATCTATCTATCTATCTATCTATCAGATAGATAGATATGAAAGGCACTATATAACAGATAGATAGGAAAGGCACTATATAATAGATAGATAGATGTAGAAGGAGCTATATAATAGATAGATAGATGTAGAAGGAGCTATTAGATAGATAGATAGATAGATAGATAGATAGGAAAGGCACTATATAATAGATAGATAGATGTAGAAGGAGCTATTAGATAGATAGATAGATAGATAGATAGATAGATAGATAGATAGATAGATAGATAGATAGGAAAGGCACTATATAATAGATAGATAGATGTAGAAGGAGCTATATAATAGATAGACAGATGTAGAAGGAGCTATTAGATAGATAAATAGATAGATAGGAAAGGCACTATATAATAGATAGATAGATGTAGAAGGAGCTATTAGATAGATAGATAGATGTAGAAGGAGCTATTAGATAGATAGATAGGAAAGCCACTATATAATAGATAGATAGATAGATGTAGAAGGAGCTATTAGATAGATAGATAGATAGATAGATAGATAGATAGATAGATAGATAGATAGATAGATAGATAGGAAAGGCACTATATAATAGATAGATAGATAGATGTAGAAGGAGCTATTAGATAGATAGATAGATAGATAGATAGATAGATAGATAGATAGATAGATAGATAGGAAAGGCACTATATAATAGATAGATAGATAGATAGATAGATAGATAGATAGATGTAGAAGGAGCTATTAGATAGATAGATAGATAGATAGATAGATAGGAAAGGCACTATATAATAGATAGATAGATAGATAGATGTAGAAGGAGCTATTAGATAGATAGATAGGAAAGGCACTATATAATAGATAGATGTAGAAGGAGCTATTAGATAGATAGATGTAGAAGGAGCTATATAATAGATAGGAAAGGCACTATATAATAGATAGATAGATAGATAGATAGATGTAGAAGGAGCTATTAGATAGATAGATAGGAAAGGCACTATATAATAGATAGATGTAGAAGGAGCTATTAGATAGATAGATGTAGAAGGAGCTATATAATAGATAGGAAAGGCACTATATAATGGATAGATAGATACTTTATTAATCCCCAAGGGGAAATTCACAATATTAGGGTTGTTTGATATAGCACTCCATCCAGGGTTGCTCCCCACATATGGTGCCATTACTGGACATTTATCTAGATATGCAGGCTAGAAAATAAATGGACAGATTTTCATAAATGTGCTCTCCAGGGTTGTTTCCCACCCAAACCCACAATTACTGGACCTTCAACTTGATGAACAGGCTACCGAATAAACGGATGGACTTTTATAATAAAGACTGCAGGGATTGCTCTACAGATGTATTGGCTTGTTTGATATCGCGCCTTTCTACTGACCATTGTCTGGATGTGCTTCACCTACTTCTGCCTGTTTCCTTTCACGTTCATTTCTGAGGTCATAATTCGTGTGTCACTTCTTTCAGTGCGAGTGTTTTATTCTCCATAAAGCTTTTGATGTCACCATAAAGTCACCTCGGTCTTTTATATAGCACCCTTCATCTCAAGCAGTGTCACCTGTCCTTTTTTTTTTGATTTTCCTATATCGGCGGTCCCTGCTTCTCAAACGGCTCGGTCCATTTAATTTCTTGTAATCTGAAATGTCTACTTCCCATAGTGCCTTTTACACTTGGCATGACCTTCGGGCATCTTGCTTTCAATCAGTGTTATTTTTTTTTATTAAATATAGCGCCTTCCATTGGGAGAACTCTACCAACAGGCTGACATGACTTATCTCACTTTGTCTGCTTGATTATTTAGTGCTGTACATCCTCTCATTTTCTGAGTCGTTTTCATCCATTAAAGGGTTTTGAAGGGTATGGCTTAACCCAGCAGTCATGGGTGGCACTCTCACATCCACGGTGGTCCCAAATTTCAGCCCCCTAATGACCTAACAGGGGAGTCTGTAACATGGGAGAGGGGGCCTGACTGAGTAACTCCTCCATCCATTCATTTTCAGTGTTCAGGATGGCACTGGGGGACAGGCCATCAACCCGGTCACATGGGGCCATTTATTGAAGCCTGATAGCCAATGTGTGGCGAGCGTACTGGCGTAAGCGCGGTTGGCATCAATTGATCCCAGTGGAGAATACACATTGGTGGTGGCTGATGTGGCTCCCCACTGTCTATTTGAATGGCACTATCTCCCCCAAAATGCTAGTTGGCAGCCCCCCCTGGGCTTCAACGGCTATATGGGAACTGAATTTGTCAGCTTAGCCCTGTTGGGCTTTGTGGGTGTCACCAGGGGGAGGTGCAGAAGCTGCAGACCCCTTGACTAGTTTAGAAAAAGCTCCATATTTATCTTTATAGGTTTCTAGGGACCCATGTGCAGGGAAATTCTGAGTTGCATGTGTTAATAAACGTGCAGCACCTCACCACGACAACCTGACCACCACACTTCTGTCTTCCATAGCTGAAAACTGAAACATTCCTATTAATTCAATCTAACCAGAACTGACCTGACCTGACACACTTTAATCCACAAAGGTACTGGGAGAACATGCAAAAGGCCCACTGTCCATATTGGACCCCGAATCCCTGAGTTGTGTGCCAGCGCTGCCAACTAATCAGTTGTATTTAACTGCAGGTGATTCTTATCAATCAGCTATCCTCAGAAAGTCATCCAGTCCTCCAATATAGCGCCTTTCATGAGGCAAACTGATGCAGCACTAAAGCTTTACATGGGTTGTTATTCCTCCTAGGGTGATAAAGAGCAGTTGTTGGCGGGTTTCAGACCCCCCCCCCCCCCCCCCCCCCCCACCAAGCTAAGTGTTCCTGAGGACACCCCTGTTTACTGTTGCACTCACTTCCACCGCATTTGCCAGAAGTTCCCACCATGCGCCATCTGCTTAGTGACTGAATCCCCGTTGAACGTGTGATCGCACCCTGAGGTGATTCACCACAAGCAGCCGCTTAGAGGATTTCGTGAGGAGATCGTTTTTAGCGATGGGGCGGGGAGACGCAAGGTGTGGGGGCGATGTATGTAAATTCAGTCTATATTATATGAGTCCATTCAGCCATCACTGGGTGTACTCAACGGTGACATTTGGGACGCACCGCGCTACATTTGTAGGAGTGGGGTGGGGCTAAGCTTTCAGCCCAAAAAGATCATTTTGTAAACTGCAGGCAAATTCTATAGGAGCAGCCATTCTGGTTCAGAGTACAGGACTGGAGAAGAAAGAAAAGGCGTAGAAACAAAAGATGTAAGCGTCTGCAAGAAAGTCAGACACAGTGATCTGCAGGACATTTCATGTGCCATCATACACAAGAAAGTTCATCTAAGAAAGATGACTGGGCCAGGTCGTGACCACCTGGCACCTGCTGGCACACCACACTTTGAGAAGCACTGGACCTGAGGGGCGTAATGCAGACTGGTCAACAAATACGTTACCTTGTGATTCACACTAAAGAGATCTGTGTGAAGCGACTTGAACACAAATACGTACTGGAGAAAAAAATGGCTGCCATCACATCATCCAGGTGGATATGGCGCATTGGTGGGGGGTGAAGTGGCCCCCCCAATGTCTATGTGAAGTGCTTTGAAGGTCCAAAAAAACGCTATGTAAATCTGTCTGTCTGTCTATCTATTATATAGTGCCTTTCATATCTATCTATCTATCTATCTATCTATCTATCTATCTATCTATCTATCTATCTATCTATCTATCTATCTAATAATAATAATAATAAATATCTATCTATCTATCTATCTATCTATCTATCTATCTATCTATCTAACTATCTATCTATTATATGGTGCCTTTCATATCTATCTATCTATCTATCTATTATATGGTGCCTTTCATATCTATCTATCTATCTATCTATCTATCTATCTATCTATCTATCTATCTATCTATCTATCTATTATATGGTGCCTTTCATATCTATCTATCTATCTATCTATCTATCTATCTATCTATCTATCTATCTATCTATCTATCTATCTATCTATTATATGGTGCCTTTCATATCTATCTATCTCAGAATCAGAATCAGCTTTATTGGCCAAGTATATGTACACATACAAGGAATTGGACTCCGGTTTTACCTAGCATTGTCCCTGATGCTGTGAGATTGACTTAAGTGTTCATGAAAGTGATGGCCTGAGGGAAGAAACTGTTCACATGTCTGGTAGTTTTGGTGTACAGTGCTCTGTAGCGCCTACCAGAGGGAAGAAGTTGAAAAAGGTTGTAACCAGGGTGTGATGGGTCTGCAATGATGTTTTCTGCCCGTTTCCTGATTCGAGATCTGTATAAGTCTTGAATGGAGGGCAGATCAACACCAATGATTTTTTCTGCAATCCTGACTGTCCGTTGAAGTCTGTTCCTGTCCTGTTTTGTGGCTGAGCCAAACCAGACTGTGATAGATGAACAGAGAACAGACTGGATTACTGCAGAGTAAAATTGGATGAGCAGCTCCTGAGGCAGGTTGAACTTCCTGAGCTGATGCAAGAAGTACAACCTCTGCTGGGCCTTTTTAACAATTGTGTTTATGTTTAGTTCCCACTTTAGGTCCTGGGAAATTGTGGATCCCAGAAACCTAAAGTTTTCCACAGCAGACACAATGCTGCTGAGTAGTGTGAGACGGGGCAACACTGGGGGGCTCCTCCTGAAGTCCACTGTCATCTCCACAGTTTTAAGCTTGTTCAGCTCCAGGTTGTTTTGACTGAACCAGAGGGCCAGCTGTTTGACCTCTCGTCTGTATACAGACTCGTCACTGTCCTTGATGAGGCCAATGACTGTCATATCATCTGCGAACTTCAGGATTTTAACAGACGGGTCTCTTGAGGTGCAGTCATTTGTGTAGAGGGAGAAGAGCAGAGGAGAGAGGACACATCCCTCCAGTGCTGACTGTTCGTGTGCTGGATGTGATTTTTCCCAGTCTCACTTGCTGCTTCCTATCTGTCAGGAAGTTTGTGATCCACTGGCAGATGGGAGCTGGTACAGTGAGCCAAGTGAGTTTGGTGTGGAGGACTTCTGGAATGATAGTACTGAACGCCGAGCTGAAGTCCACAAACAGGATCCTAGCATATGTCCCTGGAGAGTCGAGATGTTGCAGGATGTAGTGCAGTCCTATGTTGATTGCATCATCCACTGACCTGTTTGCTTGGTAAGCAAACTGTAGGGAGTCAGGCAGGGGGCCTGTAATGTCCTTCAGGTAGGTCAACACCAGTCTTTCAAAGGATTTCATGACCACAGACGTCAGGGCGACTGGCCTGTAGTCATTTAACCCTGCGATGGAGGTTTTCTTTGGAACCGGGATAATTGTGGAACGCTTAAGGCAGGAGGGAACTTCACATAGCTCCAGGGATCTGTTGAAGATCTGTGTAAATATGGGGGCCAGCTGATCAGCACAGACTTTAAGACAGGAGGGTGACACACCATCTGGACCTGGTGCCTTCCTGATCTTCTGTCTCCTGAAGAGCTGACTCACGTCCCCTTCACAGATCCTGAGTGCAGGTATGGTGTCAGTGGGGAGGGGCAGGGGCTTGGTAGTGAGTGCTGGGAGTGTATTTTGATTGGCATGGGTGAGAGGTGTGAAAGAGGGATTATCAAACCTGCAGTAGAACAAATTCAGCTCGTTGGCCAGTTGATGGTTCTCTTCAGTATGGGGCTATCTATCTATCTATCTATCTATCTATCTATCTATCTATCTATCTATCTATCTATCTATCTATCTATCTATCTATCTATCTATCATATAGTGCCTTTCACATCTATCTATCTATCTATCTATCTATCTATCTATCTATCTATCTATCTATCTATCTATCATATAGTGCCTTTCACATCTATCTATCTATCTATCTATCTATCTATCTATCTATCTATCTATCTATCTATCATATAGTGCCTTTCACATCTATCTATCTATCTATCTATCTATCATATAGTGCCTTTCACATCTATCTATCTATCTATCTATCTATCTATCTATCTATCTATCTATCTATCTATCATATAGTGCCTTTCACATCTATCTATCTATCTATCTATCTATCTATCTATCTATCTATCTATCTATCTATCTATCTATCTATCTATCTATCTATCTATCTATCTATCATATAGTGCCTTTCACATCTATCTATCTATCTATCTATCTATCTATCTATCTATCTATCTATCTATCATATAGTGCCTTTCACATCTATCTATCTATCTATCTATCTATCTATCTATCTATCTATCTATCTATCTATCTATCTATCATATAGTGCCTTTCACATCTATCTATCTATCTATCTATCTATCATATAGTGCCTTTCACATCTATCTATCTATCTATCTATCTATCTATCTATCTATCTATCTATCTATCTATCTATCTATCTATCTATCATATAGTGCCTTTCACATCTATCTATCTATCTATCTATCTATCTATCTATCTATCTATCTATCTATCTATCTATCATATAGTGCCTTTCACATCTATCTATCTATCTATCTATCTGTCTATCTATCTATCTATCTATCTATCTATCTATCTATCTATCTATCTATCTATCTATCATATAGTGCCTTTCACATCTATCTATCTATCTATCTATCTATCTATCTATCTATCTATCTATCTATCTATCTATCTATCTATCATGTAGTGCCTTTCACATCTATCTATCTATCTATCATATAGTGCCTTTCACATCTATCTATCTATCTATCTATCTATCTATCTATCTATCTATCTATCTATCTATCTATCTATCTATCTATCATATAGTCCCTTTCATATCTATCTATCTATTATATGGTGCATTTCACATCTATCTATCTATCTATCTATCGATCTATCTATCTATCATATAGTGCCTTTCACATCTATCTATCTATCTATCTATCTATCTATCTATCTATCTATCTATCTATCTATCTATCTATCTATCATATAGTCCCTTTCATATCTATCTATCTGTTATATGGTGCATTTCACATCTATCTATCTATCTATCATATAGTGCCTTTCACATCTATCTATCTATCTATCTATCTATCTATCTATCTATCTATCTATCATATAGTGCCTTTCACATCTATCTATCTATCTATCTATCTATCTATCACATAAAATTTTCGACTTTTTTAATGAGAGCGTAAAAGTGCTCCTCCCGTAAATTGACCCTTACCTTAAACATATGCAGTAAGACTCGTTTGTCTTTCCCCTTTGTGAAATTGAAAAGTTCCCCTTAAACAAGGATAAGCACGTTGAAAGGTAACGATTGTTGGATTACATTTTAATTAAGCTACTGTATATTAAATAAGAGCAGTCGCGTTCTTCAGTCTTTTCATAGGCAAAAAGAAATAAAAACGTTTTCATGCGGGCGCTTTGAACAAATTGAAGTGTGAAACGGTGAAGCCGTATTTTGTGAAACCCTGACGTGATTAGTCGAGACTGACCCGGAGAACTCAAAATTCCAAGAATCAGCGCGTTGACTCTCGGGATTTTGAGTTCTTCCTTCGGCGTCTTATTGGAGGGCATGCGCACTTCATCCGAGGGTGGTGGTGGTATTTGGCGCGGTTTCTTGGCGCTCGTCGTCTGATGGCCGTCTGGATGTATTGCCGCAAGGTGAGTCGTGAGCACTCGTAGTAAAATTCGTAGAGTGGATGACATTCGTCTCCTCGTTTTCATTGTTACGTCAGAATGCAGACAGTATAAATGGCAGTTGAAATCGGGGAGAAAGATGTGCTTCGAGAGAGAGGGTGCGGTATGGAAGCCAGACGTTTATAACGAGGTTTGTGGGAGTGGCAGAGAAGCTTTTTTAACTGGCGTTTGCTGCGCTGTAGGCGCCAGGACTCCGTCCTCCGATGTTTAACCAGCGAGAAACTGATTTGAAACTCAATAATTAGCTTTTATCAAATAAATTATCATCTTTTTGTTAGAAGTTTGTTTGTTTTTTTGTTAAACATTAAACATTTACAGAGCCTTCTGAAAGTTTTCAGACTCCTCCACGTTTATCACATTTTGTTGCGTTGCAGCCTTGCACCAAAATCATTTAAATTCATTCCCCCATCATTCAACACTCAAGAACGATGAAGCGAGAACAAGATTTTAGAAATGTTAGCACATTTATTAAGAATTAAAATATTCCATTGACACATTGATTTCGGCCTTCTTTGGGTTTGATGCGGCAAGCTTCACCCACCTGGATTTGGGGATTTTACGCCGTTCGTCTCTGCAGGTCCTCATAAGCTCCGTGGGGTCGGACGGAGACCGGTGGTGGACAGCTGTTTGCAGGTCTCTCCGGAGATGGTCAAGTCCACTCAAGGACATTCACAGAGGTGTCCCTAAGCCACTTCTGGGTTGTCCCTTTGGCTCAATCTGAGGTGCAGGGCACTTTGAGCAGGTCTCCATTAAGGACATCTCTGTACTTTGTCACGTTCGGCTTTCCCTCAACCCTGACTAGTCTGCCAGTCCCCTGATGCTGCCACACTTTTAATGGTATTGCACAGGTGATGAGTGGCACCTGGCTTCCTCCAGATATGGTACTATTGTGGTTTCATCGGATCGGAGATTCTTGTTTCTCCCTTAGGTGTCTCTTTGCACACGCCAAGCTGGCTTCCTTGTGTCATTTACCGAGGAGCGGCTTCTGTCTGGCCACCATGGCTTAAAGCCCAGATTATTGGAGTGTTGCTGTGATGGCTGTCCTTCTGGAAGTTTCTCCCATCTCGAGCTCGGCCAGAAGGACTGTTGGTTTCCTGGTCACCTCTGTTGCCCAAGGCCCATCTCCCATGATTGCTCAGTATGACTGGGTGGCCAGCTCTATAGGAAGAGTTTGTGGTTCTAGTTTGCCAATTGGCAACGCAGCAAAGTGTTATGTTAGGGTGACAAAGAGAATACCTTTGTCCAATCACAAAATGAGCAGGTGACATCAAATTTCATCATCCATTTTAGAAGGGCACGCTTGTCAAAAAGTTCAACGTTAAGCAACTGGGAGCAGGTAAAGCAGATACTCTCAGCAATGGTGGGACTCTGGCAACGTTTAGTCGAGAAGGTTGGGTCCATTTGAGAGCTACTGAGAAGGACTTCAGTTCCCAGCAGTCAACTGGGGAAGCGCAGGGGTTGATGGGAGGAAACCTGCAATTTGAGGCAGTCAGCCTTCGCTACCAGTGGTGGTCTGTCCCACACCGGACATCCAAGTGGTTAAGATAAGGGGACGTTCTGCTTGTTTGGTGGGTTGTCGTTATTGGTGTGTGGGTCCGTGAATGACGTGGTTCATCCACTTAAGATATGCATATAAAAAGTAATATTATTCTCAATACATTTACATTGATTTGCATAGCAGGGGCTTTTATCCAAAGCGACTTACAAAGGAGATCAGTGTTATCAAGTCACACCAGTCTATGTACGGTTTTGAATGAGCTCATGTATTCCACAGCACCAGAGTGAGATTTCAGGGCTCTTGCCAGCACCGAGAGTTAATGGGACCCCCTAATTACCATGGGGGTATTTTGCATACTGATGAAAATTCCAGAATTGTAAGGTATAATCGGGAATATCATCAGCTGGGATGACTCGACTTTTTTAAAAGCCCCTGTAGGCATCAGAGGTGACCTGCAAAACTGGATTTCAAGTCCACACGCCGGCGGGACACCAAGAGTACAGATAAGAGGTGACATTACTGAGCAAGCGAGACCCCTGCAGTCCCCCAGGTGACTTAAAGAACAGAGCTGCTTAACGTGCAGTCGATTTTACTTTCAACAGTTCGTTTCTGTATGCCACCCTTGGTGACTACGGACACTCGTTCGTTCCATGGACGTGGGGTATGAAGACATATAAGTAAAGTCAACACATGGCAGACACATTCAAACATTTCATTGAGAGGGGGTCACTCATAGGTGACTTCTGACTCTCAATTGTATCAGTTGGAGGAGGGATTTAGGACACATGGGCACTCGATCATGTCAATGGGTGGGCTGGGTAGGGGGGATTACAAGATGAAACGACCCCCTGCTGTCAAAGGCCCCTGGGCAGGCACCACCCAGAACTCCCTGATGGCAGATCTATGCCTGATGTGGAGCGAGGTCTTCAGTGGAGTCCCTCAGGGGGTCTGCCCTTGGACCGTTAACTTTTCTGCTTTATATTAGTGCCATGGGGCGGCACGGTGGCACAGTGGGTAGTGCTGCTGCCTCGCAGTAAGGAAACCTGGGTACGATGTCTGCATGGGTTTCCTCTCACAGTCCAAAGACATGCAGGTTAGGTGGATTGGCGATCCAAAATTGTACTTGGTGTGTGGGTGTGTGTGCCCTGTGGTGGGATGGTGCCCTGCCCGGGGATTTGTTCCTGCCTTGCGCCCTGTGCTGGCTTGGGATTGGCTCCAGCAGACCCCCGTGACTCTGTGTTAGGAAAATGACTGACCTGACATGACTGACTATGTTAGTGCCACTGAGTTACTAAACTTGTCAGATTCACAGATGGCTTTAAAACTGGAGGAGTGGCAGCAAATCGGAAAGACTTGGACAACATCAGGGGACTTGAGGACACGTCCTACTGTGACAGAATTAAAACTGTTTAGTTTCGAGCAAAGGAGATGCATGGGGACCCTCATCCAGGTCTTCGAAATCCTCAAAGGCATTAGCGGCCTTTCCACCACTGGAATTTCTTTCAGGTGCCAGGGACTTTTGTAGCTATGCCAGCGCAGGAACCTGGGTCATTTGTAGTTCCTGGTACTTTCTTTGGCTTCTACTTCAGGGCATGTACAGTTTTGAGAATGACACAAATTTTAATTTTCCCCAAATTTGCATCTTCACTGGTTTTAGATCTTTGTGTCAGATGTTTCTCTGGTAGACTGAAGTATATTGACAAGCAGTTCAGAAGTTTCAAAGGCTCTGACTGACAACGACATGACGTTGATGCCCACAGTCCATATCTGCAGTGTTGCCCCTTCTTTCTTTCTCAATTGGCCCTGGCAGGCTGGCAATCAACTTCTGGGCCCAATCCTGACTGATGGCAGCTGCCCATTCTTGTAGAATCAGAATTGGTGGGTTTTTGTTTGCCCACCCGCCTCTTGAAGATTCTCAGATTGTGCATTCTAAGATTGGGCCATCTTAACAGCATTTTAGCAAACCCCCCCGGGCAAAGCAGTGCACTGGGACCTCCTACCTACACAACCACTCAGCAAGTCACAACATACACGGATTAGCATGGGGGCTTGTGGGGGGCAACTGCCCATCGTGCCCATATGTTAAGACGGTCTGGGGAGTTCCCTGGCCATGGACCCCAAATTTTGATGTTTTGTTCCTTGAGCCACTTAGTTGTCACTTATGGCCCAGTGCTCCGTCATACTGGATTGTTCATTGTTGGTCACCAAGCTGTTGGCAGAAGTTGCTCTCGGAGGATGTTGTGGTCCCATTCTTTATTCCTGGCTGTGTTCTTAGGCCAAATTGTGAGTGAGCCCTGCACTGCTTTGGCTGGCATGAATGGTCTCAGCATGCTTTACTGTTGGCATGACACAGGACTGATGGTAGCGCCGCTCACCTTTACTTCTCAAACAATCGGAAAGGGGATTCATCCGAGACAATGACTTGACCCCAGCAGTCCAATCCCAGAATATCAGTCTGTCCCTGATGGCTTCTTTGCTGCCCTTCTTGACACTCACCAGGCCATCTTCTAAAAGTCTTCACCTCCCTGCCACCTGGCTGCTGCCATTTCTAAGCAAGCTCTGCCCTGATGGTGCCCGCAGCTGAATCAACATTAGGAGATGGTCCTGGCGCTCGCTGGACTTTCTTGGGCACCCTGAAGCCTTCTTCACCTCGCTATTGTGAATCAGTCAGCGTGATAGAGTGACCTCCAGACTCGTCCTCGTCGACACTCTCACCCCGTGTCACTGAAGTGACATCAGCAGGTCCTTTGGTGGCAGGGCTGACATGCAGTGGTATTTTGGGGGTGAAGTTCATTTTCATGGCACAGACGGACTTTGCCATTCATTGCCATTCATCTGATGACTCGTCAGAACATTCTGGAGTCGATGCAAGCTGGCATCATAAAATACTTCGTGGAATTTTTTTGCCCATGACTGTACTTTTGTTTCTACCAGAAGGTATAGTGGGCTGGACTCGGGTGACCGCAAGCACTGGCGCCATCTTACATATGTGTTAGTAGTTTGAATTTTGGAGATTTATTGGTGAAGATGGAGCGCCGCACTTCACACCGCATCACTCTTCATGTGAACTCCCCCCCCTTGAAGTCGCAATCGCTTTGACACAGTCATATTGGGGGTCTCCCCATGATACCCCTGAACACACCTTGCTTCTCACTGTGCCACTCTTCTTTGCCCGTCACATATTTTGCATAAAGCCTGCAGTTTCTATTGCGTGGTGAGAACGTAACACACAAACGTGGTCAGCATGGGAACTCCTTGGATTCCTGAAAGCGAAGTTCCTTTGGTGGGAAATCACTCAACGACAAAGCAGGTCCTGCAGAATTCTTTCATCTTGACGGTGAATCCCACACTTGAGGACACCTTAATGCAAAATAAGGGGACTGAAAGCCAAGAAGCGCTTCTTTACGCAAAGAGACGCGGGAATCGGGAACAAACTCCTGAAACGTGGAGTTGAAGGAGAAAAACCTTGAAGATGAAGCTGGAGATACGAGAACAACTTCACTAAACGAATGAACAGCAAATGGACTGAGTGGTCTCCCCTCATGTGGGAGGTTTCTTTGCTGCCCGCCCCCTGCTGGACTAACCGTGCCACGCCACGCTGCCACTTCTGTGAAAATCACCAGGACGTCGGTTTGTTCTTCTTAGCTTATTTGTAGTGGGAAGGACATCTTGTGAAGAATTCACTGAGCTGTTGTTGAAGGAGACGGTGACAGAGGAGTTTTGTCTTCGAATTCGCACGTTTTTTTTTTTTTAAGCACTGAATATTTTGTGAAATGTTGTCTCGTCTTTTTAAACATGTCCACAATAACCTTTTTTTTTTTATTAATGTTTTTGATTTGCTGCCCCTCAGTCTTGGCAGCAGACGTCAGACTCCATTTGAAGTGATGGTCTCTGCCTTCTTTGACCCATCTGAGCTGGGTGAGTCTAACGACCCCCTCATGCGTCACCTGCACCCTTGGGTGACAGCTGTGACCAGGGAGTGGTGGCCTTTTGATGTTCTAGAGGTGCATCGCAGTACCTAGAAGAGCCAGCAGGGGGTGGTGTACAGTCAGAAGGGGCTCTTCTCTTGGGTGACTTTCACGTTTTATTATCCGCCCGTCCATTTTGAATACCCGCTCAGTCCTGAACATTATAGCAGGGAAGATGGAGCCGAGCCCAGCAGTCAAAGGGCAGAGGGTGGGGACAGTCCTGGGACGGGGCGTCTGTCCATCGCAGGGTCAACACACGTGCACGTGCACACACAAACACAAGCACACTCACACAAACACACACACCAACACACGCACACACGCACACAAACACATGCACGCACACTCATGCAGACACACACACACACACACAAACACACGCACATACACACATGCAGACACACACACACACACATGCTCTCTCAAACACACACTCACATGTGTACACACACACAGACAGACGAACACACAAACACAAACACATACTCACACACATACTTACACACTCACTCACAAACACACAAACAAACACACCCACACACAAACACACCCACACACAAGCACATACTCACATACACACACACTCATAAACACACACACACATACTCACAAACACAAACACACACACGCGCACACACACAAATACCCTCACACACATGCACACAAACACACACATGTGTACACACACACAGACACACAAACACATACTCACACACATATACTCGCACACACACCCTCACACAAACACACACTCACAAACAAACACATACTCACACACACACAAACACAAGCACACTCATGCAGACACAAACACACACCCACACACAAGCACATACTCACACACACACACTCACAAACACACAAACAAACACACACACACACATAGTCACAAACACAAACACACACATACTCACACATGCGCGCACACACAAACACCCTCACACACATGCACACAAACACACACACATGTACACAGACACACAAACAGACACACGTACACACACGCACACTCACACACACACACACACACTAGGGCCAGTTTAGCAGTGCCAGTGTACCTAACCCTTCATGTAGTCATGAAGGTACGCGTGGCAGACCCTGCGGGGTCCTGTCTCGATCATCCCAGTGTGAAAGGCGCTATATAAAAATAAATTGAACTCCAGATTTTTTTCCTCAAGTCACATCTCAAAGCTGTGAGTTTATGTGGCATCAGTGAGTTTGCCCACTGTGTGTGTGTGTGTGTCCCATGACCATGTACCCCCCCATAAACTCCCACGACCCTGAAATTGTAAAAAGTGGGTTATAAAGAATGACTAGTGGGGGGTGAATTTACATTTCCTTATTTGGCCGACTCCTTTATCCAAAGCGACTTACATCATTCGAGACACAATTGGTTACCGAAGGGGTGCAAAACAGAGCAAGAATCAGCGGCTCAGCCACGGGAGACTCCAAGGGGCCACCAGTCTGGGGGGGGGGGTGTCACTGGCACTGCCAACCTGCCTGTATCGTTTACTGTCCCTCCTTATGATAACAGTAATACTAATATCTGACTTGCATGTTTCTCCAGCGTCCTTTTCCACATTTAAAGGTACATGTGGGTTCCATTCCTTTTCTTATTCCTCCAGTTGGAGTGCAGGCGGGTGAAGTGACCTGCCGAGGGTCACACAGGTGTCAGTGGTGGGATTTGAACCCACAATCTCCAGGTTTGAAGGCCAAAGCCTTAACCCCAGCGCCACCCTGCCTTTAGGGGGGCTCATCATGGTGGCCTAGTAGTTAACACTGCTACCCCCACTCCAGTGACCCCCATCAGTGAGGAGTTTGCACGTTGATTGCACGGGCATCCTTAACCATCCCAAAGACCAACGTGGAGGTGCCCTGTCTGTGCAGATGTGCCCAGGGGCCTCTCTAGGGGGTCTTAACCTCCTGTGACACACTATTACACACAGATAAAAATCTGAAAAGAGGGGTTTCACACAACATTAAAGGGGGGCACTTCTCACTTGAGGTTTTGCGTAACTTGTATGTAAAATCAAAAGGGGGGGGGTTACCACGAGTCACTTGTGGAGGTTAAATAAACAGTTTACCATTGATTGGGGGGCTACATTATATATGATGGGTATGAACATCGGGGGCTTCCTACTATTTATTGTGGATTTCTGTAACTGAAAGATCAGGGGACAAGTGCCAGAGATCAGGGGCTTAAGCCTGTGAAAAACAATACCACTGGGTGTGCCCCTTGGTGAGTTGGCATCGTACCCAGACCTCCTTCCATTTCTTCGTCCAGATAAGTGATGGAACAAGCGGGCTAAGAAAGTGAAAGGATTGGTTGGTGAATGGAAGGACTTGGCTTGTGGATTTAATTTTGACTTTTCAGAGAGGGGCTAGTCTGATGCCAACGGGCATTGCTAGCTTCAGCACTTAATTAAGGACTTGGCCAAAGGTAAAGTGGATGGAAAAGCAGTGGGTGGGGGGGGCTGGGGGTAGTCCTCATTCTCCTTTGGAGTGCTTTCAGGGTCAAAAACCAAGTATTGGGGGGGGTCCTTCTTGTAGTTTTCCATGGGAATGATGTGTGTGTGTGTGTGGGGGGGGGGTCTTCTTGGGTTTTTCAATACTGGCATTGCCAGAATGCCAAAATGGGTGGAAAAAGGGCTGAGCTTGTGAGCATTGACGGTTTAAAGCCTAAATCTGTTGGACAGGTGGGGGGGGGGGGGGGGGGGGGGGGGGGGATTGGGGTTCTCACTGATCAGGGGCTAAAGCCCCAGAAGACCCCCTCCCCAGTCCAGTGCCACTTCTGTGGGCTCACTATGTTTTTTTTATTAGTGTTACCACCGTTTCACACAGAATTGCCCACCTTACTTCTGTCAAGCAGTCGTCCACATTGCCACCAGGTGTGGTGCACCGACCTGGGCACAGGACCATTTAATTTCTGAGTGGGTCACCTGACCTGCCTGAGCGCCAGTTTAGGTAAAAAAAAATGAATTATGATAACTGACCTGAAAATTATTATTATTAAATAATAACCCCATCTGCAGTGAAGTGCACCTAGCATAGCTAAAACAGCGGCCCCTTGTGGCATTTACAGTTGCTAGGCGTTTAGTTTAAAGCCTGAAAGTCTTCTGCATTTTACTGATTGGGGGTGGGGGGGGTGTTGTTGTTTTTATTTTATTTTTTTAATTTCAGATGGCCCACACTGTAATGAATGTTATTAAGAGATGCTACTTTGTGATAGCCTTTTATAAGTCTTCGCCGATATTGTAATGGAGGTTTTAATTGTGTTTGTCAGAAGCACCCAACTGTAGTCTAGCGAATGGCTGTTAACGATCAAGGAGATGGTGGGGATAGATATTAAAATGGAAGTGTTAGCGTGTTAATAACGAGCTTTAATGACCGTCCTGCTGCTCTGCTAATTCTCATCTTTTTAATTATTCACTCCCACCTCGCGGCTTAGCCGCCCGCCGACCCTGAACAGGAGGAAACAGATGATGGAAATGAAATGATGGATGAACTGAGTGCCTCGCTGGGACGAGACGCCTCCCGCTCTAAATTCATCGCTCTGACTGTTCACTTGTGTATTAAGTACACAGAGCAAAGGCTCAATAATCAGCTGAGAGACTCGGGACAGGAAAACAATAAAAGGCGGAAATGACACTAAGGACAAGCGAGGGTCCGTCTGTCAGCCAGTGGCACTGCTGGGGACCACTCAAGCAAATGAACCCCGGGATTTGTGAAGCCATGTTCTGTATGTATATGATATATAGCGCCTTTCATCTATCTATCTATCTATCATTTAGTATTATATAGTGCTTTTCAAATCTATCTGTCTGTCATATAGTGCCTTTTGCATCTATCTATCTATCTATCTATCTATCTATCTATCTATCTATCTATCTATCTATCTATCTATCTATCTATCTAGTGCCTTTCACACTATCTATAGCTCACAGATGCCCTCTTTATTATGCCCTCGATTTGACCGTGTCTGCCCCGATACCCCCAAAGGTATGTGGTTTGTTCCTCGTTCGCCAGGTGTGACTTTCTGTGGATTGGCTCTCGCTGACCAATGAGGAAGCAGCACTGCTGGTTTTGTGCTTTTCAAGCAGGACTGGGAATGCGGAGTGTTTGTGTTCTCACATGAAGGAGGATGGACCGGTCATGCCGTGGCATGATGGCCATCCACTATATGACATTTCTTCTCAGACTCAACATGATTCAGTGTTTAAAGAAGAATTGCTGTGGGGCATCGGCCAGCAGGTATACATTCTATCAGTATGCTGGTGCTTTTATTTGATTATCATTAGTAACACAGCCTGCTAGTCATAAAATAACAGCTAAGAAGTGAATACAGGCAGCGGACTTATAGACATTTAGCCTAATGTAAAAAATGTGTGAGTAACGTGAAGTTGTGCCAAATGATCTCAACACACAATCACGTAGGATTATTCAATCACGTCTCCCATAAAATGACATCACGTGCATCTGCTGCCAGTTGATTATCAATCCACAGGAGACATTAAGTGTAAAAGGGCACACAAACTCCAGATGGCATAACACGGGAGATGACAGCATAGAGTATGCCAGCCCTGCCAGGGTGCCCGCTCATTTAGGGTTTTCCTGTTGGTGGCTCCACAGCATCCACAGAAGGGACAGCCACCGGTAACTGAAGGTGCTTATTGGCTTTTTTATACGACATTAGGATTCTACGACTTGTGTGTCTTTGTTATGTAAGTGCATATTGATTCTTTGTCATTATTTCTTTATTTAGTTCTAATGATCTATTTCTAACTGGCTGTTTTTGTTTCTCTTGTAACTCTTCTTTTATGCTTGTAAAGCATGTGAAGCGTAAATCCAGCGTTTCATGTTTTAGATTTTTCAGTACCTCTGTATGGGGCGCCATTTCTACAAATGGTGTGCCTGTTTTTGGGGACAGTTACCATCTATCTTTAAGGCTGATATTTACCATGTACCATGTATGTTGGATAATTGCTATTTAGCAGAGACGTTCACTATTTACTGATAAGTGTGAAATGTAGCCATTTCAGCTGGATATTGGCCATTTATGTATGTAGGATAGTCACCATTATATTTAGCCAGTTAAGCCAGATATTTACCATTCATCAGGGAAATGTAATATGTAGGCTGGATGTTTCTCATTTAAGTTGGATATTTAACACGTAATTAGATAATTTACCATTTTGGAGGAGTATTCCCCATTAAAGTGTGATGTTTTGGCACTGGACACTTACATTTTGGCAGGGACATTTATCATTTAAGTGTGACATTTAAGAACTGAAGTTGAATAGTTACCAGTTAGTAGATATATTTACCTTTTCAGTTAGATGTGTATCGTGTGAGCTGAATATTCAACATTTAAGGATGATATTTAACCGTTTAAGTGAAATATTTGGCATTCACCAAAGGTATTTGCCATTGAAGTTGGACATTTAATATTTAGCGGTAATGTTCACCCTTTAAGTGTGACATTAAGCCACATAAGTTGAACATTTACCACTTAGTAAGTTTATTTACCATCGAAGTTGGATATTTACCATTTAATAGGGACATTCATCCATTAAATTTGGATGTTTGACATTTAGCAGAGACATTTGACATTTAATTTGCACATGTAAGTTGGATATTTACCATTTACAAAGAGTATTCAGCTCTTAGCCATTTAAGTTGGATATTTACCATTCAAGGTCAACAATTTAGAATTTTGCAAAGACATTTTATGCTTAAGTGCAAATTTAGCCATTTAAGTTGGATATTTAACACGTAATTATATAATTTACCATTTTGTAGGAGTATTCCCCATTAAAGTGTGATGTTTAGGCACTGGACACTTACACTTTGGCAGGGATATTCACCATTTAAGCTGGACATTTAAAGTTTAAGATGGGTGTTTCCCATTTTGCGGGATTATTTAGCATTTAAGTGTGACATTTAACAACTGAAGTTGAATAGTTACCAGTTTGTAGATATATTTACCATTTCAGTTGGATATGTATTGTGTGAGCTGAATATTCAACGTTTAAAGATGATATTTAACCATTTAAGTGAAATATTTGGCATTTACCAAACGTATTTGCCATTGAAGTTTAATATTTAGCAGTAATGTTCACCCTTTAAGTGTGACATTAAGCAAGCCACAAAAGTTGGACATTTACCACTTAGTAAGTTTATTTACCATCGAAGTTGGATATTTACCATTTAATAGGGACATTCATCCATTAAATTTGGATATTTGACATTTAGCAGGGACATTAGCCATTTAATTAATGTGAATTTCCCCTTGGGATTAATAAAGTATCTATCTATCTATCTATCTATCTATCTATCTATCTATCTATCTATCTATCTATCTATCTATCTATCTATCTATCTATCTATCTATCTATCTATCTATCTATCTAAGTTGCAAATGCATGTTGGGTATTTACCATTCAAGGTCAAAATTTACCATTTTGCAAAGACATTTTATGCTTAAGTGCAAATTTAGCCATTTAAGTTGGATATTTACCATTTAGCAGGGTTACTTATCGTTTAACAGGGATATTTACCATTGGAGTTGGATATGTACTAATTAAGTGAGATATGTATCCATTAAAGTTGGATACTTGACATTTAGCAGACCATGTGATTTGCACACGCAAGCTGGATGCTTACCATTTACAAGAAGGATTCAGTTCTTAAGTGTGATGTTGGACATTTACTAGGGTTAATATTTACCAATTTGCAAAGACATTTCATATTTAAGCACAATATTGAATCATTTAACTTGAACATTTACCATTTAGCAGGGATATTCACCATTTAAGTTGAATAATTACCATTTTAAACAGCTGCTTACCATGTAGTAGACACTTTTCAGTGACTTTAAATTCCTCTTTTTCGTCTACTGGTGTCCCTCAGGGATCCATTTTGGGTCCTATCTTATTCTCTGTATCCCTGCATCCTACTGGAGTGATTTTAAGGACATTTAACATTTCTTTTCACTGCTATGCTGATGATACTCAGGTTTATATTCCCGGCTGCAACTCTACAACTGCACAACTGTCTGTCTGAACTAAGATCCTGGATGGCTAATAATTTTCTTGATCTAAATCAAAATAAAACGGAGGTGCTTATAGCGGGTCCATCAGCTAAAGCCCAAACTGGTCTTGGACTTCTCAGCTCTTTCTCTGTGTTTTGCAAACCTCAACTCCGCAATCTTGGTGTTATCTTTGACTTTGAGAAACAGATTAATTCTGTACTCAAGAGTTGCTTTTTCCAGCTTCGTCATTTAGGTAAGATCAAGCCTTTATATCTTCTAGGGATCTTCAGATAGCTACTCATGCTTTTATTTTTTCTTGCCTTGATTACTGCATCTCGCTGTATTCTGGGATTAATAAATCCCTGATACGCAGGTTACAGTTGGTCCAAAATGCTATCCGCTCGCTTTCTGGTTGGGGCAAGAAAGTCTGATTCTGTTTCTCCAATATTAACTTCTTTACACTGGCTGCCTGTCAGTTTTCAAATTGATTTTAAAATCCTCCTGCTAGTTTGTAAATCTTTACATGGGCTCGCTCTTGCCTGTTTATCTGAACTGTGTGTTTTACATCAGCCATCTAGAGTACTTAGATCTTCTGGTCAGCTGTCTCTTGTTGTCTCTCGTACCAAGTGTAAAACCAAGGGCGGGTTTATACTTCACGCGATGTGACACATGCTCCAGTGGACGCACCTGCTACACAAGCGTTGTGCTGTTTATACTCGAGCGTACTTTACAGAAATCTGGAAGAATCCAGCAGGTGGCAGTGTGAGATATCATCACGGTGAGAACAGGCTCGGCTTCCCTGTGTTGTGATTTGCCTGGAGCACCCATTAAATTCCGAGGACACCTTACCGCAATATCTCTGAAAAGGATGTTTAATGATTAAATCCATCAATCCAGGGATGTGTCCATTCCAGCAAGCATTGGGCACCAGGCTGAAACAATCCATGGATGGGGCCTCAGCAAGGGGAATACAAGCACGCACACACACACTGGCGTCATTTTAGTGTCCCCAAATCTGCATATCTTTGGAAGGAAACCAGAGCTCACTGTGGAAACCCAGCAGGAAAACAAGGAAACTCCAGGCAGGGAATATCAGCGACGTGACTCCCTGTGAGACAGCAGCGCTCACGCTCCGCCACAACATGTGTGTAATTATTCACAGTATTCATTATTTAAACAAAATGAACGATTTGTCTGTAAAACGTAACACACATACTTTAATGCATTTCATCATGAAAGTGACATCAAGTATAAATCGTAATATTCTAAATGTGCAGAGAGTTGGAATATCATACATGTAATGTGTTCTGTGTGGTGATCTCTTGCTGTTTGCTGTCAGGTCCAGAGGAAGCCCTGGAAAAAAAAAAGACGGTACAGAATGTGAGAACTATAAAATGTATCGTGTCACTACGATCGGGAATATGCGACACCACCAATATCAATGTCAATGTCAGTTTTTTTATATAACACATTTAAAACAACATAGTAATGCTGTGGTCAAAGTGCTTTACAATCTATATATATAATATTCACTAAGCAGCCGACGGGGCACGCAAGACAACCATGGGATATGACGACATAGCCACGCCCGCCAACTCACAGAGACCCGCCCACCAACTCTAACACCATGGGATACGACGACAACTCACAGCGCCACGCCCACCAACTCTAAGAATTCACTAAGTCCGTGTCAATCAAGACGCACACACAACAGAGCCATGCCCACCAACTCACAGAGCCCCGCCCCACCAACAATTCACTAAGCAGCTGACCATGGCACATGCACAACAGAGCCACGCCCGCCAACTCACAGAGACCCGCCCACCAACTCTAACACCATGGGATACGACGACAACTCACAGCGCCACGCCCACCAACTCTAAGAATTCACTAAGTCCGTGTCAATCAAGACGCACACACAACAGAGCCATGCCCACCAACTCACAGAGCCCCGCCCACCAACAATTCACTAAGCAGCTGACCATGGCACATGCACAACAGAGCCACGCCCGCCAACTCACAGAGACCCGCCCACCAACTCTAACACCATGGGATACGACGACAACTCACAGCGCCACGCCCACCAACTCTAAGAATTCACTAAGTCCGTGTCAATCAAGACGCATGCACGACAGAGCCATGCCTGCCAACTCACAGAGCCCCACCCACCAACAATTCACTAAGCAGCCGACCATGGCACATGCACAACAGAGCCACGCCCGCCAACTCACAGAACCACGCCCACCAACTCTAAGAATTCACTAAGTCCGTGTCAATCAAGACGCATGCACGACAGAGCCATGCCCACCAACAATTCACTAAGCAGCTGACAATGGCACACGCACGACATAGCCCCGCCCACCAACTCTAACACCATGGGATACAATGACAACTTACAGAGCCACGCCCACCAACTCTAAGAATTCACTAAGTCCGTGTCAATCAAGACGCACACACGACAGAGCCACGCCCACCAACAATTCACTAAGCAGCCGACCATGGCACACGCACGACATACCCACGCCTGCCAACACAAAGAGCTCTGACGTCACGTTCCGACTTTTAGCACACTGCGCCCCCCCTGACGTTTTGCTGGTACTACAACTCGCGTTCATTTCTGAGGACCTGCTCAGAGGACGCATCAAATGAACGCTGGGAACGTGTGGCAGCCATGATGCGGGCGCGTACGCGGTCTTAAGTGGGACGGACCGGGCTTTGGTAGCTGCTGCCCCTCGGCTGTAGAACTCTTTACCTCATCACAAAAAGGAGTCGTCTACAATTCTAAACAAGTTTAAAGACTCATTTCTATTCACTTGCTTTCACGTGACCATCAGATGGTTTCCTCATTGTGATTATGTAATCTGACTTCTATTTATTATTTATTTTATTTATGTTCATTAATTGTTTTTCTGTTTATGTTAATTGTATGTTTTTTTATTGTAAAGCACTTTGGCCACAGCATTCCTATTTTGTTTTAAATGGGCTATATAAATAAATTGACATTGTAGTGGGTATATTTACAATTTAAGGCAGATCTTTACCATTCAGCTTGGACATTTAGCTTAGTTAGCTAGTTAAGTGTGTATAGTTAATAATAATAATAATTCTTTACATTTATATAGCGCTTTTCTCACTACTCAAAGCGCTCAGCAATTGCAGGTTAAGGGCCCAACAGAGCAGTGTCCCTATTGGCATTTACGGGATTCAAATTGGCAACCTTCCGATTGCCAGTGCAGATCCCTAACCTCAGAGCCACCACTTAAGCTGGGTGTTTTCCATGTATTTCCACTATTTAACCATTTAAATGAGTCATTTGCCATTTAGGAGGGACATTTACTGTTTAAGTTGGGTATTTACCAGTTAAGTTAAATAAACTCCATTTAACTCGGTGTCACACATTGGAAGGCAGTTAAAGGTAATTCCACACCAGACCAGGGGGTGGCGTGGTGCACTGATCCTTTCTCTTTTTCCACTGCAGACCCATTATGGGAAATTCGACCTGCCCTCCATGACATCACTTCCAGCCCAGACGGCATCACTTCTGGTCACGAGCCCTGATGCTGTCACTTCTGGGTCTGGTCATAATGACCTCACTTCCTCTACCGCACCATCTCAACTTCACCAGTCAGTTCTGTTCACACTTGTACACAACATTCAATCATTTTAGTAGCCAGGATCAATTTTACAGGAGTATGCCCCAAACCTTCTTTTGGTCCCTCTTGTCTCATCTTTGACATGGGACAGTTAACATTTAAGTTAGATGTTTATGATTTAAATACATGATTTTTCATTTTGCACAATCAAAAGCACACACAACCCAAAGGAGCCATTTTACATAATGTACAATAACTGATGACATAAGAATTGAGCACACCATTTTACAGTTGGCACCCCATAGCAATGCCACCCGAGTCCTAGTACCCTGGGTACTCACCCTAGTGCCCATATGGTTCATCGAGCTCTGCCCACCTCTGTCAGATTTCTGTCTGTGCTGTTTATAAAGAACTGACTAGTGACACCGGGATAACAGGGCACAGCAGCGGCGGCGGCGCAGGGCGGCATGGCACAGCACAGCACAGCATGGGCCGCTCTTCTAATGACCTCGTTCAGTTCATTCCCAGTGGCCTCTTTTAGAATTCTTCTGAAAGCGCTGGCTGAGTGTCTAAGAGACCCAGGGGGACAGAGCCTGATGGAGGGCTTTGAAGGAAGCAATTTTGTAAATCGCAGGCCCACTATAATACAATGATAGATGTGAAAGGCAATGTATAAGAGATTGGTATATACAGTATAGGAATAACACTATATAACAGATAGATATGAAAGGCACTGTATAATAGATTGATATATGAGTAACACCATATATATATATATATATGAAAGACACTATATAATAGATTGATATATATGAATAACACTATACTTTGTATATATCAAAGACACTATATAATTGAATGATATATGAATAACACTATACTATAGACATATATATGTGAAAGGCACTATATAATAGCTTGATATATATGAATAACAATATACAATAAATATATATATGAAAGGCACTATATAATAGAGTAATATATGAATAACACTATACTATAGACATATATATGTGAAAGGCACTATATAATAACTTGATATATATGAATAACAATATACAATATATATATATGAAAGGAACTATATAATAGAATGATATATGAATAACGCTATACAATAAATATATATATATGTGAAAGGCACTATATAATAGCTTGATATATATGAATAACAATATACAATAAATATATAATGAAAGGCACTATATAATAGAATGATATATGAATAACACTATACTATAGACATATATATGTGAATGGCACTATATAATAACTTGATATATATGAATAACAATATACAATATATATATATATTTGAAAGGCACCTAATAATGGATTGATATATATGAATAACAATATACTTTATATATATATGAAAGGCACTATATAATAGAATGATATATGAATAACACTATACTATAGACATATATATGTGAAAGGCACTATATAATAACTTGATATATATGAATAACAATATGCAATATATATATATATATATATATATATAAGAAAGGCACTATATAATGGATTGATATATATGAATAACAATATACTTTATATATACTGTATGAAAGGCACTATATAATAGAATAATATATGAATAACACTATACTATAGACATATATATGTGAAAGGCACTATATAATAACTTGATATATATGAATAACAATATACTATATAATATACATTTCTTTAACATGAAATTCAGTTTGAAAGGCACTATATAAAGTATTATTGTTTCATTTAATGAAAGGCGCTATATAAAGGCTTGTACAACAGCAGAGGCTTCAAAGCTCTATAGCTATGAATACATGACTTGCTATTCTTTCATATTTTGCAGAGTTCCTTATGACAGAGCACACTGTGAAAGACACTGTAGGCTTCTAGTGTGGCACATGATGTAAAGGTAAGGGTTAAAGAAAAAAGTCTTTATGGTGGCATTCAGAGTGAAAGGCACTATATCAAGATTTAGTCTTTTATGAGTTATATGAGGTCTGTGCAGCAGCCATGGTGGCAAAGCTGTATACATATTAGTAAATGGTTTGTTATTCTTTAATATTTTGCAGAGCTCTTTGTAATATATAAAGACCATTATGTACATGGAGCACCAGGGGAAGGTCAGGAGCCAACCCTGGACTGGACACCAGATCACCACAAATTTCACTTACATACTCCAGCACACACACTTATTTATACTGGGACGATTTAGAGTTACCAGTTAGCCACACATTGGAAATTCCCAGAAAAGGACACAAAGAGACAGGAAGAACATGGAACTGGAACTCAGAGGCAGTAGTGCTAACTAAACACTGAGCCACTAAAGTACCTTCTAGTGTGGATCACCATGGGAAAGTAAGGCTGAAAACAGCGTCTGTCTTTATGACGCCATTCTGCATGAAAGGCATTATATTTATATATATATATATATTATATATAGATTTTTTTTTGACACCCACTGCACGCCCACCTTACCTGGTAAGGGGGACTCTCTCGGAACTGCCTTTCCCGAGGTTTCTTCGGTTTTCTTTTTTTTGGGGGGGTTGGAGTTTTTCCTTGTATTCTTAGACAGTCCAGGCTGGGGGAGCTGTCAAAAAGCATGACCTGTTAAAGCCCATTGCTGCCCTCCTTTGTGTGATTTTGGGCCATACAAAGTAAATAGTATTGTATTGTATCGTATTGTATCGTATTGTATCGTATTGTATTGTATCGTATTGTATTGTATTGTATTGTATCGTATTTTCTTCATTTTCAGTCTCTGCTGGTAGGAATGGCTTTATTGTGCCATTTTATTAATTTATGTCTTTCAATTCTTCAATACTTTGCTAGTGTCTTTATGATAGAGCACATTGTGAAAGGCACCATATAAAGACAGTACCCTATGCCTTGTTTCTAACCTACTCACCTACTTCAGGGTAGCGGGTGCCTATCCTAGCAGCACTTAGGGGTGGCAACTCAGAAACCAACCCTGGGCAGGACGCCAGTCCATCACAGGTCCCCCTCATTCAGATTTGAACCCGGGACTGTGGACCTCAGAGGCAGTAATGCTAACTACTGAGTCACCACATGATGCCTTCTAATGTGTGACACTATGAAGAATACTTGACTTTATGATGGCATTCACTATGAAAGGCACCATATAAAGAATAGACTGGTAGGGATAGCATCAACATGCTATAAATATTAATTATTGGCTTATCATTTGTTATTACTGATGTCTTTAAGGTAGAGTAGATAATGAAAGGCACTATATAAAGACAGTCAATTTTGTGTTGTTTCTAATCCATCAATTCTCTAACCTGCTTAGCTATTCCTCTCCACTGTAAATATTAATCAATGGCTTATCATTCATCGGTACTTTGCTATGGTAGAACACATTATGAAAGGCGCTATATGAAGACATTCACATTTACATTAATATTTATTTGCTTAATAATAATAATAATAATTCTTTGCTTACCAGACGCTTTTATCAAAAGCGACTTACAAAAGAGTCACTTAGGTGTTGTTTCTAACCCATTGATTGTCTAACCTGCTTAGCTCTTCACCCCCACTGTAAATATTAATCAATGGCTAATCACTCATCAATACTTTATGGTAGAGCACATTGTGAAAGGCACTATATAAAGACCGCCACTTCTCATTCGTCTATTTGCTGATCACTCAGGGTCATGGGGAGCGAGTGCATCTGGGAAAGTCAGGACACCAGCCCATCACATGGCCCA
The DNA here is from genome assembly GCF_900747795.2 of Erpetoichthys calabaricus. Classification (NCBI taxonomy): domain Eukaryota; kingdom Metazoa; phylum Chordata; class Cladistia; order Polypteriformes; family Polypteridae; genus Erpetoichthys; species Erpetoichthys calabaricus. Next base: position 311,717,010 of record NC_041397.2, read on the forward strand.
CTCACATCCACAGCACTCATTCATACTGGGACCATTAAGAGTCACCAGTTAGCCAGAAAGGCACATCTGCTTAGGGTTTGGAAGGAAAATCTGGAAATATCCAGAAGGAGACACCCAGAGAGAATATGAGTCAGCAGTGCTAACTACTGAGCCACCACTCGCCTTTGGCTGAATAAGTAAATAAATAAATAAATAGATGTTATTCTGATGGAGCCGTTGATCGCTTAACATTTTATCATTCAGAAGAAGCACAATACTTAAAATGACAGGGTGGTGGTGCTGGTGAGCATGAAAGATGCTTTGTAGCACTGGTGCTGTTCAGTTTGAAAGGCGCTATAATATCTGATGCCCCGCAGGTCCCTATGAGCCGACTGGACTCCACCACCCCCCCATATGCCCCCCTCCCAGTACCTCCTGCTGTGTTCCTGCAGGGCGCCCAGCCAGACTTCCTAGGATTGATTTCTTCTTTTATGTTTGCGTTAATTATGTTGGTGTTTTATTGTAAATCGTTACCGAGCGCAGAGCCTCGAGGTGCCTCCGATTATGAAAGTCCATATGAAGGATTAATGGAGTTACTGAGTGACTGGAGGTGCGTGGGAATGTGAGTCGGCATTTAATGAACTCGGCCGCTCGCTCACACGCTTGCTTTCTTTCTTTCTTCTTCCCGTCGGAAGGCTGGCACAAAGGAAGGAAATGTCTGCTGATATGACGGCAAGGGCACTGGTGGTGTCTGACGGGGCTCCCTTTCATCTTCTTCTTCATGTATGACCTGACTGGAAACCACACCCCCTCCCCACACACACACACCTCACACTCTTATTTATGCCACACCGTGACAGTCTGTATTGACGACTCAGGGGTTACGGGTGGCATGATCAGGACTTCCTAAAATGGCACAAGAGGACACACCCAGCAATCACATTCGAGTGAAAAAGTAAGTACACCCATGCCCGGGTCCAGGGGGTCATACTAGATGGCCTATGCCCCCCCCCCCAATATCACATTTTCCCTCCCCACCCAGCCCACTCAATCAAACTATCACCTCCTCATGTCAGCCCCCCCCCATCACTATGGTATGAGGACACCCTATGAGATGTTCTTTCTTGTGGACATAATCGGGATTTGGCTCCTCATTTAAATGACGTCATTAGATAAAGGGGGATGTGATTGGACGAACCTCAGGCCACATCTACATTTGCCAGTTGGGTGTATAATTTTAATAAAGAGAAATGCAAATTTGGACTCCACCAGGACGTGTGCTTTGTCTCCTGTCCCATTTGTGGTCTTCATGGACGGGAACATCAAGGTGCAGCTGGGGACGGGAGGTGGTCCAGTTCGCTGGTCTTGTAATTGCATCAACTGCTTTTTTTTTGGCACGTGACATGGTCCTGTTGGCTTCATGGTGGTGTAAACTCCAGCTCGTCTCGGGACGGTTTGTGTTTGAGGGATGAGGATCAGCACCTCCAAATCTGAGAACGTGGTCCTCAATAGGAAAAGGTGGACTGTCCTCTCCAAGCGGGAGGTGAGTCACAGCTTCAAGTGGAGTGGTTTAAGTACCTCAGGGTCTTGGTCACGAGTAAGGGGGGAAATAAAGGGGTGGTGAGAAGAACAGACGGATTGAGGGGGCACTATACCAATCTGCAGTGGTGACGAAGCAGCTGAGTCAGAAGGTGAAGCTCTCAATTTACGCTCACCTGTGTAAATGAGCTTTGGGTAATGTCCGATAGAATGAGATTAGGGGTGCAAGTGGTGGAAATGAGCTGGGGGGTCTCCCTTAGAGATGTGAGGTGGAGAAGCACAGACATCCAGGAGAGGCTCGGAGTAGAACAGTTGACCCACCACATTGAGAGGAGCCAATTGAGGTGGTCCTGATATAGAGGTTTTATGGTCAAAACCAGCTGGAAGAAGACCCATGGTCCACAAGTGGCGGAAATGAGCTGGGGGTCTACCTTAGAGATGTGAGGAGGAGAAGCACAGACATCCAGGAGAGGCTCAGAGTAGAGCGGCTGACCCTTCACATTGAGAAGAGCCAACTGAGGTGGTGACCCAGGTTGCACTGAGAGGATTACATCAGCCAGATGGTCTGGGAACACCTTGGGACCCGTGACTGGGGGGAAAGGGACATATGGGCCTCACCGCAAGGACTGTGGTCTTGGGTAAGCGGTGGAAAACGAAATAAGTGAATGAATGCAAATTGTAGATATGGAAAAAGTAAGTGGACCCCTCTATTTATCACTATCTCAAGTTCCTCCAATCAGAATCACGCACACCATCTCTCTCTCTCTCTCTCTGATCCCTAGCTGGTGGTCGGGGGAGGCGGTTGGTGCCACACAACCAATACCCTGCTGTGGGTGCCACAGGATTTCTGACTCGCTTCATGAAGCTTTGGTGAGGGTCTTGGCCTGGTTCAGGTCAAGTTGTCGGATCTTCATATCTTCCCCCACTTGTTTTGTCCACATTTTCTTGAGCGCAGTCCGGTGTGTCATTCACTGGGTGGGTCGCTGTCTCTAGTCTGTTTCTGCACACGTGGCTGAACCCCCTCAGCCTTTGCTGCTCGATTTGTTTATCAATGGTTGGATGCTGTTGACGTCTTGCCCGAACGGTTTGGTCGGTGATGCGAGTGTGAAGTGGGGACTCCCAGGACTGGAATTTGGAATACCTCCTAATGATCAGAACATCAGGAGGGAGGATCTCGTCTCACTTAAAGCTCTGAAGCTTAGCGTGGTTTGCTATTTGTCGTTGTCGTGTCGTCTTAGGGCCATGTCAGGAGATATGGGTATACATGGTGTTGTTAAGGTGCCATTTTTGTACCTGATTTTCTGATTTTCATGAAGAGTGGGAGACACTTCCAGCAATGGTGTCAATCACATTCGTGTGAAAAAGTAAGTGCACCCATGCCCAAGTTTCAGGGGGTCATTAGATGGCCTACCCCCACCCCCCCAAATTTCAGTTTCATCAGCCACGGTTTCGCCTGCAGTATGAGAGAGGTTGCGATGCCCGATTGCATCTTACTTGTCGTATGATTGGAGGGGTTTCTGTCACGTCACGTCACGTCAGGGGTCTCATGAGCTGAATTTCTGACATGGCCACTGTGACTGGTGTTGTATGTCACTGTGTTATGGTTTAGTGGCTGGGCACCGTACCTTGGGTGTAGCAGTTGTCACAGATGTCATTTTCACCTTTTTGATTTCAAGGAGCGACATATCACATAGCAACACCTTTACAATGAAATTGAGAACAGCATCTTAGGAAGACCCTGAAACAAACACACACAACGGTAAATTCGATAGACCAGGCATTTCTACAATTTGAGGGTATCAGGGTCTTTAGCACCCTTTATGGGCAGTCCAGGTAGAAGTGAATAGCAGATGGGGAGTGGAGGTGGGGGGGTCACCTTGGGGTCTCACATGTATGGTAACCAGTAGGGGGCACCCCTGAGCACAATGTAACCCAACCCAACTCCAAGTCCAATTAAAAGGCCCTTCGATGGTATGTACCTCATTACTATCCACCTCAAGGTAATACCTCATTGAAGAGGCCGTCCAGAATGTGCGCACAGGTCCCATTCTTGGACTCGGCCTATGGGCCAGTTGTGTGTATAACTGCTTGATTTCCCAGATCGGATGGGTGTCTGCTTCGTCCTCGTCCTCTGGCTTTCCTGACTTTTTATGTGCCCATCTCGGTATCTCCGAGGATTTAAAGGTCTTGGTTTGGTTACAATATAAATGTATTCAGGATCCAGGAAATCCTGCTGACTACGCCAATGCAACCAGTAGGGGGCGCCTCTACACACCTAAACTTCAGACACAATATAAGTTAACACAACTCCAGGTTCAAATAAAGAATTTTATTTAAATCTCCAACAGGTTTCCAATCGAGCACCAGCCAAAATAATTTTATTAACTAAGCAATTTCTTCTCATCTTCCTTCCTTCCTTCCTTCCTTCAAGTGAGTGTCACTTGCTGCTTCCTGAATCTGACTCTTCAAGGTTGCTTCTATTAAGCCAGCTGCAGAAATGCTTCCGGTGTCACAGCAGTGGTCATCTGGAACACCTCTGGGTTGGATGGAAACAAAGCAGCAGCATGGACTCCTTTTCTGTACTCCACCTCCCATGGAGCCCTGTGGGAGTTCTAACTGGGACCCGCCTGAAGGAACACTGCCACCTATTGAGTTGGAGGGGGAATGAGCTGCCTCTGACAACTATGTTTGCCCAGTCCGTCCATTTTCTTTCTACCCTGACTGGGATATGGATCACTTAACCATCCCAGCCGGGTTGCTGGTCCTTTCACATTTTCACATCCTTCCATTATGACCTCCCAGCCAGGTAAGCAATCACTTCCAGTGCAGGTTGGTATATTAGTCTCTTCATTTACAGTATATAACATGGAGGAGTCTGGACTTGCGGTTTCAAGGTTTGTCCCACCATAATGCAGTTTTGTTCAGGGATGATTTGTAGGTGAGATGAAGGCAGGTCCAACTTGCACAACTCCAGTGATGTGTCCGAGACCCTCTTAACTGCTGCACACAGGCTGCTTTCAAGTCTTCTTGTTCTTCTTTCGGCTGCTCCAGTTACGGGTCGCCACAGCAGATCATCTTCTTCCATATCTTTCTGTCCTCATCATCTTGCTCTGTTACACTCATCACCTGCATGTCCTCTCGCACCACATCCATAAACCTCCTCTTAAGCCTTACTCTTCTCCTCTTCCCTGGCAGCTCTATCCTTAGCATCCTTCTCCCAATATACTCAGCATCTCACCTCAGCACATTGCCAAACCAACACAATCTCGCCTCTCTGACTTTGTCTCCCAACCTGAGTGGACCCTGTAATGTCCTCATTTCTAATCCTGTCCATCCTCGTCACACCCAATGCAAATCTTAGCATCTTTAACTCTGCCACCTCCAGCTCTGTCTCCTGTGCCACCATCTCTAGCACATATAACACAGCTGGTCTCACTACCGTCCTGTAGACCTTCCCTTTCACTCTTGCTGATACCCGTCTGTCACAAATCACTCCTGACACTCTTCTCCACCCACTCCACCCTGCCTGCACTCTCTTCTACACTTCTCTTCCACAATCTCCATTACTCTGTACTGTTGAAGTATTTAAACTCATCCACCTTCGCCAACTCTACTCCCTCATCCTCACCATTCCACTGACCTCCCTCTCGTTCACACACATGAATTCTGTCTTGGTGGTCCTACTGACCTTCATTCCTCTCCTCTCATATCTCCACCTCTCTAGGGTCTCCTCAACCTGCTCCCTACTATCACTACAGATCACAATGTCATCAGCAAACATCACAGTCCACGGGGACTCCTGTCTAATCTCGTCTGTCAGCCTGTCCATCACCATCAACAATAACAAATGGCTCAGAGCCGATCCCTGATGTAATCCCACCTCCGTCACTCCTACCGCAGACCTCACCACGGTCACACCTCCCTCATACATATCCTGTACAACTCTTACGTACTTCTCTGCCACTCCCGACTTCCTCATACAATACCACAGCTCCTCTCTCCTCACCCTGTCATATGCTTTCTCCAGGTCCACAAAGACGCAATGCAACTCCTTCTGACCTTCTCTAAACTTCTCCATCAACATCCTCAGAGCAAACATCTCATCTGTGGTTCTCTTTCTTGGCATGAAACCATCTTGCTGCTCACTAATCATCACCTCACTTCTTAACTGAGCTTCCACTACTCTTTCCCATAACTTCATGGTGTGGCTCATCAATTTTATCCCCCTGTAGTTACTACAGTCCTACACGTCCCCCTTATTCTTAAATATCGGCATCAGTACACTTCTTCTCCACTCCTCATCATCCTCTCACTTTCCAAGATTCCATTAAACAATCTGGTTAAAAACTTCACTGCCATCTTTCCTAAACATCTCCATGCTTCCACAGGTATGTCATCTGGACCAAGTATTACAAAAAAAAAAGTGCTATATAAATGTATATAATTATTATTCTGAACCCGCCCAGTTAGTCCAGCGCCACCTGAGGAGCGTGTCCCCCTGCGGTCCGGACCCTGACGAGGGACAAGGGCGCCATTCCCACAAAGAGCGCCGCCAGTCACAAACCCCACCAGAAACACCAAACCCTCCCCCCACACTTTATCCACTGCTGATTCAGAAATTAGGAAGCAAATTTTATTTTCTTTAATCAATTATCAATTATAGTGAATGTTTAACTTCAAAATGAAGCGTTTGTCCTTAAACCGTTTATTCTGTGCCCCAACCCGCAGAGCTCTTTAAGTCCATACACAGCCAGCAACATTTAAACCTTCTGCCGCCGGCCCTGCGAAGGAATACTTTTTAAATAATTAAATACGCAAATAAATAAGCGTATTGTAAAATGAGACAATAAATAAATAAGTAATAAAGTGATACGTGACCACAAACTGCTTCACTAAATGTGTTCTGCCGCTTATTCCTTCATTTCTTCATTCCAGTGACGCCGCGTGAAGCTGTCACCATCACCCGTCAAAGATGAGGGGGCGGGCTCTAGCGGGTACTATACGTTCTGATTGGTGAATTGTCGGCGTGGGCGGGGATCGGGACGCTTAGTAGCAGCAGATGTCGGCTGTTAAATTCCGAGCTTCTCTGCTTTGCTCACAGATTCTGGACAAGTTTCTCTGGCGCTCGTATCTGCCACGGACACACATACACAGTGACAACGTTTTACCATGCGCTGCCACCATCTAGGGGGAAGCATGCCAGCTTTGAGCCACCACCCTTCTTCATTGGGTTTGTGAACTACGGACACCAACCTGTTGTGTTTGACCTAGCATTGCCCACCAACGAGTTCGGACTTATAAGTCATGTCACTGGGAGTGTGCCAGCTGCCAACCTTAGTGGGATTTTCTGAAAGTTAACTGGCTACATGGCAAGCTTTAAGCTGAATATTTGGTTAGGGCAGGGTGTGTGTGGCAACTTTGTCCAGCGTGTTGGTTAGGTTTCATATGAGAGTACATTGGTTTCCAGTTGTGAACTACCACTCTTCCCAGCCTCTTTTTTTGACATTTTGCTGGGTGCATGCCAGCTTTACCCCTCCTAATATCTGTAGGTTTATGTGGGGTTTTGGATGTGTGCCAGCTTTGCCTACCGCCATAGCTGAGTTTATATGAAAGTTAATTAGGTTTGTGCCAGCTGTCTCCAAATCAATTTATTTTTAAGTTTGCCAGCTTCACCCTCACAACTCAGGCACCGGATGTCAACCACCCACCCCACCACCACCACAATGTTATTTTTTTCTTCACATCTTTTTGAGGACTTTGAAGGACTGCCAATGTGGCACCACTGTTGGGAACAGCAAGGATTTTGGACAAGTCGCAGAACTGATTTCAGAGTTTATCGTGTTTCCACCCTGTTCTCTCAGCTTAACTAGTGTGTGCCATTTGATTCCTTTCATGGAAATTTCCTGAGGTGTTTGTGTGTCTGTGCCAACTTTGTCCTGTCAACAGGCTTTTATCTGGATGCTTACAGGTGACACCAGCTTTCAAAAATGTCAGATGTGTAAATAGGGGGGAAGGGGAGTTCTGCCCCACATTTTGTTTAATCTTAGCTGGCAGTGAAGTGATGCCCATTCACCAGGCACATAGTGAGTGATTATACCAGCTGTAATTCCTCTTTCAGTTTTTACAGTGTGACAGTTTGTGTTTTACTGCTGCCCGCCTTATCAGAGCCCTTTATCTTCAGCATGAGACAAATGCCCCATCGTAATTTACACCAATCAGCACTTCCTGTCCACACATCCCATAATAATCCTCAAAAGAAATGAAGTGTCTCAGCTCAGGCTGCTGCTGGCTTTTTGTTGGAGCCTCCAGGATGGCGTGTGGTCGGCCTGGCGTGAAAAGTGCTGACCCAGCCTGGGCAGCAGCACTCAGGCGAGAGCCCACTTAACAGCTGGAGGCGGCTCATCGACGTGCACTGCAGAGGGGCTACCTGACCTGAAGGGGGCGCAGGCGGCCAGCAGAGCAACAGACAGCGTGTGAGGGGGACCACCAGGGCTGGGAGGGGCACACTGCTGACAATGGAGGTAAGGAAAAGAAGACCTTCAGTGTGGAAAATGGCTGCTCACCTACCTCTCTGTATCTACATTTGTATATCTAATAATAATAATTATAATAATAATAATAATACCATATTACATTTAAGGCACATTTCATGATACTCAAGGTCACCTTATAGACCAGAAGAAAAATTCATGGCAAAAAAACAACAATTAACATTAAAACAACAGTGAAACTGGCATCAACTACAACTAAATAATAATATACAACAGGAAGTAGGAAAAACTGGGGAGAGCTTAATATAGCGCCTTTCATATCTCTCTGTCTATTGTGGACCAACTTTCTTATTCGTTTCAATCTGTATTTAAATCATAGAAAACATTTTATATCTATCTGTTAAATACTGTATAGCATATCTATCTATAATATAGTGCCTTACTTATATATAAGATAGATAGATAGATAGATGTGAAAGGCACTATATGATAGATAGATAGATAGATAGATAGATAGATAGATAGATAGATAGATAGATAGATGTGAAAGGCACTATATGATAGATAGTTAGATAGATAGATATAGTTAGATGTGAAAGGCTCTATCTATCTATCTATCTATCTATCTATCTATCTATCTATCTATCTATCTATCTATCTATCTATCTATCTATCTATCTATCATATAGTGCCTTCCACATCTATCTATCTATCTATTTATCCATCCATTTTCCAACCTGCAGAATCCGAACACAGGGTCACGGGGGTCTGCTGGAGCCAATCCCAGCCAACACAGGGCACAAGGCAGGAACCAATCCCAGGCAGAGTGCCAACCCACAGCAGGTATCTATCTATCTATCTGTCTATCATATAGTGCCTTTCACATCTATCTATCTATCTATCATATAGTGCCTTTCACATCTATCTATCTTATAGTGCCTTTCACATCTATCTATCTATCTATCTATCTATCTATCTATCTATCTATCTATCTATCTATCTATCTATCTATATTATAGTGCCTTTCACATCTATCTATCTATCTATCATATAGTGCCTTTCACATCTATCTATCTATCCATCCATCCATCCATTTTCCTGAATCTGAACACAGGGTCACGGGGGTCTGCTGGAGCCAATCCCAGCCAACACAGGGCACAAGGCAGGAACCAATCCCAGGCAGGGTGCCAACCCACAGCAGGTATCTATCTATCTATCCTATCTATCTATCAATCATATAGTGCCTTTCACATCTATCTATCTATCTATCATATAGTGCCTTTCACATCTATCTATCTGTCTGTCTATCTATGTTTCTCTCTCCCTCTTTCTTATTTAGTGCATTCCAAGTCTCTCTGCCTGTTTCATTGACTCCCCCCCTCTGTCGATTTATCTTATGTAGCGTCTTTTCTGCCTATCTGTTGGGGTCTTACCCACCCATCCATTTTCTTGACCCACTTTATCTGACGCAGAGTCACAGGGCAGCTGTAGTCTAACCCAGCCTATCAGATCAGATCAAAATCAGATTAAACTTGAATTGCAGACAAGGTGCCAGTGCTGATGCTTTCAAAGGTTCAAGTGCAGTTTTAGACTGGCAGGATTCGATGAGGTTACAAGTGGGTTGCCAGTGCCAGTATCTTTAATGATCCATGTGCCATATTAGGCTGCCAGTCCAGGAGTGGATGAACTTGCAGGTTAGTGTGGTGGCCGTACCTGTGCCAATGTTTTTAAAGGCCAGTTTTAGGCTGGCAGGACTGGATTGGTGGGCACTCTGTCTGAAAGACAAAGTGCACTTAAAGGCCTGCGGCCCATCCAGGACCTGGTGCTGGTCCACCTCTGCACTGCCTTTTTGGTCATTAGTGATTGGCCCATATCATTTTGCCCAGGACTAGTATTTGCCCACCCAGTCCTGGGCGCGGTCAGTGGGCCACATTCTGTGTTCCATCTTTTCGGTGGTCCACCAGTGGCTGTGCATGTGTTGCCCTGGAGTGTCGGCCGATTGACTGAGCACACACTGGAGGGAGGTGGCACCAGTTGGGACAAAGCTGTGTGACACTTGGGGGGGGGGGGGGGTGGTGGAGGATGAAGTTGCCCAAGCGCTCCTCCCAGAAGCCACTGGTCCAGAGGAGGAATGACTGGGCTGCACGTGGGCCATGCAAACGGACACCGAAGACGAAGTGGAGTGAGTCAAACAGAGGACGTCCTTAAAAGATAAAACAGAGAATCCCCTTCGGGATGAGCCGCCTGGAAATCCACCGCCAGATGACAACTGCTAATGAGTTTCTGAAAAATTCAAAACCAGCAGAGAAAGAATGAAAAGATATTAAAAAAAAAATGTGCGATTTACAAGACGGAGATTTCGGTAATAAAGGAGACCGCGCCAGCTTATGCTCTGCCCATGAAAGCTTCATTTTCAAGCCATTCATTGAAGGCACGTGGCGCGGGAGCAGGAAGATGAACTTCTGTCGCCTAATGAGCGTCCTGCCTAATTAAATGTCGGCTTAGTGCACCGTGAGCCCCCCAACCGCTGCCTGTGATGATTAAGGGGGGTTGCAAAACATGGCAGCGGCTCAGCCATGGGAGACTCCAGGGGTCCACCAGTCTGGGAGGGGGGGTCACTGGCACTGCCAGCCTGCCCATATCTTTTACTATACCAATAATAATATCTGACTGACTGGCAGGTTTATCGAAGGTCATTTTCAGCATTTAAGGTGGGTTCCATTTCTTTTTTTAATTCCTCCAGTCGGAGCACAGGTGGGTGGGTGATGTGACCTGCTGAGGGTCACACAGGTGTCAGGAGTGGCATTTGAACCCACAGCCTCACAATCCGAAGTCCAAACTCAGTTTGTTGTGTTATGTTTTTGATAGAAAATGCTGAAAGGTGCTATATAATAAAGTATCTATCTATCTATCTATCTATCTATCTATCTATCTATCTATCTATCTATCTATCTAATATGAAGATTGATGGATGGACCACCCTGTCATTGACCTTGTGGGCACTGCTTTATAAAACACCAGGTAATGCCAATCCTGAACTCGATAAAAGAGAGCTGCACTGTGCAAGTAGACTGGCAGGAGGCACCCGCCCCAATGAATGTGTGCAGTGAAAAGTGGGGGTCCGGCAGTCAATCGCTAGTCCAGAATGACCCAAACTCCCTGTCCAGGGGGGCACGGCGTGTGCTGTAATGAGGTCCAGTTTAGAGTGTGCCATCCATTCAAGGGGCATTACGATTCACTACAACGTGAGTTGAGGCTGGACCCTCGTCTCAGAGAAATACAACTCAGGGTCAAAGTCAGGTTTACTGTCACGTCTGCAATTAAATTATTACCTGCGTGTCTCCTTAGGACAGCAACGAGGACACATACAAACTGTACACTGCATGTACTCTATAGAAATACAGTATATACTGTGTATCATACATACAGTGGTGTGAAAAACTATTTGCCCCCTTCCTGATTTCTTATTCTTTTGCATGTTTGTCACACAAAATGTTTCTGATCATCAAACACATTTAACCATTAGTCAAATATAACACAAGTAAACACAAAATGCAGTTTGTAAATGGTGGTTTTTATTATTTAGGGAGAAAAAAAAATCCAAACCTACATGGCCCTGTGTGAAAAAGTAATTGCCCCCTGAACCTAATAACTGGTTGGGGCCACCCTTAGCAGCAATAACTGCAATCAAGCGTTTGCGATAACTTGCAATGAGTCTTTTACAGCGCTCTGGAGGAATTTTGGCCCACTCATCTTTGCAAAATTGTTGTAATTCAGCTTTATTTGAGGGTTTTCTAGCATGAACCGCCTTTTTAAGGTCATGCCATAGCATCTCAATTGGATTCAGGTCAGGACTTTGACTAGGCCACTCCAAAGTCTTCATTTTGTTTTTCTTCAGCCATTCAGAGGTGGATTTGCTGGTGTGTTTTGGGTCATTGTCCTGTTGCAGCACCCAAGATCGCTTCAGCTTGAGTTGACGAACAGATGGCCGGACATTCTCCTTCAGGATTTTTTGGTAGACAGTAGAATTCATGGTTCCATCTATCACAGCAAGCCTTCCAGGTCCTGAAGCAGCAAAACAACCCCAGACCATCACACTACCACCACCATATTTTACTGTTGGTATGATGTTCTTTTTCTGAAATGCTGTGTTCCTTTTACGCCAGATGTAACGGGACATTTGCCTTCCAAAAAGTTCAACTTTTGTCTCATCAGTCCACAAGGTATTTTCCCAAAAGTCTTGGCAATCATTGAGATGTTTCTTAGCAAAATTGAGACGAGCCCTAATGTTCTTTTTGCTTAACAGTGGTTTGCGTCTTGGAAATCTGCCATGCAGGCCGTTTTTGCCCAGTCTCTTTCTTATGGTGGAGTCGTGAACACTGACCTTAATTGAGGCAAGTGAGGCCTGCAGTTCTTTAGACGTTGTCCTGGGGTCTTTTGTGACCTCTCGGATGAATCGTCTCTGCGCTCTTGGGGTAATTTTGATCGGCCGGCCACTCCTGGGAAGGTTCACCACTGTTCCATGTTTTTGCCATTTGTGGATAATGGCTCTCACTGTGGTTCGCTGGAGTCCCAAAGCTTTAGAAATGGCTTTATAACCTTTACCAGACTGATAGATCTCAATTACTTCTGTTCTCATTTGTTCCTGAATTTCTTTGGATCTTGGCATGATGTCTAGCTTTTGAGGTGCTTTTGGTCTACTTCTCTGTGTCAGGCAGCTCCTATTTAAGTGATTTCTTGATTGAAACAGGTGTGGCAGTAATCAGGCCTGGGGGTGGCTACGGAAATTGAACTCAGGTGTGATACACCACAGTTAGGTTATTTTTTAACAAGGGGGCAATTACTTTTTCACACAGGGCCATGTAGGTTTGGATTTTTTTTTCTCCCTAAATAATAAACATCATCATTTAAAAACTGCATTTTGTGTTTACTTGTGTTATATTTGACTAATGGTTAAATGTGTTTGATGATCAGAAACATTTTGTGTGACAAACATGCAAAAGAATAAGAAATCAGGAAGGGGGCAAATAGTTTTTCACACCACTGTATACCGAGATAAGAGATAGAGAGATGTGAAAGGCACTACATGATAGATAGATAGATAGATAGATAGATAGATAGATAGATAGATAGATAGATAGATAGATAGATAGATAGATAGATAGGAAAGGCACTATATTACAGATATAGATAGATAGATAGAATGAAAGGCACTATATAATAGATAGATAGATAGATAGATAGATAGATAGATAGATAGATAGATAGATAGATAGATAGATAGATAGATTGGAAAGGCACTATATTACAGATATAGATAGATAGATAGATAGATAGATAGATAGATAGATAGATAGATAGATAGATAGATAGATAGATAGATAGATTGGAAAGGCACTATATTACAGATATAGATAGATAGATAGATAGATAGATAGATAGATAGATAGATAGACAGATAGATAGATAGATAGATAGATAGATAGATAGATAGATAGATAGAATGAAAGGCACTATATAATAGATAGATAGATAGATAGATAGATAGATAGATAGATAGATAGATAGATAGATAGATAGATAGATAGATATGTATGGCACTATATAATAGATAGATAGATAGATAGATAGATAGATAGATAGATAGATAGATAGATAGATAGATAGATAGAATGAAAGGCACTATATAATAGATAGATAGATAGATAGATAGATAGATAGATAGATAGATAGATAGATAGATAGATAGATAGATAGATAGATAGATAGACAGATAGATAGATAGAATGAAAGACACTATATAATAGATAGATAGATAGATAGATAGATAGATAGATAGATAGATAGATAGATAGATAGATAGAATGAAAGGCACTATATAATAGATAGATAGATAGATAGATAGATAGATAGATAGATAGATAGATAGATAGATAGATAGATGTGTATGGCACTATATAATAGATAGATAGATAGATAGATAGATAGATAGATAGATAGATAGATAGATAGAATGAAAGGCACTATATAATAGATAGATAGATAGGAAAGGCACTATATAACATATAGATAGATAGATAGATAGGAAAGGCACTATATAACAGATAGATAGATAGGAAAGGCACTATAATAATAATAATAATAATACATTTTATTTATATAGCGCCTTTCCCATGCTCAAGGCACTTACAGAATAAATAAAGAACGGCAGAATATACAGTATATAGCATTGTACAAACCAGATAAATAAACAAAGAAGATTAAGACAGTAAATTCTGAAAAAAAAAACAAAAAAAAAAAAAAACAGACAACATAATTAATGGTCTCACACACACACACACAGGTTACATGAGCATCTTGACAGAGAAGTAAACTGAGAGAAAGGTAATAAAGTCAAGTAGAGCTAAAAGCCTTCCTGAACAGATGAGTTTTGAGTTGTTTTTTAAAAGAATTCATGGAGTCAGCTGACCTGATTAATTTTGGTAGGTCATTCCAGAGTCTGGGTGCTATACAGCTGAAGGCCCTGTCACCCATGGAGTGTAGATTAGTGACGGGCACAACAAGATTACCAGAATCAGAGGACCTTAGTGGGCGGGCAGGCACATAGTGATGGAGAAGGTCACTGATGTAGTTTGGTGCGAGGTTATTTAAAGCTTTGTAGGTTATTAGTAGGATTTTATATTCGATTCTGTAGGACACAGGGAGCCAGTGAAGGCAGAGCAGGATGGGTGTGATGTGCTCGCTGCTGCTGGCTCGAGTAAGGACTCTTGCAGCTGAGTTTTGAATAAGCTGGAGCTGTGATAGAAGATTAGAAGGGGCACCTGCCAGTAGGGAATTACAATAATCGATGCAGGATGTGATAAAAGCATGGACAAGTTTCTCAGCATTAGAGAAGGAGAGGAAGGAGCGAACACGGGATATGTTACGGAGGTGAAAGTAAGAAAGTTTCTTAATGTGATTTATGTGGGCGGAATAAGTGAGGGAGGAGTCAAAAATGACACCAAGATTTTTTACTATATTGCAAATACAGATAGATAGAATGAAAGGCACTATATAATAGATAGATAGATAGATAGATAGATAGATAGATAGATAGATAGATAGATAGATAGATAGATAGATAGATAGATAGATAGAAAGGCACTATATAATAGATAGATAGATAGAAAGGCACTTTATAACATATAGATAGGAAAGGCACTATATTACAAATATAGATAGACAGATAGATAGGGCACTATATTATAGAAATGGATAGATAGAGTGCCTTATCTATCTATTATATAGTGCCTTTCCTATCTATCTATCTATTATGGTGCCTGATATATTATCTTCTGTGACCACAAGGGAGTGCCCCTGAGCCCCAAACCCAGAACATATTAATGTCCAACACACTGCTGTGATCAAATAAAGGGTAGTTATTCACACACGGCACATTTTTACAATCACCTCTCCAAATGTAGTCACAATTGTACAATAAAGACAAACAATTCTTCCTCCTTACTACCTGTGCTGATTGTTGCCTGCTGCCTCCCAACTCTGACACCCCAATGTGAGGCGTTGGGCTCCTTTTAAGGTTGACTCAGGAATTCTTCCAGTCCCACGTTGTGTCTTCCAGGAAGCACTTCTGGGCCTTAAAGAATGTAGCAGGGAACTCCTCCGACCCCTCAAAACAGTCTACACTTCTAGACTCCAACTCCCAAAAACCCCTGTGGGTGTCCTAACTGGTCAGTCACGTGATGACAACTGCCACCTGGTGCAGGGAGGATAGAACCGATCTTGGACTTGTGTTAGTCCATCTGCTAAACCATACTGGATAGGCACAAATTTATTTCTCTGTCCGACCGGCCAGTTTGTTTGATGTTCCTGTCTAACCTCCTATCCATGTAATAAATTCTTCTCCTTCTTGGCCAAGATCTCTGTTTTCCTCCTACACTGTCTATCTGTTTATTATATAGCACCTTTCATATCTATTTATCTACCTATCTAAGTCATACAAAAAGGACAACAAAAATCTTTATAAATAAAAGCTGTATTTACACAAAATGAGCTCCAAAGTGCAAAAGGCATAAAGGCACATAAGACAATGCATTATCCCAAAAGTGAACAAAGCCCCAACCAGAAATCCAAGACAAACTCGAAAATAAAGCACAGGGTGTCAACATCCAGTAAATCTTCAAAAATGCAGTCCAACTCCAAAGTGCATTCCCTATGAACCCCAAGGGACTGTTTGCTCTCCCAGCCTTCATTTGGCTGAGGTCTCTCACAGCGAAGGGCAGGTGGCCACCCACAAAACACGGGCAACATGACAGAAAGTGGCACAGACACCAGGAAATGAAATGCCCGACGATATTAACATTAACAAAGGAATCACAAATGAACAAAACAGGCTTGGATATGGCAGGTTTTATTCACAACACAGCAAGTGTCCAGCCAATAAATAAAGTGCAGAGGAGGGTCTTCTCAATGAATACGTATGTCAATCAATAAAATAATACAAAATAAAAACAAGAAGCTGTGGGAGTGAAAAGCACTTCTCAATAATCAGAAGGATAAAACCGGGTGCTCCTCTCTCTGTCGCTTGTGCCTCTCCTCGTCTCCCCATCCCTGCTCACCCATCAGGTCTGCTCAGTGACAGACGAGACCCCCAGCATGCACAGTCTTCCTTGAAAAGGTTTGTGTCGCCGACACCTCCGGTGGTCACCAGGCCCGGCTCCATCATCTTACCGCCACGCTTTGGCGCCTGTAGGACGACCCCTGGAGCCCCTTTGGCTGCTCCCTGAATGCTCAGACTGCGTCTCTGGAGTGCTTGCTGTCCCCTCACTCCACTGCCGTGCGTCTTGTCCTCTAATCTTTGCTCTTTTCTCCGTTAACCTTCTCTTTCTTGATTTTTTTTTCTCTCCTCTCAAACCAATGAGAATCATGAGACTGATATCCCGATGTCCTGGCTAAATTGTCCACCACGGCTGAGTCACTGTGGCCCCCTAATTGTCCGCGGTCTCTAACTGGCTATCACCCCTTTACCACCTATTAGCTCAAATACATCTGCATTGTATTACTACAAAGCTTTGTGATGCGCCATCTGTTGGAATGACAAACACCATGCATTGTATTACTACAAATCTTTGTGATGTGCCATCTGTTGGAATGACAAATGGACAGCATTTTATTACTAGAAGCCGTACCTCATACCACATGCATTTCAGAAGAGGTCATTTCACCTGAAGCTAAGCATGTTTGGGTCTGGAGACCATCTTGGAAAAGCTTGAGTTGCTGCTATGTGTTGGTGAGGTCAGCAGGGGAACCTAACCCTGTGGTCTAAATCTAGATCCCAATGCCCTAGAGCAGTGACAGGGACACTGTGCTGGAAAAATGGCACCTTCCTTTGAATGAGACATAAAACTGAGGTGCTGACTCTCTGTGGTCGTAAAAGATCCTTGGGCATCTTTTGGAAAGAATGGGGTGTATCCCAATGTCCTGGCTAAATTGTCCACCACGGCCGAGTCACTGTGGCCCCCTAATCATCCCCTGTCTCTAACTGGCTATCACCCCTTCACCACCTAATACCTCAAATACAACTGCATTGTATTACTCCAAATCTTTGTGATGCGCCATCTGTTGGAATGACAAATGCAGTGCATTTTATTACTAGAAGCCAAACCATATACCACCTGCACTTCAGAAGAGGTCATCCACCTAAAGCTAAGCATGTTTGGGTCTGAAGACCATCTAGGAAAAGCTTGGGCTGCTGCCAGAAGAAGTGTTGGTGAGACCAGCAGGGGGCGCTTACCCTGTGGTCTGAATGTGGATCCCAATGCTGTGCTGTACAAATGGCACCCTCCTTCGCATGAGACATAAAACTAAAATGCTGACTCTCTGTGGTCGTAAAAGATCCCTGGGCATCTTTCGGGAAGAATGGGGTGTATCCTGATGTCCTGGCTAAATTGTCCACGACGGCTGAGCTTCTGGTCCCCTGTCCCTAATTGGCTCTCACCCCTTCACCACCTTAATAGCTCATGTGTGTTGAGTATACTGGCGCAATAATGGCTGTACCATTGCATTATCCAGATGGATGCCACACATTAGTGGTGGTTGAAGTGACTCCCGTTTCACTATGAGAAGTGCTTTGATTAGTGAGATAACCACTATATAAAGAATTTTTGAGTCGTGCCATCTGTTGGAATAACAAATGCAATTAAATGTCTTACTACAAATGCTTGTGATGCGCCATCTGTTGGAATGAAACCGACATAGCACCCATATGGACGCACAAATACATAGAGGACTCTCTTGTCCTTTTGTTACAGTGAATCCTCAGCAACAGCAAGTCGTCATGCATTGTGGTGCTTCAATCTGCTCTCACACACTAAGGTTGTGGGTTCAAATCCCACTACTGGTAATGTGTGACCATGAGCAACTCAATTCACTTACCTGTGTTCCTACAGTAAAAAAAAAAAAAAGTAAGCAATTGTATTTCAGATTCTGCAAGTCACCTCGGATAATCGTGTCAGCCAAATGTGTAAAGTTAGCTGTCCGAGTCCGGTTTCCCAAAGCCACTTTTAATACGACAATGTCAAGGTGGGGTCGAAAAGTGTCATCATATGACCAAATGGCAGCGGTCTTCACGCTCCTCATTTGCCTTCTCTGAAGAATGCACCTCCCGCAGAGTCTGTGTCCGGATGTGGGCACTGAGTTGGAACCAAGGATAGCCGGGACACCAGTCCGCCATCATGAAGCTCACGCGCTCATGCGCGCGCACACACACACGCACGCATGCACCCTGAGGTTATTGCCGCCTATCAGAAGATCTGTCCAGTGGGAGGTAAGAACCTCCTGAAGACAAACGTTCAACGACCGAAACACAATACAAGCACTGTTCATAGGGCCGCTTGATAATTGTAAAATATGCAACTGAGCTCATTTAAAATCCGAACGTCTTAAGGGTGGCGTTCAGTGCGATGACGCGAACGGCTTACCTACACGATCCAGGTGTAGCCGCCCGAGCACGAGCAGCCCGAGAGGCGCGCACACGTGTGAGAATTCCAGCTCGCGGAAAGTGTTGGTAATCGAGTTAGCCCTCTGTCTCTGAGCGGGGGTGGGAGTCTAGCTGAGTCGGCTGCAATCCCGGCAGTTTCCGCCAGGTGGCGCCCCGACTCCTTCTCTCGCGCTCGCCCAGCCGCCCCCTCCTTCTCGTCTCCGATCAGGTGACCGCGAGCCCCGAGCTGCTGTTGGAGAGCCAGCGCTTCTCTGTCTCCATCCTCAGTGATAGCGATACAGTAGCGACGTGCACACGCACTGCTGGGGGATTACAGCCATTCGAAGCGCAGCACAGCGCGACATTTCGGACATACTGCTGGCGGGACGTACAATGTCGCGACACATGGCGATGCTCCTTTTCCTCGCCGTTTCTACGGCTCTGGCGTCGGAGGTAAGCGCTTTCCACCGGGGTCGCCGCGAGCGTTGGAGGCGGGAGGAGGAGGAGGGATTGCTGGGGTGGAAGCCGCAGAGGGAGCGGACATATGTCGGGTTTCTTTTGTTCGCCGCTGAGAAACCTCACGCCGGGGTTCACTTCTGTAGCTTGGATGGATGTAAGGGGACGGCGCGGCGCATCGTTTTCCAAGGCTTCGAGCCCCCCAGAACAAAGGTGCACGCGCTCTCCTGCTGTGCGCGCGGCCGCGGGGAGTCTTCTTTGTAGCCGATTCGCGAGCTTCCCCCCCCAAACCCCCCCAAACGTTCGACATTTTCATTTTTCTATAATGGGAAGCGTCGCTCGCAAGAATGGAGGCAGACGGTCAGGGGAGGAGAGAGAGAGAGAAGATGGCGCCTCTGCACTGCGGCGCCGAGCGCTAAACACGAATAGAGCACAGCCGCTCGGGGGGTCGGGCGAGACGTCAGGGGGCTGTCTGGAGGGAGGCAGGTTCGGGGGTCCGGATATCCGAGCAGCCGGGAGCCGTGTTGTACCGAGGCTGGGGAGGGCATGGCTGGCTGGGTGGGTGTTTGTGCGGGTGCCGTTGACGGGGGGGGGGGGTCGTCGTTTAACTAAGAAAAGCCAAGCGGGATTTACGGTGTGTTAGTGCAGCACCGTCATTCGTGAACGGGTGTGAACTCCGCTGTACGAGTGTGAGTAGGAGAGTGTGATTTACAGCTCATTGTATTCGAGTCAGTAGGAGTGTGTGTGTGTGTCAAGAGGAGTCGGCACAAGAGTGTGATTTACACTTCAGTGTGAGTGTGACTTACAGGTCTGTGTAGTCCTTGACGCTCCCACTCCGGGTAAGCCCAGCTTGCGTTTGTCATCTCAGGTGTGACAAAGAATGTGACATGTTGAGCCCTCTTTGTCCTGAAAGAGAGTTCCTGTGGGAGTGAGCTCAAGTGTGTGTGTGTGCGTGCGAAACGGACTGTGCCAGGAGAGTGTGATTCACAGCTCCGCCGTCTCCTTGTTTGTCTTGAGCTCACACCCTCGGGCACCCGTATGCGGGTGTGAACAGAAGTGCACGTGAGGTGATTTGCAGTTCAGTGTCACCGTCTCTGCCCTGAGTGAGGGTGCCAGTGGGTGTGAGTTATGAGAAACAGGGTGATGTGCAGTGTATCTAAGTCTGTGTGGAGTGTGAGTGCCACCGGGTGTGAGTGTGTGTGTGTGAAAAGGAGCGTGCAAGAGAGACAACATTCAGGACACAATTGGTGACTTTTTTTCCTTTTGATTGTCCAATTGCAGCTCAGGTGACTCCCCAATTGGTGTCAGTAGTGGGATTTGAGCCCCCAACCTCAAAAGCCTTGACCACGACACCACACTATGACTCGGTGTAGTCTAGTGGCTGTGAACGCAAGTGTGTGTGTGTGTGTGCACGAGGGGTCCTACTGTGTGTGAGTGTGTAATGCACAGTTCACTTGAGGCCCTGTTTTGTATTGAATGAGAGTGCCAGCAGGTGTGAGCTCAAGTGTATGTGAGTGTGAACCACAGTGTGCACAAAAGTGATTTACTGCTCAGTGTAACTGTCTTAAAAGGAAAGAAAGAGAAAAAAACGTGTGTGTGAGCTCACGTGGGTGTGCGTGTGTGAAATGGGAGTTTCCAGGAGAGTAGGGTAGGAGGGCACGTCTTGAGTGAGAGTGCCTGAAGGTAGAGTTGCACTATCGGGAGTGAATGAGAGTGCTCAGAGGAGTGCTAGGGCAGCAGCAACAACTGAGGGTGAGCTTGTGTGTATTGTGTGCCGAGAGTGCGAGTCTGAGCAAGTGTGTCAGTGACGGTGAGTGAAGCCAAGTGTGAGCAGCAAAGTAAAGTAGCTGAGCACAGCCCTGTGTGATGAGGAGTGTGAATGTCGGAGAGTGACTTATCGTCTCCGTTGGCGTGTGAGCACAGCAGCATGCAAGGTCTGGAGTCGGAGTGTGAAGTCAGAGTGAGCATTACGGGGACAGTGCACACACATGTGGCCATGTTTGTAGGGAATGAGAGTGCAAATTGGTGAAAAGGATTGCGTGAGGCCGCGGTGGGCTGGCACCCTGCCCGGGGTTTGTTTCCTGCCTTGTGCCCCGTGCTGGCTGTGGATTGGCTCCAGCAGACCCCCGTGACCCTGTAGTTAGGACATAGCGGGTTGGACGATGACTGACTGACTGACTGACTGAGGATAGCCGTGCAGTCGTTAGGAGTGCGTAGTGAAGCTGTGTGAGTGACGTTCAGGTACGTACTGGATACGCGGTGGTGGGAGTGACTGGAATGAGCGGCACACCTGCCGGGGGGGGGGGGGCTTGAGAAGGTGTCTGTGTGTGTGAGTAAGAGGAGTGAGTGTCACTTGTAGGTGCCTGCGGGTGACCACCCTCTAGTGAAATGGTGGGGCTGAGAGTACACCTCACTCACCTGTGTGTGTGTGTGTGTCTTTAAAATGCCACTGTGTTGTGGGTCGAGTGTGCACTTCACTAGTGCGTGTGTGATGGGTGGAGAGCGTACACCTCACTCACACGTCCATCATTAAGATTAAGAACGTCACCCGAGTACCGTTTGAGGGGTCGAGAGTGTCGGTCCTCCTGCTTGTGTAAGTCGGGGGGCGTCAGTGGTGACATCGTGACGTATGCCGAGGCCAGGGGAGGTCTGTCCTTGTGTGTTGAATGTCCACACGTGCCACATCAATACTCGGCAGCTGCCCGCTTAGGGGACATGTGAGAGTCGCTACATAATAGAGAGAGTGGAGGTGAAAGGCGCTATATAATAGGCCAGGGAAGGTGGACGGGGGTTCAGTAATGTCCTGTTCGCTTTTGTGTGGTAATCAACATGTGGTATGGTGGGTGAGCAGGAGCCACCTGACCTCAAGACGTCTGCCTGTCTTACCTGAGCCCCCCTCAGGACACTATTCAAACAAGCCATAATGAAGCAGATTCGTTATACTAGAGGGATATGAAAGGCACTATATAGTTGGTTTACTCTCCTGTGCCCAGAGTCCAGTGAATGTCTTTCTTGCATGTGCTAATCACCATGTACCACGTTAGCACGCTCTAGTGCCAGGCTGAGTGAGACGTAAAAGTCATTACATGATAGAAGGGGTTAGATGTGAAAGGCGCTATATAACAGGCTTATAGGGTCCTTATTGTTCGGTCTGCAGCGTCCAGTACAATTCGTACTTGCATGTACCACATTAGCACTGCCCAGTGCCAGGATGAGTCCATCCATCCATTTTCCAATCTGCTATATCCTAACACAGGGTCACAGGGGTCTGCTGGAGCCAAACCCAGCCAACACAGGGTGCAAGGCAGGAAACAAACTCTGGGCAGGGCACACAAACACACCCACCCACTAGGGACAATTTAGGATCGCCCATGCACCTAATCTGCATGTCTTTGGACTGTGGGAGGAAACCCACCCAGACACGGGGAGAACATGCAGGCTCCACGCAGGGAGGACCCGGGAAGCGAACCCGATATTCATTAATATATAGAGTGGGCCTTATGTGGAAGGCGCTATATAATATGCTTATAGGGTGCTTTTTGTCACATGTACAAAGTCCACAGTGTGTGATTCAGTATGCGACAGGCCGTCACTCTCCCACACTGTGATCGGTGGCTGGAACTTCTGGCCACACAATGTAAACAATTAATGATAAAATGTATTATTTATTATGAAAGGCGCTACATAATAGATCTATAGGGCTCCTGTTGTCCCGTGTAAAGAGTCCAGTGACATTTTTACTTGCATTTCCTAATTAACATGTACCACAGTAGCACACTCCAGTGCCAGGATGAGCGAGACGTTAAAGTCCTTACATAATAGAGGGGGCCAGATGTGAAAGGCGCTATATAACAGGTTTATAAGGTCCTTATTGTCACATGTACTGAGTCCACGGTGTGTGATTCAGTATGCGGCAGGCCGTCACTCTCCCACACTGTGATCGGTGGCTGGAACTCCCTGACTTTGGAACTTCTGGCTGCCGTACCTGAAAACTCTCGGGGGTGCACAATGTAAATAATTAATAATTAAATGTATTGTTAATTATGAAAGGCGCCACATAATAGTCCTTTAGGGCTCCGATTGTCCTGTGTAAAGAGTCCAGTGACAGTCTTACTTGCATGTGCTAATCAACATGCAGCGTGTTGCCACTCTTTGAATGGTAAAGGCTGACATGAAAGGCGCTATATGATGAAGATATGAATGCACAGTTTATAGTGCCGCTATGTCGCGTTTACAGAGTCCAGTGACATTCTTACACTCTTTGGTAATGACCTGCCTGACCTCGAGACGTCTGCCTGTCTTACCTGAGCCCCCCTCGGGACACCATTCAAACAAGCCATAATAAGATGGATACGTTATACTAGATGGATATGAAAGGCGCTATATAGTTGGTTTACTCTCCTGTGCCCAGAGTCCAGTGACAGCCTTACTTGCATGTGCTAATCAACATGTACCACATTAGCGCACTCTCCAGTGCCAGGATGAGTGAGACATGAAAGTCATTACATAATAGAGGGGGGCTAGATGTGAAAGGCGCTATATAATAAGCTTATAGGGTCCTTATTGTCCTGTCTGCAGTGTCCGGTAAAATTCATACTTGGATGTGCTAATCAACATGTATTATGTCTCCATCCCCTGACACCATGATAACCGGGGCGTGAAAGGCGCTATATAATAGAGGGGGATATGAAAGCGTAATAAATTAGGATTAGAGGCTCATTGTCGTCTCCTTTATAGAGTCCAGTGCAGCTCCTACATGCGTGTGCCAATCGATATGCCACATGTCGTGATTAGCGAGGAGAGACGCCTGTAAATTCACACCGGACTTTCCATGCCAGTTGTCCAGACACAGGTCGATGCAAGGAATTTTTTAATTAAAAAACAGAACTGGGGGTCTACCTTGTTTTCAAGAGTGGTCCATCTCTTCCTCAGACGCAAATGTTAACTATTTTATAGCACAGGCAGCAAAAAAAATGGGAACAGCCAACACTAAAAATAAACATAACAGACAAGCAGAATAAATAAATACCCCCCCCCCCCCCCCCACTCCAACCCTGGCTCATTACTCGCCTCCTCTCTACAAGTTTCACTTGCAGGCTTCATTTACGTGATCTCCGAGAGTTAGTGTGGTCAGCCATTCAGTCAGACCAGACTTGACAAAATCCAATGTGCTTGGGGGGTCTCAAGTGTGTTCAAGTACTGACAGCCAGTGAGCGAGCAAGTGCTCAGCTAGAAGTACAATGGCACTGCAAGGAGAGAAGAAACGCACGCATACGGCTGACTTGAACCTCAGAAATGGTAGAGAGATCTCGCGTTTGCCGTGCCCTGACAGAGTAGAAAACGGTAAAGTGAGAGGGCAGAGATTGTGGTGAATTCTCCGTAACCTGGAAAGGCTTAGCGGGGCACTGGTGTCGCCTGGCAGCCTATTAATGGTGCCCTCATGAAAACCTATAATGGAGTTGTAAAATTTGTCCCCCAGCCACGATTCCTAGGTCCAACTCTCTTGGACCTTTGGGAGTAGAAGGTAGAGGACCAGTTTGAGTGCCTGGCATTGGGACACCATTCTGGGTGGCTGGTGAGCCTGTGTGTGGTGTGACTGTGAGCGCTGGGCTGTTGCCATCCATAAGTGTGGCAAAGCTGAGAGATCAAGAGTGCCACCTGAGCTGGGCTTGGCTGAGTGTGCCAGTCCAGAGGTGTGATTCCATAAACTCCCGAGTTGGATTGTGGGCGAGTGCCCGGTGCTTCATCACTACCAGATGACCCTGGGCCAGCGTTAAGACCTCTCTGACTGGCACCAGTGGACAGTTTGACTTGGCCTAATGATGCAATAAACCAGTGCAGCCCAGTTGTGACATAAAAGAGATGATCTGGCCACCAAAAAAAGGTCTTGTAGATGCAGTATGGAATGTAATCAATGCATGGGGGGGGGGGTTCGGGGTCCGCCAGTGAGTGGTCCGGTCCAGACCAGAAATGCTGGGACGCCTCCCCCATTTCGCACATTTCCCATTTTAAGCAGCTTTTGTGGAAATGTTCCATCAGGTTGTGGACCACCCGTGTTCGCTGACGACTGAGAGGAACCCGTGAAGGAGCGGCCAGAATACGAGAAGTGGAGACTGAAACTTGCTGATGTTACGTGTGTGTGGCGGGGTGGTGGGGGTTTCATTACCCTTTAAATTGGTTTCGTTGTTAGTCACTCGAGAACAGACGGATGTTGTCAAGTTTTGGAATTTTTTCGTGTTGTCTTGGGCTACATTTAGTTTTTAATTTATTTAATGCCAGGGCGACACCAAACATGGCAACCAGGAGCCCGAGTGTCCGTGTCTGAAATTACCAGAGCTGAAGAAAAGTCGTAGAACGATCAGTGAGTTCAGACAGCACAGTAATGGGGAGTTGGGCTTCTGAAGGTACGACTAAGGGGGACAGTCGTCGTCGGGACCACCCGGACGAGGACGGGTCATGTGGTCCACCGGAGCTTGTCGGTCCTATCCGCTTCATTCCTCAAAAATAACGTCAAGTCGAGTTCTGAAAGTCCCTGAAGTCCTCCTGCCCACCACACTAATCGGTTACTTACTCCACGTGTCTGTGGATCCCCTTGTGACAAATAAAAGTCCTGATGTTGGTGTGAAATTCCTCTTCACAAGTTTCCAGCTGTGTCCTTGATGACCTCATTTTAAAGTCACTGGCTCGATCCACTGGACTGATTCCCTTCATCATTTTGAACCCTTCAGTCAGGTCTCCTCTTCATCTCCTTTAGGATCAGCTCCTTCTGTCATTCCTCTTTGTTCATCCCCTGTAGCCCTGGATTCAGCCCAGTCGCTCTTCTCTGGACCTTCTCTAGCACTGCTATGTCCTTTTTGGAGACCCAGATTTCACCCAGGACTCCAGATGAGGCCTCACCAGTGTGTTATAAAGCTGGAGCAGACCCTCCTGTGACTTGTACTCCACACATCAAGGCGCTATATAACCTGACATCCTGTTAGCCTTCTTAATGGCTTCTGAGCAACGTCTGGATTTATTAGAACCTTAGAAAGATTTAGATAAGAACGGGCCATTCAGACCAACAAAGCTCGCCAATCCTGTCCACTTAATTCTTCTAAAGTAACTTCAAGTCGTGTTTTGAAGGTCCCTAAAGTCCTTCTGTCCACCACACTACTTGGTCACTTATTCCAGGTGCCTGTGGTTCTCTGTGTAAAGAAAAACGTCCTGATGTTGGTGTGAAATTCCCCTTCACAAGTTTCCAGCTGTGCCCCCCCCGTGTTCTTGATGACCACATTTTAAAGTCACTGTCTCAATCCACTGGACTTAATCCCTTCATCACTTTAAACACTTCAGTCAGGTCTCCTCTTCATCTCCTTAAGGCTCAGCTCCTTCTGTCATTCCTCTTTGTTCATCCCCTGTAGCCGTGAATCAGCCCAGTTGCTCTTCTGTGGACCTTCTCTAGCGCTGCTATGTCCTTTTTGGAGACCCAAACTTCACCCAGGACTCCAGATGAGGTCTCACCAGTGTGTTATAACGCTGGAGCAGACCCTCCTGTGACTTGTACTCCACACATCAAGGCGCTATATAACCTGACATCCTGTGAGCCTTCTTAATGGCTTCTGAACACTGACTGGCAGTTGATAGTCCACTGCGACTTCTAAATTCTTCTCATATGGTGGGCTCTCGATTTCCAGACCGCCCATTGTGTATTCAAACCTCACATTTTTACTTCCTACGTGTAATTCTTTACATTTATTGACATTAAATGTCATCTGCTGTCACAAATCTGCCCAAAACCTGTCTGCTATCCAAGTCCTTCTGTGATGATTTAATGGATTCCAGATTATCTGCCAATCCACCTATCTTGGCATCATCTGCTAACTTCACCAGATTGTTCTTTATATTCTTATCTAAATCAATTATTATTAATAATAGCACCTGCCCCAGCACTACCCCCTGCTGGTCACCACTCTTAACGTCACCCAATTCTGATGAGGTTCCTCACACCATCACCTTCTGCTTCCTGTGTTTGAGCCAATTCTTCTCCACCCCATACCCTGAACTGCCACTTCTTTTAGTGTGATGCCCACCCTCTTATCAAACGCTTTCTGAATGCCCAGATTAATAATCTCATCTGCTCCACTTTGATCCTCTTGTTGCCTCCTCATTGAAGTCCATCATGTTAGTCAAACACGACCTCCATCTTCTGAGCCCACCCTGACTGTTCACTAAACTCCTGCATGTCCTTGCCAAGTGTTGCTCAATCTTATTAATTCCTTCCATTAATTTTCCTGTGATGCCCGTTAACCTTACTGGCCTATAGTTGCTTGGACCCTCTGTTTTTATATAACGGGGTGATATTTGTCATTTTCCAGTCCTTCAGGATGCCCCCCAGTGCCCAGTGACTTCCTATAAATACGTGTCCAGGGTTTATATGGGCACTCGCTGGCCTGCTTGAGAACTCAAGGGTGAGTCTGATCTTGTCCTGGTGGTCTGGGTGATGGCGCCCCGTGTGCCCCCTGGTTGTGTTGTCTGACATCCACAGGCCATCGACTGCCCTGGTCAGGCTCTATGAGTTGAGGTCCTGCTGCTGCTGTAATTAAGTGGCACAGTTGGGCAGTTTTTTTAAATTGAAGGCACAGCTTAAGCAGATCCACCGTCGCTGCCCCCCCTAATCATGACAACCTGATGGAAGCCCTCTGCCCCCTTCATTGTGTCCCCTCGGTTTGCCTCAAGTGCGGCTCGAGACGTTTGACTGCAGTTTGTGGGCTTGAAGTCGGCACATCGACAGACCGGTCTTTGGAAAGGAGTGGCACGTGAAAGCTGGCGCGCTGACGCCAGGAGTGAAGCGCCCGCCCAACCTGTCTGCTTTTATACTTGAGATGGTTTGAGGTCAGCGGTGGAAACAAAAGGTTGGGCAACTTGAGACGGGTTAGTCGTCCTCCCGTTTGAAGAGTTGTGTGTCACAGCGGGCAGGAAAACCAGAAGGAATCTGCTGTGCTGCTCGAGGGGGGACGCGACTGTGTGTGTGTGGGGGGCTCACTTGTTGTGGCACACGCAGACTTGTTGGAGGAGACTGGGAGATTTGTGCCAAGTCCCCGCAGTGTGTGTGTGTGTTTGTGCTTTTTAACTTTGTGTCCTTGTGCCAGTTGATTTAAAGTGTTTTGTGGTGCAAATTGAATGTGCCTTTCTGAAAAAGAAAAAAATATCTTAGAAGTCACAGTGGCATCGACAGTAAGGAACGGAAACCTCGGACCACTCGTCCATTGGGGACCCCTCTATTTGTTTTCCGTATTTCTACTCTTTTTTTCTGTTTGTATGTGGAATTTTTTTCTCTCTCATTTCTTGTAAAGCGCCTACTTGAGAAGTGAACGTTTGTTTTGTCCGCTGGGTGTTTTCCTGCTGCGTCTGCTTTCTCGTTTTTATTTTTATTTTTTTTTTTTGTTGCCTGGGTTTGTCATTTCTAGGAAGGCCAAATCTCCCATTTCTGCATATTTACTGGCTACCAATAAAGTCAGCGCTGACAAAATACGCACAGCACACGAGAGGAAGACTGGAGAGGGTGAAATGAGGAGCTGGCATTGCGAGTCCTTGGCACCCTTCTGTCATTATTAGGGTTCTTAATCGTGTGCCTGCTTGTTATCTGGCAACACTTTAGTCCAACGTGACTGATG
Source organism: Erpetoichthys calabaricus (assembly GCF_900747795.2). Taxonomy (NCBI): domain Eukaryota; kingdom Metazoa; phylum Chordata; class Cladistia; order Polypteriformes; family Polypteridae; genus Erpetoichthys; species Erpetoichthys calabaricus. Next base: position 311,746,103 of record NC_041397.2, read on the forward strand.
TTACGCATACGCTTGGTCTTTGCCCCTGTCTTCCTTTTCTAGTTGTAATGCGGGCAGGTGAAGTGGCGCACTCGGGGGTCTCAAAGCGGTGGGATTTGAACCCACAGCCTCAAGGGTTAAAGTCCAAAGGCTAAGTGGTGAGTGGTGCCAAAGTGATGGTGCCCCTTAGTCATGTGACCTCCTGTTTTATATTAGTGTGGCTGCTCTGACATCACCATTGTTACTGGGGTTGATTGATTAGTCGTAGTAGTACTTTCTATTGTCATTATTATTATTATTTAATCCTCATCTTTTGGATGCTCCCGTTAGGGGTCACCACAGCGGATCATCTTCTTCCATATCTTACTGTCCTTGTCATCTTGCTCTGTCACCCCCATCACCTGTATGTCCTCTCTCAGCACATCCATAAACCTTCTCTTAGGCCTTCCTCTTCTCCTCTTACCTGACAGCTCTATCCTTAGCACCCTTCTCTCAGAATACCCAGCATGCATCTCTGCTCTGCACATGTCCAAACCAACACAATCTCTGACTTTGTCTCCCACCTGAGCAGACCCTGTAATGTCCTCATTTCTAATCCTGTCCATCCTCGTCACACTCTTTAACTCTGCCACCTCCAGCTCTGTCTCCTGTGCCACCTTCTCCAACCCATATAACACAGCTGGTCTCACTACCGTCCTGTAGACCTTCACGGTCACTCTCGCTGATACCCGTCTGTCACAAATCACTCCTGTCACTCTTCTCCACCCACTCCACCCTGCCTGCACTCTCTTTTTCACCTCTCTTCCACAATCCCCATTACTCTGTACTGTTGATCCCAAGTATTTAAACTCCTCCACCTTCGCCAAGTATACCCCTTGCTACTTTTTCATTTTATTATTATTTAGTACTTTTTGTTAGTTATGGGTCTGTTGTCATTCATCATTATTTGGGCCTCAGGGCCTGCAATGTACAGTTTACATTTTTTATTAGTATTATTATTGGTGTTCTAATTATCATATTTTTTATTACTGTTGTTATTATTATTCACATTTATTTGAATTTCCCCTTGAGGTTTAGTAGTACTCAGGTGTTGTTCCCTCTTAGCCATTATGGATGAAGTGAGCAGTCAAACAAAGTCACCCCTTTGATTGGCCAACTTAAAAGATTACAATTTGCAAGAAGGGGCCTGAGTTGCCTCAGAAGCGTACATTAGGTCATCTTTTTATTTAGCCAATCACAAGGGTCATTTTGCCTGACTTCTCACCCCCATGGGGTTAATAAAGTTCATGTAACCTGATCTGATTGGACACTGGCAACCATGATGTCCAGTTTTGGCTGCTGTTATGATTTTAATTCTAATTCTGTGCAGGCGGTGTGGTGTAGCAGTTCAGACTCTGGGCTCAAATCCCACCACTGGGTGACCCTCGTGAGGCAAATCACATGGGCTGCCTGGGAAAACCAAAAGAAATGTCACCCGTTGTGTCACGAATGTTGTAAATTGCATTGAGTAAAAGTGTCAGCCAAATAAGTACATGGAAATGGAAATAAGTGTGTTATTGTCATCATCATTATTATTGTGTTATTAGCTGTATGGGCACATTATTATTATTATTAACATGGTTACTAGTCATCATCATTTGAACCTCCGTGACTTCATTGGACCTCAATTGACTGTGCTGTCCAGTTTTGATGATGATTACAACTATTTTGGGGGGTATTGTGGGTATTCTTTTATTATTATTATTCATCTTTAATATGACGTTACTGTGACATCCAGTTTTGATTATTTATTAACTACTGGTATTATTATGGGTGTTCTTATCATTATCATCATCATGGTTTTTTTTTTTTTACTAGTATGAATTTATTATTAACTGTTATTGTCGGAGTTGTTGTTGTTCATCTTTATTTGGACCTCTGCAACTTAAGTGGACCTCATTGACAACCAGTTTTGATTTTATTATTAATAATAATATTACCTTCTATCTCCATTATATAGTATCCATCTGTCTGTCTGTTTTTTTTATCTATCATATAGAGTCTTTTCCATCTATCTATGTAATAGAGAGAGAGCGTAGTTGTCAGGATTAGATAGATAGATAGAGTGAAAGGCACTATATAATAGATAGATAGATAGAGACGGGAAAGCTATCTATCTATCTATCTATCTATCTATCTATCTATCTATCTATCTATCTATCTATCTATCTATCTATCTATCTATCTATCTATCTATCTATCTATCTATCTATCTATCTATCTATCTATCTATCTATCTATCTATCTATCTATCTATCTATCTATCTATCTATCTATCTATCTATCTATCTATCTATCTATCTATCTATCTATCTATCTATCTATCTATCTATCTATCTATCTATCTATCTATTCCTGACAACTACGCTCTCTCTCTCTCTGTGTCATATAGCACCCTGTATATCTAACTAGATGTATGGTGCAGTCCCTTATCTCATCTCTTTATCATGTGCTGTGTTTTGCCTCCTTCTTTATGAAATGTTAAACTATTTTCAGTGTTACATGTCAGTTGGGTAAGAATCTAACTGGACTCTGTTTGCTGGTCAGCAGGCTCACCGCGGTGCTCTTCTACTTGTATGTTATGTTGTGCACTTCCTACTTCTCTGTCAGTCCTTGTCTTATGTCGTGTCTTTCATGACACCAGCTTCTTTTACTATCGTAGTGTTTTTGATTTGATGTTCTTTATTGATCCCTGAGGAGTCATTGACTTTTTTTTTTTTTTTTTGCATGACCTTTGGAGGTCAGAGGGCAGGGTCAGCGTCATGTGGTGCACTTCACACGTGACTCTCTCTCTGTCTCATATGGCCATCTGTCACTGCTCTCGTTGTCTAAACCCTTTTCATTGATCTGTCTGTCGATCAAGGCACTGCTTAATGATCTGTGTCTTATATCTCGCCATCAATCTTACATCTGTCTTTATATAGTGCCTTTCATATTTTCTGTGTATTTTGTTGTGCTCATATCTATTTATAATGCTTTTTTTATAGTCCCTTTTATTATCTGTCTGTTATATTGTGCAGTTCACACATACAGTGTCTACCTAATAAAATGGAAAAACGGCACCGGAGAATAGTGACGTGTTACATGTCAGTGCTGTTCACTGCGGAGTGGTGGCTCTGAGGTTAGGGATCTGCACTGGCAATCAGAAGGTTGCTGGTTCGAATCTCGTAAATGCCAAAAGGGACTCTGCTCTGTTGGGCCCTTAAGCAGGGCCCTTAACCTGCAATTGCTAAGCGCTTTGAGTAGTGAGAAAAGCACTATATAAATGCAAAAAATTATTAAAAAATTATCTATCTATCTATCTATCTATCTATCTATCTATCTATCTATCTATTGCACCTTTCACATCTATCTATCTATAGTGCCTTTCACTCTCTATCTCTTATTATATAGCTCCTTTCATATCTATCAATCTATCTATCTATAGTGCCTTTTATATCTATCTATTATTATTATAGCACCTTTCACATCTATTATTATTATTATATAGCGCCTTTCATATCTATCCATCTATCTATAGTGCCTTTCACTCTATCTATTATATAGTGCCTTTCACATCTATTATTATTATTGTTATATAGCACCTTTCATATCCATCCATCTATCTATAGTGCCTTTCAGATCTATCTATGTAATCTATAGTGCCTTTCACTCTATTATTATTATTATTATTATTATTATATAGCGCATTTCACATCTATCTATCTATAGTGCCTTTCACTCTAACTATCTCTTATATAGTGCCGTTCACATGTATCTATTAATTATATAGTGCCTTTCCTTTTTCTCTCTCTCTATCTCTCTATCATATACTGCTTTTTAATTCTGTCTTATAAAATGTAAAAACAGTCCAACATGGCGCCAGAAAGCTTGGCTGTTGGCAGTGCCAGTTAGAATCCCCTGGACTCTGTGCATGTGACAATATGGCAACTGCTACTATTTGTCCCTGTCACGGTGCCTTTCACTTCTGTCTGTTAGAGATGGCAGTTCCGTCCCTCTCGTCGTGTGTTTCATGTCGGTGCCCCTCACTGTCACCGGTTTTTTTTTTTTGTTTTTTTTTTATAGCGCCTTTCACGCGTATCTAACGTGGCCCCGTTGCATGCTTGTCAGATTTGTGAGTCAGACGTCACAAAGAGAAAGGCGAGACCTGAAGCCCTCCAGGCGCCGGTTGGCCCCCTCCGTCCTTGCCGCTTACTGAGGTGTTTCCCGATGGCCTCCTTCCTTTGTTAGTGAGGACTTTGTGGAGTTTCCATCTGGTGAGTTTACGTGAAGTGGTGTGACACACGTTGAAGCTCCTCAATGCTGCAGCAGAGCCGCCGTTGCGTTTGCTCTTCAGCCTGATTTTTGCCACTCTGTGCTCTTGTTTTGGTGGGGGGGGGGCTCAGGGAAGATCCATTGTTTCCTTTTTGGCGGTGTATTCCACAGGGGGGGGGGCCGGGCCGTTGCTATGCGACAGCGGTGAAGCTGCTCTGGGGGGGGGCGGTCAAATCACTCTTGATGTGCATTTCCTTTAACTGCCCCTCCTGAGGTTTGTCACGGGGGTGTAAATCTGCAAGTGCTGTCTAGTCACCTTCAGGAAAATGACAATAAACAAAAAAAAAAATGATTGCCCTGGTCCGCCGGCACCTCCACCTCCTCTGTGCTTTGAAGCTCGGGGCCCCAAGTGGATCAGGATGACAGTGGCGTCTATTTTTGTCTGTGGTGGGAGTTGAGGCCGTCCCCCCCGGCGTGACGTTTGGACAAGAAAAACAACACTAAGAATAAACCTAGAAAGTCGGGAGGCTGCGTTTATAAATACAGGACGGGCAGGCAGCAGCGAGCTGGGGGTCTGTGACGGCCGCTGGGGGGCTTTTGTGGGTGTCTGATTAGAGCGACATCTCCGAGGGAAAATCCAATGGAGCCTGGAAAGAAAATGCCGGAATGGGCCCGTTTTGGAAAGCGGACCACTTCAGTGCCGTTTACTTTTGGTACTGAAAATGTAAAACTGCTGGTAGTGCGCCATTTGAAAATTTTTCTTTTTGTTTTGTTACCAGTAAGTATACTGCACCACCAGTAGTGCCCACCCAAGCACATGTACACTATTAGGTGATTGTCGAGAGATGCCCGTCCTTGGTGATAGTGTCCAAAGAAAGAACAGAAAAGCAGGCATCGGGGACAAAGAGGCAGCGGCCAGTTCAAAATAAGCAAAAGACGGGCGCAGCTCCCTGTTGGTCTGAGTGCTGGCGTCTGGGTGAGCGGACATTTATGACTGCAGGTGACAGAAAGGGACATCAGAGATGACATCACCTGGCCTCCCTAGTAGTGGGGAAGCAAGCGAAATATGTGTTGGCGATGGCGTAATCTCATTTTTTTTCCCAAAACTTGTAACACACCCCCCAGGGTTGCATGACTGTGTGTGTAAAATAGATGTTGGGGCACCTCTAAGATGAACCCCATATAATTGATAGAAGACAAATGACAAAAATTGCCAAATTTATACAGAGGTCCTTTTAGACTGAAGTCAAAAATGAGACAAATTCAAAATGGCGACGGCACCCCTTCAGAAGATGCTGGAGCAGAAGGGGCGGAGCCAGGAAATGGTGACCTGGAAGTGACATCACAGGGACTGACAGTCGTCTGATCTGTAGGAGAAAAGGGGGGAGAGGCACTGGGCAACAGCGCCACCCCGCCACTTGGGGTGGAATTACCATTGGATAAGCCTTTAAGGTGTGTCTAAGGCTCACTTATGTGTGACTATACTGTGTGTGTGTGTACATAATTATATATATAATATTATATATAGATATGTGTCTATTATTCTATTATATAGTTTCTATATCTGTTTATATAGTGCCATTCACATCTATCTATCTGTATGTATACACACACACACACACATGTATATTAGTGTTTATCTGTCAGTATGTACTGTGTGTGTGTGTGTGTGTGTAGAGCCTGGGCCGGCTGACCGCATGATGTCAGAGCTGGGTGTGTCAGTCAGGTCTCCTCCTCTCAGTCTCTTGCCCCTCCCACCAGGCATCTGCAATCTGCTTACTGTTGCACGGCAACAAACCTCAGTAGGAGGAGTCAAGGTTGAATTTACAGGCCAAAGGGTTGTTTGGGGGCAGGGCCACTGTGTGAGCACACACACACACACACACACACACACACACACACACACACACACACACACACACACACACACACACACACACACACACACTCGGTGGAGGTCACTTTTCACAGTGCATTCTTTTTGGATTTTTTTTTGTAGCTGTTACATAGATGAACTGACAGATAAATGCAATTAATGGCACTTAGTTGGCACCTCATGCCCATGTAAACATCTATTCCAGAGCGGGCTAAGATGGCCACTTGTGAGTTAAGTGAATGGATGGCAAGCAGCGTGCTGCGTCTTGAGTGTCACCTGACGTGTGTGAAGTGGGGTGGGGGGGCAGACAGGGATGCCCCTGAGCTCTCGTGTTTGTATTTGGGTGTCTTTGGGAAGGGCACGCTGGCATATTGTGCTGATCTGTAGGTCTGCCTTGAGTTGTTTTATTCTGTGTAGGTGGTCTTGTGGAGGTCCCTCTATACAGTCCTTTATTATTTTGATTATCACGTGGTGGTTGTTTCTCGTGTTTTTCCAGTTGCAGTGCAGGCCAGTGAAGTGACTTTGCTGAGTGAGGGTCACCCAGTGGGTAGTGGAGTTACTGTGACTTGAAGCCCACCGCCTCAGTCAGCTCAGGTCAGGTGACTTTATTGTCATGCTGTCCCTACAGCTTATTGCACCATACAGTGACATGAAATAACAGGACCACCGCAGTGCCACATTTAGATAAACGCAGAACAAGTGCAAGATGATGATGATGAAGATGATGTTGACTGTTGGACAAAGTCTATGAAGACATCTATCAGAAGTGTCCCCTTGGTCCAGATGAAGAGTAGCTGGCGTTACCGATGCACACTGTTGAGTCTGTCAGGAAGTTCAGGGTCCGGTTGAATATTAAGCAGACTCGGCTACCCCATGAGCTTCTGAGGGATGAGGATGATGATGTCGGAGGTTTCACAAACTCTATGAAGACGTCCAGATGGGACAGAACCCGATGAAGAATAGATGGCGTTACTGGTGCAGACTGTCGGGGGTCTCTCTGTCACAAAGTCCAGGGTCCAGTTACATTCCAAGCAGACTCAATTGCCCTATGAATTTCTGAGGGATGAGGAGGATGATGATGATGTTGGCTGTTGGACAAAATCTATGAAGACGTCCAGCAGAAGTGTCTCCTTTGACCAGATGAAGAGTAGCTGGCGTTACCGATGCAGACTGTCGGGGGTCTGTCAGGAAGTTCAGGGTCCGGTTATATACCAAGCTGACTCTTCTGAGGGATGATGATGATGTCGGCAGTTTCACAAAGTCTATGAAGAAATCTATCAGAAGTGTCCCCTTGGTCCAGATGAAGAGTAGATGGCGTTATAGATGCAGATTGTCGGGGGGGGGTTAGGGGGTTCTCTCTGTCACAAAGTCCATGGTCTGAATACATACCAAGCAGACTCTTCTGAGGGAGGATGATGAAGCTGTCGGAGGTTTCACAAACTCTATGAAGATGTCCAGATGAAGAGTAGATGGCGTTATAGATGCAGACTGTCGGGGGGGTGGGGGATTGATTGTGTGTCACTCTCTGTCACAATATGTACCAAGCAGACTCATCTGCCCTATTAGCTTCTGAGGGATGAAGAGGATGATGGTGATGTTGGCTGTTGGACAAAGTCAATGGAGATGTCTATGTTAAGTGTCTCCTTTGACCAGATGAAGAGTAGCTGGCGTTACCGATGCAGACTGTCGGGGGTCTATCTGTCAGGAAGTTCAGGGTCCGGTTACATATCAAGCTGACTCTTCTGAGGGAGGATGATGAAGCTGTCGGAGGTTTCACAAACTCTATGAAGATGTCCAGATGAAGAGTAGATGGCGTTATAGATGCAGACTGCCGGGGGTCTCTCTGTCCGGTTGAATATTAAGCTGACTCGGCTTACCCTATGAGCTTCTGAGAGATGAGGATGAGGATGTCGGTGGTTTCACAAAAGTCAGTGAAGACGTCCAGATGGGACGGGGGACCCCATGAAGAGCCAACGAGATGACCCCTTCAGTGGAACAGTCCTAGCAGCGTGATGTGGGCGCCCAGCTTATGCTCACAAGTCATTGGGCTTTTTTCTTTGATTGTCACATGTATTTTAATTTTGTCTGAAATGCCCCTCGCCAGTGGTCCGTCACCAGCGGTGGGCACATGCCCAGTTTTTATTTATTTATTTATTTTTGGTCCCCTCTGACAAAAGCATACGTTTCCTCGGTCGTCTGGGCACATACACACACTCACACACTCACACACACAGACGCCTGTCATGTCTTTCTTGCCCCCGCTCTTTGGACGCCTCTCCTCTCCGACGACCAAACCGAATCGATTCTCTTTGCCCGGGGGGCTCCGCTGCCTCTGTCTTTTCAGCTTGCTCTTTGTGCCAAGTGAGATGAGCTCGTCACGCGCCGCCTCTGCCATAACGGGACGTCACGCTCCCCTGCTCTTTGATTTGTTCCGCTTGTATTCGATTCTTCATGACGGGGTTTTCTGTGGGCCCCGTTGTTGCCTGGCGCGCCTCTGTGCCAGGCTGCTCGCGTGTTTTGCCCGCCCTCCCCTTGCCCTGTTTGTTCAGGTGTGCACTTCTGGCATTCAGGTGTTTGTCCAGACGGCTCCGCTGATCGCGTTTCGCAGATGTTTCGTGGATTGACGCGGCTGCCCGTGTTTGCCTGCTGTGCCCTGATGATTGATTGTGTTTTCCCAGCTCTGTACTTTGCCCTGCTGGCAGTTTCCACAGGTGCCACGCTTTCTCTCTGTGCCCAGATTTCCCCATCTGTTTTGTTCTGGTGCAGCAGGCGATGAGCCATTGGTTTGCCGTGGCACCTGAGCTGCTCACTTAATCATCTGGTGGTCCTTGATGCCTTATGGGTGGCCAGTACATCAACAGTGCCATGCTGTGCCGTTTTGTCGTGTCGCCCACCGCTGTCATGGGCTCCTCAAGTCGCCCTTCATTTCTTGGTAATTGGGCTCCAGCCTGCTGATCAGAGCCACCAAACATCATACCTGCTTCTAGGGAGTGGCATCAATCACATTCCACATGCCCATTTTGACTTGCTTTCTATGCCCAGCTGGTTTTTCCTGCCATGCTGCAGGGGCATGCCCTGCCAATTTCGTTATCCGAGTACGGCTTGCCCAGCCCTATGCATTTGAGCAAATTGGGTTGGCAAACTCCTGCCTATCTGGTTTGGCTGCCTGGGTGCAGATGTGTGCCCTGCTGTGTTCTACCCGGCTGCCAGTCCAGGTGCAGGGGTTTGCCATGCCCATATTGCCCAGTAGGTTTGTCAGCTTTGAGCTGGGCGAGTTGCCTTTGCATTTTGCCCAGCTGGTTTTCCTTTCAGTTTTGCCCAAGGGCTGATGGCCATCCACCTGGTTTTGCCCACCACAGTGCCAGGTATGTGCATGCTAGTTGAGTTTACACGCCAGTTTTGCCACGATGCAGATGATTGCCCAGCTGGTTTGCATGTCAAGATGATTGGGTGTTGTCTTCTGTGTTTGCCCAGTCTGATTGCTGGCGTGCCCAGTTATACACAATTACCCAGCTGGTTTGCCCGCTGAAATGAAAGTGTGCTGCTTGTCCTCTTTGCCCATTTTGCAGAACCATACAGGATTACCCAGCTGGTTTGCCTGCTCAGATGCCCAGTTCATCTTTTCTTGCCCGTTTTGCTCATGGGCATGTGTTTGCCCTTCTGCTTTGCCTGCCCATTTTTTTTCACGACACACATTATTCCTTGCCAAGGTTCTGATATGTTTTGCCCATTTTGCCCAGGTTTAGCTGTTTGCCTGGCAACTAGTACCAATATAGATGCTGGTAGAGGTGACCTGCCCGTTTTGCCCAGCTTTAGACTGCCCATGTTGTTTGCCAGCCAAGATGCAAGTGTGGGAGTTTGTCATCTGCTCTTTTCGCCCAGGAGCAGCTGCTTGCCACTTCAGAAGCTGGTGACATTTTTTATGCCCATTTTGTTAATTTCCAGGTGACTGCCCAGCTGCTTAGCCTGCTGGGATGCCAGTGTGTTGCCCGCTCTTTTTGTCATTTGCTCGTACAGATATCGTTCACTTTACAAATGACTGTTTGTTTTTAGGCTTTGTTTCAAATGCCCTGATGCCAGTGTGTTTGCCTGTCCGTTTTGCCCAGAATCAGCTGTTTGCCCCCCCATTCCTGGACATTTTGCACAGATACAGAGTTTTGCCCACTGAGATGATCAGATGTTTGCCAATCTGGTTTGCCCTGCCCATTTTTTTTTCCCTGAGAAGCACATGATTGCCAAGATCCCGATGTGTTTTGCCCAGCTTCAGCTGTTTGCTGTGCCACTACCATGAAGTTTGCCCGCCCATTTTGCCCACACGCTGAGTGCCCATCTGCTTTCCCATCCAAGTTGCCAGTGTGTTGTCTGCAGGTTTTTGCTCAGCGGTTTACCACTTGAAAAGCTGGCATATATTTTTTTTTTATGCCCATTTTGTTCAGGCGCAGGTGACTGGCCAGCTGGTTTATCTGCCAAGATGCAGGTGTGTTGCTTGCTCTTTTAACCCTGGTGCAGCGGTTTGCCAGTCCAGATGCTACTTGGGTTTATATGCTGGCTTTGCCTGCCCTAATGCCAGTGTGTTTACCAGGCTGCCCTTGGGTTAATTTACCAAGATGCAGGTTTGCCAGTCCAGATACCACTAGGATTTATATGCCAATTTTGTCTGCGCTGATGCCAGTGTCTGTCTTGCCCATCTAGACCCTCGTGAGTGCAGATGCCCACTGTGCCCTGATACTTATGTAATGTTTTAGACAGCAGTTTTGCCGTCTTTGTGCCCCCCGTCGTGGTTGGTTGCTGATGTTCTTCATTTTGTATTCTCCTCGTTGTTTTGCCTGCCAATTTGACATCAGCTGGAGTGCCACGTCAGGTGCGCCCATCTCTCTGTCCCCCCCCCCCCCCATTACGGGCGGGGGGGGGGGGGATCGGCGGGTCAGCCTGGCAATCTGGCGCGCATTTCATGCGGTGCGCTGACCTTATTGGACGCTCGAATGGAAAGTGCAGTTCGCGCTCGGTTTAGCAGAGTGCTTGGGGGGGCCGGCGGGGGGCTCTGGTGCCGACTCCATCCAGACGGCCGAGCCGTGAAGAGCTGCAGTGGGAAGTCGCGGCTCAGCTGTCGCTCTCGATCTGCCTGGGCACTCGGTGCCCGCCGTCGCCATTTAATGTGGAGGGGGGGGGGCCACGTTTGACCCGAGGGCTTGCCAAGTGACCACCGCATACGGCCTTTAAAGACCCTCTGGCCTCTAGTCAACCCCCCAACGGGAGTAGATACCTAATTAAAGAATTAATCCGCGCTGTCAAAACTATTTCCGCTCTGCCTCATCGCCGAGATTTGGTTTCATCGCCTCTCGAGTCGCACGCACGCTCGTCCTGTTGGGGTGAGGGCAGACTGGCACACACATGGGCGGCGGCTAAGGGTGAACATGTCGAGTCTCACTTTAAAGAGGGGGATTGATAGCAGGGCCAGTGCCCGCTGAGGTTTTTAAAGGGTAGTGGAGGGGATATGGCGGCTCAGTGCTCTGCTCAAGGGGGTCTCCTTTCCAGAACGTCGAGTCTGCGCAGTCTGAGCCCTCTGGCCACACACACACACACACTCACTCACACAGGGGCAGGGCAGTGCCAAGGAGGGTCAGAGCACTCGGGGAGAATGAATGAATGATACCCTCGTGTCCCGAGATGCCAGTGGCGCCCCCTAGAGGTTGGAATGCCGTTTCTTCAGCTGGCTTGTATCGTACGGAGGAATAAGTCCAAAGAAACGAAAATCGGTCCAGTCGACCTCACACTTGGAGAAATCGAAAACGAGACACATCTGCAGATTTATTACAAATCGAAAAAAAGAAAACTGAAACATGTCATCGACGCGGGCGCTCCGAGCTCTAGGGGATTCCGGCCTGGAGTCTCCACACAGGAAGGTTCCGGAAAGAATTTTTATTTACATCCATAATGAGCTTCATAAGTTGATGCATTTTTGAAAGACCCGTTACTAATTCAAAAATTTGTTATCGATTATTGAAGCCTGTTATGGATGTAAATAAAAATTCACAAATTGTACGCAGTCCACTTTATATACACACACACACATTTTTCATTTTGAGTGGACGATTAAGTCGTGTGTCGCAGCGAAGACCCATCGATTGTTGGTTTGATATTCTTGTCATTATGAGACGACAACGCCGGGCCACAATGAACTCGCCAGTTTGCGTGTGGATTGCATTTCATTTTCCCAGAAGGCCGAGTTGCGTGTCTCTCTCTCTCTCGGGTTTTCTTGCTGATATCCTGCCGACTACGCTTGAAAGGTTTCAGCTTGATTTGCCTTGTTTTGAAGATGCCTGGCAGTTTCGTCATTGTGACCTGCCTGTGTTTGGTGGCCTCAGGGAAGGTGTGGAAACGTCACACAGGCAGTGACGTGGGGGGGGGGGGGGGGTGTGTAAGGGGGGGCTAGCACTGACCCCTGTGGGCGGTGTAATTGTTTTGTGTTTCCAAGTTGGTTTGCTTGACCCGTTCATTTATGAATGAATTGAGTGAGCTTGTTGAGGCCGAGCTGGACCAGCGCAGTCATTGGCTTGTTTTCATTCATCGATGGCCAGTGATTAGCTTGTTGACGAGGTAACCGAGTGACTAAACGGCGCCATTCATGCCTGTAACTCACTGATTGGTCAGTTGGTGTTATGAAGGGAATTCACGCGTGGAATAGCTGATTGGTCGACGGGGCTTCCCCAATTCCTGCCGTTCCCAGTGTTAATTCCAAGAATCGATTCCTAAGCAAATCGGCAGATTCGTTACTCGAGTGGATGACCTGAAGTAGAACAAACCCAAGAGCTCACGTGATTGGTCAGCCCGCCGAGTTCACGCGTCAGCTGATTGGTGGACTGATCGGAGCGTTGGTGTGTTAGTGGAGTCCGCGTCGCGATTGGGAAGTCACTTCAACGGCTAATGATGGGATGTCTTCACGAGTTTGATGGGCTGGCAGAGTTTGGGATTAATCAAAGACAGTGGATCGCTCCGCGTGCCAACGGCGGGGGACCTTTTTATTTTGGTTGAGAATTTCCAGGAGCAAAATACGTTCAAGTGAGGAGATTGAAATGGCAGCCTGCTTTGTACCGATGCATCGGGGACGGACGTGTCACTTGTCACCGGGGCAGATGATCAAGAATTGACTGACCGATCCGATTAGTAGAAGAAATAAAGTTCTGTATTTGGACATGTACACCCGCCGGCCACTTTATTAGGTACACCTGGCTAGTACCCCGCCTGGGACCCCCCTTTGGCCTTCGAAGCTCCCCTAATTCTTCATGGCGTAGATTCACCAAGGTGCCTGGAGGAGACTTGGCTCCATACTGACCTGACCCCCGAACGTCCAGTAGGAGGCTTTCACATTCGGGGTTTGTAAATCGCATCGGCCACCAGCTGGGAAGGAGATGTGTGGGCAGGGGGGTCGCAGGAGAGACTGGCCGGGGGGGGCTTAGCGCTGTTATTAAAAAAAAAAAAAAAAAAAAAAAAAAAAATCTCAATCTGCGGCCCACCTGCACCGGCGCATCAAATCATCTGGCTAACCCGCTCTCTCTCTCTGGGGGGCACGTGACCTGGTGGGCTATCGAGTCGGGGGGCTTCGTAACCTCCGGTGCCTCTCTTTGTTCTTTCTGTCACTCATTTTGAAACTTGGGGTCACAGCTGGACGAGTGGCAAACGCAGGGGGCATTTCAGGGGCTGCCAGCCAGACAGTTGGCCTCAATGTGAAATGACAAGAAACGAAAAGAAAAAAAAAAAAAGGAGGAATCTCACTGGGGGGGGGGGGGTTTCAAACAAATAATTTGATCGTAAATAATTTCATTTTCCCCTGGATACAAATTGATGTATCTTTAATAAAGTGCCTTACATGATCTGTCTGTCTGTCTCTATGGGATCCTGCCAACTACGCTACAATGTCTCTCTCTCTCTCTGTTATATTGTAACTTTATCTCTCTCTCTCTCTACCTCTCTATCTCTCTCTCTCTCTCTATTATATAGTGCCTTTATCTACCTCTCTCTTTCTCTCTCTATTATATAGTGCCTTTATCTCTTTCTCTCTTTCTCTCTCCATCTCTATCTTTCTCTGTCTCTCTCTCTCTCTCTCTCTCTCTCTCTCTCTCTCTCTCTCTCTCTCTCTCTATTATACAGTACAGTGCCTTTATCTATCTATCTCTCTCTCTACCTCTCTATCTATCTCTCCCTCTTTCTCTCTATCTCTCTCTTATCTCTCTCTGTTATATAGTGCCTTTATCTCTCTTTCTCTCTCTCTGTCTTTCTCTCTCTACCTCTCTATCTCTTTCTCTATCTCTCTATATATTATATAGTGCCTCTATCTGTCTCTCTCTCTCTCTCTCTCTCTATCTCGCTATCTTTCTCTGTCTCTCTACCTCTGTTTCTCTCTCTCTCTCTTTCTCTATCTACCTCTCTGTCTCTCTTTCTCTCTCTTTCTCTCTCTATCTCTACCTCTCTTTCTCTCTCTTTCTCTCTCTATCTCTACCTCTCTATCTTTCTTTCTCTTTCTCTATATCTTTCTCTCTCTCTACCTCTCTGTCTACCTCTCTCTTGCTCTCTCTACCTCTCTCTTTCTCTCATTTCTCTCTCTCTACCTCTCTCTTTCTCTCTCTACCTCCCTATCTCTTTCTTTCATCCTATCTATCTCTCTATCTCTCTTTCTATCTCTCTACCTCTTTCTCTATCTATCTCTCTCTCTTTCTATCCCTCTCTCTACCTCTTTCTCTCTATCTCTCTACCTCTCTATCTCTCTCTTTCTCTCTCTACCTCTCTATCTCTCTCTCTACCTCTCTTTCTCTTTCATCCTATCTCTCTATCTGTGCCTTTTATTCTCCCATCTTTCTCTCTGACTCTGCAGACATCAAATGAGAAGTCCACTTCAGAACATGGTGGGCACAGTTGGCTACATTTCTGTTGTCCTCAGTGAGTCTCTGAGGGTCCCGTGGTGTCAGCAGTAGGATTTGAACCCCACACCGCAGTGCCGGTCCTAGTTGGTAGGTAGATGGATGTGAAAGGCGCTCTATAAGTACAAAGACGGTGAAGCAGCATGCAGATGCCCATGAAAGTCATTCTGTAGTTGGTAGACGAGTAGTAAAGAGGCGCAGACCGAGCCGATGAGTGTGAAGGGCACTATAGTGGTGGTGGTATTAATTATTATTATTAGCAGACATCAGGTGAGAAGGCCTCATGGTGGGCACAGTTGGTTACAATTCTGTTGTCCTTAAATTTGAAGCCCAGCAGGTGAGGTGACTCACTGAGGGTCCTGTGGTGTCAGCAGTGGGATTTGAACCTGCCACCTCAGTCTTGACTGCAGTGCTACTGTCTGTCTGTGTGTGTAATAAACATGTTACATATGTACACACACACACTCTTTATATCGTATGATGTGCCCGTCTCCCCATCTGAGTGCCCACTGCAGTGATGTGTGCCATCCTCCCAATGAGTTCCTCATTTCCGAATCCCCTCCAGTGACTCGCCAGTGTGGGTTCATTCCAGTTAATGCCCATTGTGTTCCTGCCACAGGTTTATCGGCACAGTACCAACTTCATCAGATGGCATTAAAGCTCTGCCATATGTGGGCACCCTGTGGGCTCACCCAGTGGAGGTGGCAGACTTCCTGTGCCACTTTCAGTTTTCAATACTTCAGTTTTTCCAGATAACAGCAGTACCCCGTGACCGTGTCGGAGTGGTCCCTGTAGGGGGCAGCAGTGAGATGCTGGCCATGCTTGCTTTGAACCCGGGGCCGTCTGTCTGTCTGTCTTTTTAATTGAGCTCGCACTGAGTCTCCACACTTGTGTCACGGAGCCCGAGTCGTCCTCCTGGCCTGGTGGTGGTCTTCTTTGGTCGAGTGGCCACTTAGTCCTCCCTGGCATGATGAAGCACGAGGGGAGTCCTACTTACACGAGGAGTGTGACGGGAGGCTGCCCTGCAGTGCCAACTCCCTCAGCGAGTCCAGTGCCACAAATGGCGGGGGCTCTGCTGCCCTTCACCCCATTTCTCAGTCCCACCTTGGCTTGAAGTTTGGAGTTTGTGGCTTGGGCTGTCCTGTGGGGGGGCCGCCTGCCCACCTTGTGTTATTGTGACGGCCACGGTGAAGGAGCGAGAGCTTTATACTTCACAACGTGGCGCTGTCCAGTCAGTCTGCACTTCATATAGTGCCAGCACACAGGTGGTCTCGCTCCTCCTCCTCCTCGTCTTCTTCCTCATCTCGTCTTTCACATCCCCTTCCAGAGATTTGTAACACACCTTGGAGACTCGGAGTTATCCGTAAGCGCTGCCTTTGAACACTTCAGAGCGACCCGCCACGTGGACTTCATGATGGGCCGAGGGGACCACCGTGTGCCTTATGGTGGTCCTGTCTGTCTCTCTGTCAGGTTAGGAGGATTACTGCACGCCCAGCGCATATAGCGCCTTTCACGGAGACCGCGCTCCGCACGTCACTGTTGTTTCTTTCTCTTTCTTTCATTCCTCCTTTCTTTTGTTTGCCCTTTTGTTTTTTCTTGTATGCGTTCCTTCATTTGTTTGCTTGTTCTGTAGTTTGATCCTTTTGTTTAATCCGTCGTTTGTTTGGCCGATCGGCTCAGTGGCCCAGTCTGCTGGCTCCTGTCAGGGCGCCTCTTTGTTAGTGTGAACCCGGGGCCGTCTGTCACACGCGTTAGTGATCTTCTAATCCCCACACTCTCATCTGATTGGCCTTCTCTTTGTTGGTCTCCCAGTCGGCCATCTTGGTCTTCATGTCATCAGGACCACTTGGTTTGTGTCCTTTTTTTGTTCCTTTTCCTCCTTTGGGTGTTTATTCCATCACTCTTTCATTTCATCGGCTGTTTGCTCCTTTTGTTCAGTCACTTGATTGTTTACGGCTGCGCTCAGTTGCTCGTCTGTTGTTCTTTGTGTTTTGTTTTTCGTT
Organism: Erpetoichthys calabaricus; assembly: GCF_900747795.2. Classification (NCBI taxonomy): domain Eukaryota; kingdom Metazoa; phylum Chordata; class Cladistia; order Polypteriformes; family Polypteridae; genus Erpetoichthys; species Erpetoichthys calabaricus. The sequence goes on from NC_041397.2 coordinate 311,763,169, forward strand.
CAGTCGTCTCTCCACTTTGTTTTCCTTTCTTTCTGTTGTGCATTTCATTTCTCTCGGACTAGTTGAGTCTCCTCTATGCTCTCGTTTGGTCTTGTCGTTCATTCGGCTGTTTGGTCTTTTGGGGGCTGCTGATTGTTTTCTGTGTTTAGTTGGCGGCTTCACCCCCTCAGCTGTCTGCTTGCTTCTTCAAGTCGCGCTCTTTATGTTCTCATATGTGTAGTGTCGGGACAGAGGACTGGAGTCGTCCAAAGATTCGATGGCGAGACTTTCATGAAGCTCTCGAGGTTGTAGTCCTCCCTGGCTGTCATGTTTAGGAAGTGGAGGGAAAGGACTGGAATCCTCCAGAAACATCTCGACGTTTTAGACCTCCTGGAGTCTGAAAAATACCATTTATGGAATTCTGTCTGTCTGTCTGTGTGAAGGCTTAGCATACAAGTAATTAGGGACTTGAAGATCACGTCATGGGGTGGGCATTGAATTGGCACCAGCACCACTTTACTTACTTACTTACTTATTGATTGAGATGGATGGAGAGAGATGGATGGATAGAGATATGGATAGAGATGGATGGATGGAGAGAGGTGGATAGATGGAGATGGATAGATAGAGATACGGATAGAGATGGATGGATGGATGGAGATACAGATAGAGATGGATGGATGGAGATACAGATAGAAATGGATGGATGGAGAGAGATGGATGGATGGATGAATAGAGATGGAGAGAGATGGATGGATGAGTAGAGATGGAGATAGAGATACGGATAGAGATGGATGGATGGAGATACAGATGGAGATGGAGATACAGATGGAGATGGAGATACAGATGGAGATGGAGCTAGGGATGGATGGATAGTGCTGGAGATAGAGATGGATGGATAGAGCTGGAGATAGAGATGGATGGATGCAGAGATAGAGGTAGAGATGGATGGATAGAGTCAGAGAGATGAATGGATGGAGATAGAGATAGGGATGGAGATGGATGGATAGATAGAGATATAGAGATGGATGGAGAGAGAGAGAGAGGTAGAGATGGCTAGATACAGGTGTACATATAGATAGATACGCACACATACTGTATACACATACACTAGTGGTGTTCACCCCTGCCTGCTTTGCTCGCCAACCCCCCCATTTGCCGGCGCTATGTGCCATTGTGAAGTGGGGGGCTGATGACACCCCAAGGAGATGTAGTTGCCCCTCTTAAAACGGAGATCCAATGAGGAGCACAGACAGCTTTTCACCTCCTCTTTGCTCGATCAGCTGTGCTGCTGCTGGGCCTCATGATCTGCATCTCGTTTCAAAGTCTGTAACAGCAGCTGGATATTTGAGCTCTTTTCTCTGTCCTGTCATTTCACCAAGTCATATTTCCATTTATTTGTGCTCTTTACTCTTCTTTTATTGAGAATTCTTTTAATGTTCCTATCCTTCCATTATCTCAGACCTTCTCTGCATGTGTATCACAGGACTTGCATCCAAAGGTTGTGAGTATGACGTGACTTGTCCATCTCGTGGGACATGAAAGTGTCTCTCTGTCTCTCTTCCAAAGATCACATCTCATCAAAGGAAAAAAGTCACATATTGTCATAGGATTTGTTTTTTAGTTTAGGGAGATATACAGTAATATCTATCTATCTATCTATCTATCTATCTATCTATCTATCTATCTATCTATCTATCTATCTATCTATCTATCTATCTATCTATCATATAGTGCCTTTCATTTTTCTATCTATCTATCTATCTATCTATCTATCTATCTATCTATCTATCTATCTATCTATCTATCTATCTATCTATCTATCTATCATATAGTGCCTTTCATTTCTATCTATCTATCTATCTATCTATCTATCTATCTATCTATCTATCTATCTATCTATCTATCTATCTATCTATCTATCTATCATATAGTGCCTTTCATTTCTATCTATCTATCTATCTATCTATCTATCTATCTATCTATCTATCTATCTATCTATCTATCTATCTATCATATAGTGCCTTTCATTTCTATCTATCTATCTATCTATCTATCTATCTATCTATCTATCATATAGTGCCTTTCATTTCTATCTATCTATCTATCTATCTATCTATCTATCTATCTATCTATCTATCTATCTATCTATCTATCTATCTATCTATCTATCTATCATATAGTGCCTTTCATTTCTATCTATCTATCTATCTATCTATCTATCATATAGTGCCTTTCTCTTCTATCTATCTATCTATCTATCTATCTATCTATCTATCTATCTATCTATCTATCTATCTATCTATCTATCTATCATATAGTGCCTTTCATTTCTATCTATCTATCTATCTATCTATCTATCTATCTATCTATCTATCTATCTATCTATCTCTCTATCTATCTCTCTATCTATCTCTCTATCTATCTCTCTATCTCTCTATCTCTCTATCTCTCTATCTATCTCTCTATCTATCTCTGTGTGTTTGAGCATCACCTCCAAACGGCTGCAGTGATTTCCATGACACTTGGCACACGTGTTCCTCATTGGTTGACTAAACTGCTACTGTAGGGTGAAATCAACCTTAACTCGCCCCCTTCTGAGTGGGGTGGGGGTGATCTTGTGGTCTTGTATGTTATGTCATCATTCAGTTGACTCTCTGAACGACCACCAGGGGGTGAACTGGAGGTGACTGCCAGCATTCTGTATGTTTGAGTGCCACCACTGCGCCCGCCTGTTGCTTTTGAAATTAAATTGAGTTGGCCGGAATCTGAGTGTCACCTGCATGGTAACATACATTAGTGCTGGGCGGTATACTGGTTCATACTGAAAACTGTTTTTGTTATGATTTAGATTTTTCTTCTACCACAACACCAGTTTAAATATCCTGACCAGTGTTTAGATTGTGGTGCAGCGGGAAACTGTTTAAGGGGGGACCTTCTTCACTGCTGCACCACTGAACACACATGCAGTGGAGTAGATGCGTTAGTGGAGGTACTGAGTGGTGAAAATGGACAGAGAACATTCCAAAACTGAAGCTGTAGCAGATGATAAAGTTGAACGTGATGACACAGAAGAACTTTTGCCGAAAAAAGGAGCCGCGTCTGTGGTCTGGAGATACTTTGGTTTTAAAAGGTCGGATGTGGACCAAACAACTATTTACTGTAAATGCTGTGGAGCTGAAGTTGTCAACATGAGCAATTTGCTGCACCACCTTAGCCGCACACATGCTTTGGTGTACCATGAATGTATGGAACTAAGATTGGCACCCGCCACGTCCTCGGGTAAAACTGAAACAGCGAGAGGACACGAGTCAGACGTCACTTGTGGACACGTTAGCTGGAGGGACTGCCTACGACAAAAAAACAAGCAGTGGATCGTGAGGACCGACGCCATTACAGTCCATAGAGCTAACGTGTCAGTGGACTGATTGTTAACATTAACAGAACGTGGAGTTGGTTTACAAAAAATATTTACTATTTATTCCTTTTCGAAGACGTGTTCAGTGCAATCCAACGTTTGACAAACACCTCTGGAGTCTAAATGTCTCTTTGGATGGTTGACAATATGTTGTCAAAATCATAGTTTTAAGTTGTTTGCAAAATTTGTTCAATAAAAAGGCTCTTAATTTTGACTGCAACTGTCAGGCAGTGTGATACCTTCTCTTCATTAGTGTCACCCCCTTGAAAACTGTCACTTCATGGGGCCATGCAAACAAACTTGTATTAATACTTGTGTGCATATTAAAATGTACAGTTCTCACCACAGTGGAACACGTCCTTCTTAGCCAGTCAGCTGAAGTAATTACAGTAGAACATGTGGTGAACATCCACTCATGTATGGGAAAAAATACCGTGAAACGGGGATAACTTAGAAAAATACCGTGATATGGAATATTAGTCCTACCGCCCAGCACTGGCATACATACAAGAGGAGCACAAGACAAACACATTGGAGAGTCTTCATTGTTTGTTAATTTATTTTTATTTTAAAATTTTTTTTTTTTTTTTTAATGATTTTTCTCAAACAATTAAAAACAAACAAACAAACAAACAAAAAAAAAAAAACTTTAATTTTCCTCCTGGGCAACACTGGGTATTTCAGCTGGTCTCTCTCTCTCTCTCTCTCTCATATACCGTATTTACCTGTGTACCACGCACACATTTTTTTCCCAAAAATTAGCATTAGAAAATCAGGTGCATGTCGTACACGAGGAAATTTTTTTCTGTAATGTTTACTTCTTCCGCTTGAGCGCACTCTCTCTCTCGCTCACTCGTTTGCTCTCTCTCTCTCTCTCGCTCACTCGTTTGCTCTCTCTCTCTCGCTCACTCGTTTGCTCTCTCTCTCTCTCTCGCTCACTCGTTTGCTCTCTCTCTCGCTCACTCGTTTGCTCTACTCTCTCGCTCACTCGTTTGCTCTCTCTCTCGCTCACTCGTTTGCTCGCTCTCTCTCTCACTCACTCGTTTGCTCGCTCTCTCTCTCGCTCACTTGTTTGCTCTCTCTCTCGCTCACTCGTTTGCTCTCTCTCTCGCTCACTCGTTTGCTCTCTCTCTCGCTCGTTTGCTCTCTCTCTCGCTCACTCGTTTGCTCTCTCTCTCGCTCACTCGTTTGCTCTCTCTCTCGCTCACTCGTTTGCTCTCTCTCTCGCTCACTCGTTTGCTCTCTCTCACTCACTCGTTTGCTCGCGCTCTCTCTCTCTCGCTCACTCGTTTGCTCGCGCTCTCTCTCTCTCGCTCACTCGTTTGCTCTCTCTCTCTCTCGCTCACTCGTTTGCACTCTCTCTCTCTCTCTCGCTCACTCGTTTGCGCTCTCTCTCTTTCTTGCTCGCTCACTCTTTCGTCATGCAACAAAAACAGAAGGGCATTTCGCAGAAAACGTGCCATAAACACTTCCTATACAATCACAACACGTGTCGTACACGGGACAAAAATGTTTTTGTCCCAATTTTATTTGTAAAAATTAGGGTGCATGTCGTACACGAGGGCGCGTGGTACATGAGTAAATACGGTATATAATATATGTCTATTTGTGAGTATGCATGCGAGAGAGATTAGCCGGCCCCCTTGGCTCCACCCACATAGTAGTGAAGCAGGACAGTGAGGATGGCCCCGCCCACTTCCCCCTCCCCTCTCTTATTCCCACAAGTAAATCGGAACCTCAAGTGAACTCTGATTCTTAGCGCAATGGGAGAAGTCGCAAAATCAACCGGAAAGTTCAAGCAAATTCTAGAAAAAAAACCCGATCTCAATCCGTGAAGTAGTTCAGTCGTGAGAAACAGACGGCCAGGCAGGCAGACGTTGGATTATATATCTACAAGGGGGCTCTGCTCGCCTACCCCCGGTGTTGGGTAACCCGAAATACATTGATCGAATGTCTGAGATATATTGGAGTGTAAAGGTGTAGATGACAGACAAAGGGAGTGTATTTATTACTCCTAATGAATGTTCACTAATAGTGGACTCGTTACAGAATGTGTGCCGCAGTTTCAGACGCGCGTTGTAGGCGCCTGTGGAGCTGTGATCGTGACTCCATTAGTTCTCCGTTGTGTACCGTTAGTAATATGAATAACTGCACTTGCTGTTAATACGGAGCGTTTTCTGTGGTTGTACTGTTAATAATGCATCACTGTACTGTGACTCACCTATGCTGTACAGTTTGGACGTATGAGGGTGACGTACGTTTAAAACGGAGCGTTCGTTTATTCTTATTACGCGTTGTAGGCGCCTTCGCCTTTCGTACTATGATGCTGTGTATGGTGGACCTTTGTGGACTCCGTACTTTTCCCCGTTTCACTCTGGGGCGGGGGGGCTGAATCCTCTTTATTGTGTGGCTGTGTCGTTACCTACGGGCGCGTTGTCTCAATTCTTATTTACGTTAGTTGGGCTCATATTATACCTGTGTGTATGTTTAGTGTATGTTAGTCGTGGTTGGCGCATGTGCCCTCCGTACCATCTCGGGTTTGACTATGCTGTGTGGTGTGGACGGTTAGGGTTCCGTATCGTCTGTACTCGCTTTGCTTTGGTGGTGTATCCTCTTTATTGTGTGGCTGTGTGGTTACCTGTGGGCACGTTGCCTCATTTCTTATTTCCGTTAGTTGAGCTCCTTCGTTTTTGAGCTGCGACTCCTTCGTTCGCAGTGGATCAGACTTCGCTCGCTGTCGGCGCCTGCACACTATGTCTCCTGCGTCCATATCCGGTTTATCATTCTCGGTTAGTAATATGGACATATAGAGGTAGATATGGAGATGGAGATGAGACAGAGTTCATAATACCAATAATTCTTTCCATTTCTATAGACACCGGGTTACCACCCGCACCCTTCACACCTATAAGGAGTATCTTATTCTTACACTTCTGTTTGTATTAGTTATGTAGTTAGAGGACTAGTCGGTGAAGCACTCGTGATGAAGAGCAGACGGGTCACCAAGGCGGTGGCTGAACTGGCACTCCTGCTGCTTTATATGGCGCCTTTCTACACTGACGTAGCGGACTGACTTACTTTCCTGGTTCTGCAGCTGGAGGCACGACGGGCACCCTGGTCACCGAGGTGGCACTTGTGCTGTTTTATACAAGGCGGTGGGTCGCAGTGGTTAAAGCTCTGGACTCCAGACCCCCTGAGGTTGTGGGTTCAAACCCCACCACTGTGTGACCCTGAGCAAGTCACTTCGCTTTGCCTGGGCTCCCATTGGAAACACAAAAGAAGTGGAACCGACCGAATGTCAAGTCTTTGTAAGTCGCTTTGGATAAAGGCGTCAGGGCAAATCAGTAAATGTAAATATAGGGGCTGTGTGTATAAAAGGCGTTTTACAAATGTCGCAAATGTATCTTCATGATTAGTTAGTTTAGTGCACAGAGGTGGCACCCGTTGTGTTTTATATAGCGCCTTTCACTATTGAAGGCAGTTAGCAGATGTAGCGCCCTGCTTTCCATAGTTAGCGGAGCAGTTTTTCGATGAAGATCACAGAGGTCGTGTGGTTGGCCCTCGTGAGGCTATATATTATATTATATAATATAGCGCCTTTCTCTACTGAGAGCATTTTAAAGTTACAGTGCAGGTTTGCCCCCCCCACACTAAGCAGATCGGGGGTGACAGTTGCTCACTTTATCGGCTCGGACCGTCACCGTTTTGCTTTCCAGCCCAACCCCGTAGTCCATGAAGGAGAGCAGGTCACGCGCACGGTATATAGCGCCTTTTTGAGTTGAGAGCCCAAATGTCTCCAGTCGGGGAGGTCGCGCACGCGCACTCGCGCCAGTCACCACCAACTAAAAGGCAGTCAAGCCGAGGCTCGTCCCCGTGCCCCTCGGCAGGATGAGCTACGCCCCGCTGACAGGGAGCGCCTTCCTGCCCAAGCGGCGGCCGAGATGAGGAATGCGGTTTGGCAAGAAGAGCGGGCGCCGGAAATCCTTGAGCTCTCCGAAGAGCCCGTGACTGGCAGCGAGCGAGCGCGCTTTGAGTGCTGGAATTCCTAGAGAGATTAGTGGGCAGCTTGGCCTCGTTTTGAAGTCGACTTCACCCTAAATGCCATTTTTAAGCTTTCCTTTCTTTCCTTTTATCCTCTTGTTTGCGAGCAGACGTCATTGCTCGCACCTCCCAGGCCGCTGGGTGTAAGGCGACGCCGAGCCTTCCTGCTATTGTCCGCTGTAATGAGGGCCTGCGTGTTTGTGGCTCGTTTATTAGCTCGTCCCGTCATCTGAGCCTGCGCATGGAGCGCCGCGTGGCACCGCCCGCTACATTTAAACAGACGGACGGTGGGCTGCCGGGTCAGGAGGTGCGCAGCCTCGCGGCGTGTAGTGTGTGTGTGTGTGCGCGCGCGCGCGTGCGCGTGAAGCTGCCAACAAGAGTGTAAGCAGGGGGAGTTTCACGTTACTGGATAGACGAAGACCCCCCCCCCCCATTAATCCGACATCACGAGGAGGAGGGGCGGCTGCAGTTCCACGACAGTTTTGCGCTGCCATCGCATCGCCAGCCCTTTATGACGCGCTTTCACGTGATCGCAGCAAAGTTGTAAGGAGCGCAGAAACGCTGCACGCTTTTCCCAGAATTCATTTCCAAAAGCGGACAGTCGTACAGTTTGACGTTTGCAGCGAGGAGCTTTGAGCGCTTGTGACGTGCGCACGTTACACGAGTTCAGGTCGCCGTCGCGCTTTCTGAAGCCATCGGATATTCTGTCAGTGCTGCTGGCTTTGCGAATGACTTTCAGATGTGGCGACTTTAGCCGCAAACTGGGCACTTTCGTCCCGTCAGTTCCCCCCCCCCCCCCCCCTTTTATATTCTGTGTAGTTCGGATTGGTCGCGGGTGCCGCAAACTGTTTTGAAGGGGGTGCGCAAAAATCCGTAAGGATATCCGGGACTAAAGGAGCGAAGTATTTTAGGCCGCCGCCGTTTTTCCAGCTGTGGGCAGTGCCCGTCCCAACCCCACTGCATTAATTAGAAGCCCAGTCCTTGCCAGTCTCGGACCTTATTTCATTTTAGGGCGCCTTAGTCTGCCATGTCAGCTTCTTATAGTGTACATTTTTTTCCTTTCCAAAGAATATCCTCCAAATGATTTGAAGCCTTAAACGGATCTTTTCAGTCTGTCGCATTTTTCTCTTTAAGTGTTTTATTAATAATCGAGTCCTATGGATACGGAGACGGCCCTGCTGATCAGGTGGGAGAAGTTCTTGTTGCTGTGGTTGTTGTTGGAACATGGCCTCCATGCCCTCAGTCTTGCTGTTGCTCTCCGTGCACATTCCAGGTCGGGGTCTCACCTCACCTTTTACACATCGGTGACACCAGCGATCTGAGATGTCCTTCTGTCGCACCTTTTGCGATTCCATGAATGCTCGAGGGACGTGGCAGCTAAATGCCACCTGAACTCTTACTTGTCTGAATGATTAGCTGTTTTGTCTTCCAGGCTGGGCATTTTGATGGCAGTTCATGTTGGGTGGTGCCATCCAGCAAGCCAGTGCCCTGTGTGAAGGTTTTGTGGGCCTCATGTGGACAAAGACCCCCCTTGTGTTTTCCTCTATCTGGTAAAGTGCCTGCCCGATGCCATCCTCTGTAGAAAAAGCCTGGTACTGGTGAAGGGTGGGGTTACAGGGGCGTACTGTGAGACCGCTTGAGAACGAGGGGCCAGCAAGTGTACAGGTAGGATTGGCAGGGACCCCCCCAAATTCATGACTCGCACCCTGACCCCCCTTCACAAAAGGAGTCTTCAAACTTTATAAAACAGGTGGCTTTGTGTCACCGTCTCTGAAATGGTTGTGGTGGCCTAAAGGTGGCAGCTGAAGTTCAAGTGACCGTCACTGTCACATATCTGTTTACCCGAAGCAGAATCTCTTCGTCTTCATGCCTTTCATATCTCTATCTATTATATAGTGCCTTTCATCTATCTATCTGTCTATTATATAGTGCCTTTCATCTATCTATCTATTATATAGTGCCTTTCATCTATCTGACTATTATATAGTGCCTTTCATCTATCTATCTATCTATCTATCTATCTATCTATCTATCTATCTATCTATCTATTATATAGTGCCTTTCATCTATCAACTATTATATAGTGCCTTTCATCTATCATATAGTGCCTTTCATCTATCTGTCTATTATATAGTGCCTTTCATCTATTATATAGTGCCTTTCATCTATCTGACTATTATATAGTGCCTTTCATCTATCTATCTATTATATAGTGCCTTTCATCTATCTGTCTATTATATAGTGCCTTTCATCTATCATATAGTGCCTTTCATCTATCTATCTATCTATCTATCTATCTATCTATCTATTATATAGTGCCTTTCATCTATCAACTATTATATAGTGCCTTTCATCTATCATATAGTGCCTTTCATCTATCTATCTGTCTATTATATAGTGCCTTTCATCTATCTATTATATAGTGCCTTTCATCTATCTATTATATAGTGCCTTTCATCTATCTGTCTATTATATAGTGCCTTTCATCTATCATATAGTGCCTTTCATCTATCTGTCTATTATATAGTGCCTTTCATCTATTATATAGTGCCTTTCATCTATCTGACTATTATATAGTGCCTTTCATCTATCTGTCTATTATATAGTGCCTTTCATCTATCATATAGTGCCTTTCATCTATCTATCTATCTATCTATCTATCTATCTATCTATCTATCTATCTATCTATCTATCATATAGTGCCTTCTATTTATTTATTATTTATTATCGTGTGTCAGTGTGACTTTCACTCTGTATCCACACACACATACACACACACACTTTATATATACTGTGTATTTAAATATATATTATATAAATTATAATGTATATGTATTTATATATAGAGATTTTGTGTGTGTATACATATATATAATAATTTGTATACTGTACATTTAAATACACACAGTATATAAAGTGTGTGTGTGTCTGACACATATTGTGCATTATATTAAATAAATTACTTTTTTTCCCTAATCAGCTGTTCCCAGTTGCCCTCAAGCGCATGCCAGTGGCTCAATGTGAGTTTCTGCCCTGTGATTGGCTGGCTGGCCGACTGCAGTCCAGGGTATGCCCAGAGTGACGGTGACACCCCAGAACTGGGTTTAGCAGGATTGAGGTTGCTGTGACAGATTTGGATGCCCCCCCGGTGATGGGCTCGGTGACATTAACGGTGTGCCTGCCTCTACGCCAAACTCCATTAGCAGGCTCTTGAGTCCTGTGTGCCCAGTGCAGGTTCGGTTTTGTTTTGATTGATTCCCAGTTTCCCGCTCCGATCGGAGTGTCGGTGTAGTGATGTGCAGCAGGACGTTGGTGAATTACAAACGCACTTGTAATTGAGGGGTCGACACAGAAGCCCCTCATTAGGGCTCCAGGTGGCGTGTAGTGCAGCAGTCGCATAAATTCACTGAGTAAAGGAGAACGCGATGAAGTAGAAGTGTGGTGTGGCATGGCGTGGGCACTCGGTTTGGTGGACCAGTCCATGAGGTATCCGCTTGTAGCGTGAAGTGCCATCCCAGAGTGTCGAGTCAGACCCACTTCAGGGCAGATTGGGGGCTCTTGCTGGGTCTCAGTGGGTACCAAAGGAGTTGGCACAGAGAGTGAGAGCAGAGGGGGCCGAGTTCAGTGGCGTATGCCAAGTTCACCAATGAGGTCTGCACACGCTCCATTTGAACCCGTGACTCTTCAAAGGTTGGGGTTGCAGTGCCAAGCGCCATTCTGCCAAACGTGAAGCACAGGGAGAGCGTGCAGATGGTGACTGGGAACTTGAAGCCCCGACCGTGAGGATGAGGGCAGCGGTGCCAACTCCTACGCCACCCTTTTGGTTTTGAGGTCTGCTTTGGTTATGATTTGCCCGCTCAGTGTGGATTTCCTGCCAGGGTTGGTTTATTTTCCTGCTGTGTTATTTCTTGATTGTTGAAAGACCCTCTCAGTTTTTTAGTTTCCGTCGGCGTTTGGACGTTTTGGGGGTTTTTAAAGCGGAGGACGCCTGGGAGTTTTGGAGCCTTCAGCTTCTTCTGCGCGCGCTCGGCTTCCCTTTGTCACTTGACTTGTGGTCTCCTATGCAAATCTGTGGTTTCCTCGGTGCGTCTCGCTGCGGAGCTCTCGGCGCCCGGGGGGCTTTTTTTTGTTTGTTTCTTCCTCCTTTTGTTTCCTCTCCTCTTAAGGATGACTAAGCAGCCTTACTGTAAATGGAGGGCACAGTTTTGTGGTCACCTGGCCACGTGGCGCTGAGGTCAGAGAGGTCAAAACACAACGTGGCAAGAGAGACCACCCAAACAAAGGTGGGCAGCTGCACCGAGAGTAAAGGCTCGGTTAGAATAAATAAATCAATCCCCCTTGTGAAGGTGGCAGGCTTGCTTCTGTTCTCACTAGACATGCACTGAAGGAGAAGTGCCTTGTACATGTGCGGACCCTCCGTGCCAGTCTGAAGCCCCCATCCTTACTGTATATATATTGAAAGTAGTGTCACATAAATATGTGGACCCTCCGTGCCAGTCTGAAGCCCCCATCCTTTTCCAGATACTGTATACATATGTTGAAGATGAAATGCCACGTAAACGTGTGGACCCTCCATGCCAGCCTTTTCTAGGCTCGTCCTCCGTTTGTTTCCATCCTGAGTGAATAAACAGCTCGTGTAGGGTGACTGGCAGGCAGTGGCACAAGGAGCTGGCACAAGCTTTGTTTTATGTGGCATTTTGTGATCCCAGGAGATGTACGTATATGCCAGGACCTGAAATGGGCCACCCGCCGCACCCAGCCTGTTAACAGCACGTGCCACCCTCTGCACATGCTGGGCACTCCGCTGAAGGCTTTCCTACCCTCACGGGTGCCCCCCTTAATCGGCTGCAGTTGCTTTGTGCACCTGCAGTTTGAGAGCAGCGGCTTTGACCCGCGTCATTTGCTAACTCGTTTTAATCTCGGCGATTTTCAGCATCTGTAAATGCTGGTGGCGGGCGGGTGGCCAGGCAGGCGGCGGGCGCCTTATTGCCTGCTGCTAATCCCGCTATCTCTTCTTATCCTTTTATTATCGGCTGCTGCTCGCTGCTCCTGATTAGCTGCCGCCTGGCCTTCTGGGCGCCTTTGTCTCACTGCCTTTCTTTTTATCACTGGCATGTGTGCTGTGCGTCTATCAACTGATGCCACCACCCTTGCCCATTGTGTGGGGGCAAAAAAAAAGTCATTTACATGTTGTTCTGTGGTGTACATGCTTCTGTTATTATTATATAGCGCCTTTCTGGTCTGTTATAATTAGGATGGCAGAACAGAGAGGGTGCCAGCTGGGTACCTGTTTAAACTTGATAGGGCACTGGGCACTCATCACTGCTGAGTGTTAAATGGAGTGAGGTGGACTTAAGTTTGGGGACCCCTCCCTAAGTAATAGGATTTGGGGGGGGGTGTGTGTGTGAACATGATGTGGGTGGGGTCATCTATCAGGCTCCTCCCCTTTTTAGTACACTACAGCAGGTTGTAGAAAGCAGGATTCATGTTATATTTTTCTGTTTTGTTAGCGGTTTGCTACTAATGAAATTTTTGATTTGTTCAGTTTCCCTACCTTGGAAACTAAATGCTGCCCCCGACCCCCCACTGTACCCCAATGCAACAATGGCATACATTGGCAGAGCTGTAGTCCCATGTAGTCCACGCAGATTTTGGGTGGAAGTTGAGGGTTAAGGGGTTTGTGTGAACATTAAATGGTAAAACTCCAGCCATTCGACCCCTCCCACCCTCCCGCCTCTGGCCCCGCCCCACATCCAGGAAACTCTCCTGTTGTTGTTCTTGGGAGGTGGGCATATGGGCGGGGTTTATACACATCAGCCCTCTGTGGGGAGTGGCTCACTTTCTGAATAAGGAACTGTACAGCGCTGATGTTTTGATCCAACTCATGCCAAACACATTCCCAGCTAAACGCCTCAGAGTCCGAGTGGATTGTTAAAAACGGGAGGAAAAACAAGGAAAACGGAACTCCGACCAGCAGTCTCATCCTGCTAAGCCTTGCCAGCTGCTGTGCCCTTGGACTCGGTATGCAGAGTGTGTGCCCTTTTACAGTGAAACAGGATTGATTAGAATAGCATCGGTCAAAGTTCATTTATTTACTTTTCAAAGAGCAAATGGTGGTTCTACGCCGTGACCGCCTGCGTCTGAATACGAGATTAACTGCCTGCATCTGCCCGAAACTCTTCAATTGGGTCGCACACCGCAAAATCTTCAAGTCAGATACCCAGAGAATCCAGAGCTCTAGGAAGAGGCCTGTCAGTCATTCTGACTGCTCGAAACTCCGCCCCCTTTAGGAGGTAGCCTGTGTGTATATCAGATGAGCCAAGACTCCGCCCCTGTAGGAGGCGGCCTGTCTGTCAGGCTAACTGCTCAAGACTCCGCCCCTGTTGGAGGAGGCCTGTCTGTCAGTCTGACTGCTCAAGACTCCGCCCCTGTAGGAGGAGGGCTGTCAGTCTGACTGTTCAAGACTCCGCCCCTGTAGGAGGATGCCTGTCTGTCAGTCTGACTGCTCAAGACTCCGCCCCTGTAGGAGGAGGGCTGTCAGTCTAACTGCTCAAGACTCCGCCCCTGTAGGAGGAGGCCTGTCAGTCATTCTGACTGCTCGAAACTCCGCCCACTTTAGGAGGTAGCCTGTGTGTATATCAGATGAGCCAAGACTCCTCCCCTGTAGGAGGCGGCCTGTCTGTCAGGCTAACTGCTCAAGACTCCGCCCCTGTTGGAGGAGGCCTGTCTGTCAGTCTGACTGCTCAAGACTCCGCCCCTGTAGGAGGAGGGCTGTCAGTCTAACTGCTCAAGACTCCGCCCCTGTAGGAGGAGGGCTGTCAGTCTGACTGTTCAAGACTCCGCCCCTGTAGGAGGATGCCTGTCAGTCATTCTGACTGCTCGAAACTCCACCCACTTTAGGAGGTAGCCTGTGTGTATATCAGATGAGCCAAGACTCCGCCCCTGTAGGAGGCGGCCTGTCTGTCAGTCTGACTGCTCAAGACTCCGCCCCTGTAGGAGGAGGGCTGTCAGTCTAACTGCTCAAGACTCCGCCCCTGTAGGAGGAGGCCTGTCAGTCATTCTGACTGCTCGAAACTCCGCCCACTTTAGGAGGTAGCCTGTGTGTATATCAGATGAGCCAAGACTCCGCCCCTGTGGGAGGAGGCCTGTCTGTCATTCTGATTGCTCAAGATTCCGCCCTCTTAAGTTGAGGCCTGTGACTATCAGATGGGCCAAAACTCTGCCACCTGCAGGAGGCCTGCCTGTCAGTCTGACTTGAAGGAGGCAGTCTATGTATATCAGATGAGCCAAGACCCCGCCCCTGTAGGAGGAGGGCTGTCAGTCTAACTGCTCAAGACTCCTCCCCTGTAGGAGGAGGGCTGTCTGTCAGTCTCACTATTCAAGACTCCGCCCCTGTAGGAGGAGGGCTGTCAGTCTAACTGCTCAAGACTCCTCCCCTGTAGGAGGAGGGCTGTCTGTCAGTCTCACTATTCAAGACTCCGCCCCTGTAGGAGGAGGTTTGTCAGTCTGACTGCTCAAGACTCCGCCCCTGTAGGAGGAGGCCTGTCAGTCAGTCTGACTGCTCAAGACTCCACCCCTGTAGGAGGAGGTCTGTCAGTCAGTCTGACTGCTCAAGACCCCGCCCCTGTAGGAGGAGGTCTGTCAGTCTGACTGCTCAAGACTCCGCCCCCTTTACGAGGAGGCTTGTCAGTTTTACCACCCATCAATCTTACTGCGCCCTTTTCTGTCAGATTGACTGCCTCAGACTCCGCCCCTTCTAGCAGGAGGCCTGTCTGTCAAACTGCTCAGGACTCCACCCCCATCTAGGAGAAGGTCTATCTGTCAATCGTACTGCTCAAGACTCCTCCCCCTTTAGCACGAGGCCTGTCAGACTGACTGCTGAAGTCTCCGCCCCTTATTAAAGGAGGCCTATCAGTCTCACTACCCCAGACTCCACCCTTTCTCGATGCCCCCCTTGACCAGGGTGTCTGTCAGCCATTCTTTATGCTTGCCAGTTCCCGTACATCGGGTGTAAGGCAGGAGCAAGCACTGGGTGGGATGCCAGTTGGTTTTTCTTTCAAACTTGGCGACAGAGTGGCACACTTATAGTGCAGCTGCTTCACCACTTTGTGGACCCGGGTTCATTACTGTGAGGGTAGAGGAGGTGGCACGTTTTCCTTTGTGTTTTAATTCATAATGCCACCAGCATGGAGTGCCGTCTCTCCTTTTTTGGTCATTTGTCGTCCATTGACTTTATAGATTGCTATTAATGCCAGGCTGGTCAAAATGCTGTTTGCTGGTAATGCCAGGTTATCATCCACTCTTTAATGCCGAGGTGAGAGTGGCACTTTGTGATTGCCACAGCCCAGTTTCATGGTGGGTGAGTGCCAAGGAGACGCTGTTGGCGCTGCCCTTTACCCACCCCCCCCCCCCGACTCTGGTGCTCTCTCCTCGAGTCCTGCTGGATTGAGAGGTGGGGTTGTGACCCCGTGGAAAGTGCAGTGCCAGCGGCTGTTGTGTGCCCGCGTCTCGATGTTTCGCTGGTGCCGCTCGGATTAGCTGATAAAGGCGTTTCTGCTGAGCGAGGCGCACATTTCTGTGTGAGGGGGCAGGTGGTGGCACGTGGCATGGCAGGCCTTTGTTTTCTTTGTTTGTTTTGTTTTTCTTTTTGCCCTACAGAAGATAAAAAGGCCGCTTTGTGCCCTTGGTGTTTTGGCGGGCAGAGGCGGGCATGTGAGCTGCGGCTTTGTTTTCTTTGTCTTTCCGTACAGTATCTCTTGACAGTGGAGAGCTGGGCCCTTTGTGGCACCTCTCAGAAGTTCAAGTGGTGTGGGTGCCCACCACGTGTTACCTTGGAACCGTTTCATTTATATAGCGCCTTTCAGGTCCACACTCTAAACTGAAAGACCCCATTTGCTCGAGTGCAAGGTGCCCAGCGTAATGTACAGTACGTGTATAGCGCCTTTCAGTTTGAATGTGCTGTAGAATGAAAGTTCCCATTTACTGAGTGTAAGCTGCCATGTGGCTTTTCATTCATATAGCGCCTTTCAGAGTACCTCTGTAATAGAGGATAGCATTTACTGGGGTGCAGGCCGCCCAGCGTAATGTTCGTATATAGCGCCTTTCAGGCCCACAGTACTCTATACTGAAAGACCCCATTTGCTCAAGTGCAAGGTGTCCAGCGTAATGTACAGTAAGTGTATAGCGCCTTTCAGTTTTCAGTGGTCTCTAAAATGAAAGACCCCATTTACCTGGCCTGTTGCTTTTCGTTCATATATAGCGCCTTTCATCTCCAGAGTTCCTTATAATAGGGGATACCATTTGTTGGAGTGCAGGCTGGCCAGCGTAATGTTCGTATATAGCGCCTTTCAGTTCCACAGTCCAGAGAGACAGGGTGGCTGCCCCCAGTGCTTGCACCGCCTGGGGTAGTCTCCAAGCGGGCAGTGCCGCACATTGCCAGGTATGAAAGGGGTCCCACTGTCCGGCCCAATGTCATGATCGGCCTGAATGTGCGTCTGGGTGCCTTCTGCTTGATTGTAGGGAGTGTGAGTCTGTCTTGTAACCTGCGGGTGCACCAGAAGGGGGCGCCACTCTCTGTGTGTGTGTGATGAACCAATCAGGGTGAGGCCTCAACTTGGAAGATTGGGGATGACTTTGGGCAGGAGGGTGTGTGCCACATGGGACGGGCAGAATTACCCAGACTCGAGGAGACCTTTCTATTAAAGGTGATGTCACAGAGCGCCAGCGCCATCCCGTTATCGGATTTATTTATACAATTACCGTGTACAGCGAGACACCGTGCCACCCAGTCTCGTAATGGCAGATGGTGAAGCATGGCACCTTTCTTTCATCCATTAGCCCACTTTGTAACGTGGCAGCTTCGGGTACGGGCCAAAGGCCAGCAGTTGGCACAGGTCAAGGTCTCGGTTCTGGCCACGGGGCGTTTTCTCACACCACTGGGCATGAAAAGGAAACCCGTAAACCTGAGGAGTGCGTTTTAATCTGGTTTAAACTGGTTCTGATGTATTCTGCACGCTATATAGCGCCTTTGCTAGAGTTCGATCCCACCAGACTGACTGCCAGCACCGTTGGGAGGTGGCGTATAGATAATGCCACTTCTGGCACCCTGCACCGGTGGTCTCTTCTGGCATTTGCTGCCATGAAAGGCAGTTCAGAAAATACGGCCCACCTCCAAGTAGCGATGAAGACAAATGTGACCTTCTGGCGGGTCAGGCTACCCTCTGTGCTCGCCCACTGGTACCCACTCTGGCACCACCCCTCACACTTTTCTTTGTATTTTTCACTATTGTTGAACTGCGGTGCCCACACAGGTCATTCGTATTCGTTGCATTGTAAGTAAGTTAGCGCCACCTTGTGGTCATTCACTAACATTTCTTACCCACGGGTTGTTTTGGTCTTGGCACTTAAAAAAAGGCGCTATACTATAGCAGAGTCCTGCTGTGCCACCCACTGAAGTGCTTCGCCAGTTACCTTCCAGTGAGCGCCACTTCCGAGAGCCCGTCTGTCTGATTGATTGCCATCCTGTTTGTAAGCTGGTATCCTTGTCTTCTTTTCCAGGTGCCCACTGATGGAGCAGTCGGCCTGCTGGCTGAGCCCCAGGTTGCCATGTTCTGTGGCAAACTCAACATGCATATTAATGTGCAGACGGGCAAGTGGGAGTCGGACCCTAGTGGCACCAAGAGCTGCATTGGCACCAAAGAAGGCATCTTACAGTACTGCCAGGAGGTAAGTGTGGGTTTAAGTATCATGGCGCTAGTTAGTCGTAAGTGGCATTGTGCCCAACTGTCTTTGGCTGTGCCCACGGTGCGATGGACTGTTTAGTCATTTCTAATTGGTAGGGCTTGCCCACCTGCTTCAGACAGTTTGGTGCCCGCTCACAAGTAGGTGATGCTGACCATATTTCTTGCTTAATGAATAAATAAATATATGCCATAACTGCACCACTGAAGATCAGGTAATTTATTTGGGCACTGCAGTGGCATAATTAGTCCTCTTTAAAATAATCAAGAAGATCTAAAGTGACCATGAAGGGGCATCAGCAGTGGGCAGTGATGAAGGGAGGTCATCTGGGAGTTTGTGGATGCCACAGAAACCTATGGTTATCTAAAATAAGAAATGCTTGGCACTGCCAGCTTTTCAGGCTGTTGTGGGCATCTAACTAGGCATGAAGGTTTATCATAGTGGGGCATCAAATATACCTAAGGAGGGAGAAGTATAGGGAAAGCATCCTGGCATTTCTCTCTTGGGTGACTGGCAAACATGGTCACAGCTTAGCTGATTCTCTGTCATGTCGCATAGCTTGGCACAAACAACCCACCCACCCCTTTATTTTAAATATAGCGCCTTTCAATCGTAGACGTGACCTCCAGATGGAGAGAGCTTGGAGCCTGAGCGTCCCGTGGCGAGTTAGGGCGAGAGTAAACCCGCAGCCGACTCCGGTGCCACGCTGGTCATTCATGGGAAGGAGAGAAGGGTCAATAAAACAAACTTCCCCCTTAGTGGGCATCCAGGGGAAGACGTGCAGGATGTGACACTGAAAGGTGCCCATTTTGGGGCATATGGGGCAAAAGCTAGCAAAGGTGGGGTGGCAGTTATGTTGAATGTGATGCCACGGGGCACAGAACTGCTGTGAAGTGACATTCGAGTCACTGGCAACCCTTGTGAATACGGTGCCAAGTGTGCCCACCAGAGACGCAGTCTTGCCCGAGTACATGGGTGCATTTAGTTTTATTTTTTAATATTTGCTCCCGTTGTGTGTTGTCCCAGTGCCTCTCCCCTGTGCTTCTGTACGTTAGATAGCGCCTTTCATGTCTGCCAGTGCGTCTCTCTCTGTTAGTACAGTTCACCTCTGTCTACTAGTCTGTTATATAGCGCCTTTCATTTGTCTGCCAGTCACTTATTATGTAGTGCCTCCTACGTCTCTTGGTGACTTGCCACCTTCCATGTGTTTCTGTTGTGTAGTGCCAGTTGCTTTAGTTTATATAGCGCCTTTCATGCCTACCAGTCTCTCCCCTATTTATCTGTGTTGTATCTGCCTGCCAGTCTTTACATGTGTGTTGGTTACGTTGTGCACTTCACAGGTGTGACGTAGCGTGTCCCACTCTGTTCGTATGTGGTGTCGTTTCCATCCCTGTTATAGCGCCTTTCACGCCTGCCTATCTATCGCGTAGCACCAATTCATCTGTTATGTTGTGCCAGCACTGTCTGTCAGTCTGTCACTTACC
This sequence comes from Erpetoichthys calabaricus, assembly GCF_900747795.2. NCBI lineage: Eukaryota > Metazoa > Chordata > Cladistia > Polypteriformes > Polypteridae > Erpetoichthys > Erpetoichthys calabaricus. Next base: position 311,782,831 of record NC_041397.2, read on the forward strand.
TACTATCTGTGGCATACCATACAATACAATTTATTTTTTGTATAGCCCAAAATCACACAAGAAGTGCCGCCATGGGCTTTAACAGGCCCTGCCGCTTGACAGCCCCCCAGCCGTGACTCTCTAAGAAGACAAACTCTTATAGAGAAGTAATGGAAGAAACCTCCGGAAAGGCAGTTCAGAGAGAGTCCCCTGTCCAGGTAGGCTGGGCATGTAGTGGGTGTCAAAAAGAAGGGGGGTGAATACAATACAATACAATACAATACACAGAACAGAACAAATCCTCAATACAGTATCAAAACAAATATTTTAGAAGTACGGAGCAGAATTTAACAGTAGATGATACCACATAAGAAGATTTGGAGTCCTGCAGACCTCGGCCATCAAGCTGCCTCCCCCATTCGGCCATTCCATGGCTGAAACAGCGCTGGGCCAGCCAATCCGATGAAAGGACCCCTCCTTCTCACGATCCAATGAAAGGACCCCTCTTTCCCACGATTCCTGCGATCCTCCATCAGGGATGACTTTACCTTAGGCAGGCAAAACAACTTGGCAGGTGTGCCGTGGCACCAAGTGTCACATTTGAGTACCAAGAAGAGAAACAGAATAAGTGAGGGTTAGTATCCAATTCTAACTCTCATGTTACTTATGTTTTAGTGCTAATGACTAACAACAGAGATGTAGAGTTAATCAGCAGCTCTAGTCAGGGTGTGCTAAACTGAAGTCGTGAGTCTTCAGCCTGAGAGTGAAGGGGCATCTCTTATAGTAGCAGGCAGACCACTCCACAGTTTAGGGGCCCTGTAACTAAAAGCTCGACCTCCCACTGTTATTTTATTAATCCTTGGAACCATAAGCAGACCGGCATCTTGAGATCTTAATGTGCGCTCAGGTTTGTAAGTCATGATAAGTTCAGACAAGTAAGCCGGACCTCGGCCATGTAATGCTTTATATGTTAAAAGAAGGATTTTGAAATCTGCCCGGGAGCCGGTGTAAGCATCCAGACATCTGTCTGTTATTGTGTATGTCACATGTGTCTACTTTATATAGCGCCTTTCACCTCTAGTCTGTTATCTAGTCATGTCACACGTGTCTACTCTAGGTGTCTCTCATAGTGTCCACCAGTCCGTTTTTATGTCGTGTCATTTCCATGTGCCATATAGCGCCTTTCACGTCCGTCGGCCCCTCTGTTACAGTTTGCGTGTCTGTTGTATAGAGTGCCTTACGTCTGTTTGTTACGCGGTGCACTTCACGTGTCTGCGCCTTTCTACAGCTCTCTATTAGGCAGAGCCTTCTGTGTGTTTCTGTTGCGTTGTGCCTTTTCCATTTGTTACACAGACGTGAAAGGCGCTATATATCTGTTATGTAATCACAGTTCCATCTATGATATCTGTTGAACTTTGTACATCTGTGGTTCATTTCACATTTGTATCTGTTATATAGCGCCTTTCACATTTCTCTTTTTTTTCTATTATATACAAGAGTAGTACCCTTGACGTCTGTCTGTCCGCTATATAGCGCCTTCACACGTGTCTGCCATTCTCTTACGTTTTGTCCCTCTGTTATTCTGTGCGTTTCACTTCTGTTTGTCTGTCTGTGTAGCTGTGAAGGACACGAGTGTCACTGTGCAGGTCTTCTATAGGACCTTCCCTCCCAATCAGTCGCCTTATATAGCGCCTTTCCACCTATCTTACGTAATGTAAAAACAGTTCTGGGCTCCATACAACCTGGCAGTACATCTGCTACTACTTTATAGCGCCTTTCACCGCAGGCCTCATTGCAGCTCAGTGACCCCAGGGTTCTGTTTGTGAGCCTGCAGCCCACTTGATGACCACCCCTTGGGGCTCTAGGCTTCTGTCTGGTGGGAAAGACACTAGTGCCACCTGGCAGAGTGGGCATCGCCCCCTGCCCCACGTGATCAGCCTGCCTTTTGTGTGTAACTTTACTCACTCAGTCACTTTGTTACCCATTGGCATTTCCTACTAACTGGTATCGTCTTTGACAGGTCTACCCTGAACTGCAGATCACCAACGTAGTGGAGGCCAACCAGCCTGCCACCATCCTGAACTGGTGCAAGAAAGGGCGCAAAAACTGCCGTAGCCACCCGCACATCGTGGTGCCCTACCGCTGCCTGGGTAAGTCTCGGCCAACGGGTGAACGGTGATGCCATGTCCGAGGTGGATGTATATGGTGATGATTTTTGGCTGGTGCCCACCTGTAACTCTACATGTCTGTCTCTCTGTCTCTTTCTATGTGCAGTTGGCGAGTTTGTCAGCGATGCCCTGCTGGTTCCTGACAAGTGCAAGTTCCTCCACCAGGAGCGCATGGACATGTGTGAGAGCCACTTGCACTGGCACACGGTGGCCAAAGAGGTGGGTGCTGACATCGTCTAATGGGCACCGTTGGGCTGGTTTTAACAGCTTTTAGGCATTGCCAGTCTCCTTATTTACTGTGCCATATGTTTCTCTCCTGCCCAGTCCTGTGGCGACCGCTCAATGAACCTGCACGACTATGGCATGCTGCTGCCCTGTGGCATCGACCGTTTTCGTGGTGTGGAGTTTGTCTGCTGCCCATCTGATGCCAGCCAGCTGGACTCAACAGAGTTAGAAGAAGACGACTCGGATGTGTGGTGGGGCGGTGCGGACGCTGACTATGTGGAGGGCGGGTATGACAAATTTCTAAAGTGCTGAGCCATTCCCCCCCCCCCCCACCTTAATGTATGCCCACCACCCTTTTAATGAACGCTCCTGTGAATGACTCTGTCGAGAGCAGCACTCCTTGTGCCCAGTGATTGGCACCTCGTCTCCATATGATCATCCCTCCAAGCTGGGGCTGCTTTCTTCTTCATCGATTTCAATGTTGGCATCACATACGACTGGCATGCAGTCATTGAACCCTTGAACCCCCGTGCTCACCATCTCTGTTCCTCCCATCTTCTCTCAGGGAGCCCCGTGAGGTGCAAGTAGAAGATACTGAGGATCTGCAGCCCGCCATGGGTGAGGATGATGAAGATGATGAGGATGAGGTTGACGAAGAGCCCGAAGGAGAGGCCAGCGAGCGCACCACCATCGTGGCCATGACCACCACAACTACCACCACCACTGAGTCCGTTGAGGAGGTCGTCCGAGGTAAGCCTCCGCTGTGTGCCCCTCGTTTGTGGACTGGAGGAAATGCAGCTTTTGGCATCTAAGACTTGAATTTGCCCTCATGGTGCCAGTCACAGGGCACCAATTTGAACGGACCTGTTTTCACCACCACACCCCTACAGGTGTGGTATGAGCTTCATGCCATCCCCGCTGTAAACCATAGCCCCCCAATGGTGGGGTTTGAGAGGTCGAGTTGACTTTGGCCTGCTGCTCTGTGGGCCACCCACCAGCAGAGGGCAGCTAAAATGTGTTCTTGAGGGCTGTGGTTTAAGTATGTGATGTGGCACTGAGTGAGCGACACCACAGTGTGCACCGTGCAAGGCGCTATATGAGGCCAACACCAGGACTCCAGTCTTTAGGTAGAGGTATGTGCATAAAACTCGCTGCAGATGGGAGGGCCTTACTGGGCCGTGATTAGGGTGGGGTGTCGAGGGAGGGGTGCTGCATGAAGTAAAGATTATCGCCGAGGTGGTCTGCCAGACCCGCTGAAGTGGACTTTCACCCGCAGGATGTCTTTGAAGTGCATTGGGTGGTTCAGTCGCCGCTGTGTTATCTTGAGCGGGTCGCCTGGCTAGCTAGTGGGGGGTTGGGTGCAGTCGTCAGTAAGGCGCTATATCAAGTCAGGCTTGCTTCTTTGGTTACCCTGAGGACCCGTCTGAAGGAAACACTCATCAGATGGGCATTGTGTGTGTGTGTGTGTGATACCTAGGGGTGTCTAACCAGCAGGAAGTGTACAAGTCCATTTTACAGGCAGATCTGAGCCCGTTTAGGTTTTACAGAGGGTGACGTAAAAGGCACTATATAGAGGGCAAGGGCCCTATGGCATAGAGAAGAAAGGTGCCTGGATATGAGCGATGAAGGGGCTGTTTGAAAATAAATGAACGTGCTCTGTCGGAGAGAAGGAAGGTGCTATATAACAGAAAGACATGTAGCATTAAAAAAAATAAGTATATGAAAGACGCTATATCAAAAATAAATAGAGAAGAAATTAGATTAAAAGTTGAAAGGCACTATATAATGAATATGTACTTGTTCTGCATATCTTAGAGTCAAACATTGAGCGCTTTGAGTAGTGAGAAAGGCGCTGTATAAATGCAAAGAATTATTATTTATTAACATTTGAGCCATCTGACCTGCCCCATCCCTGGACCTTGTCTTGGTTAAGAGTTTCACATCGGGCCCCGACCCCATTCTCTTGTATGTTTAGGAATCTAACCCCTTCCCATCCCTGTCTTGTCATAGAGGTCCTTGTCCTTATATGGTTAAGTCTTACGTTTGGCCCTGCCCACGTCTGAGTGCATCCCAACCCTATTGGTGAGGCAGGTCCTTGCTTTATATGGTTAAGAGTCTGACTTCTGACTCCACCCACATCAGACTCCGCCCCATCCCTTGTCTCCCAATGATGTCCTTGCCTTATATGGTTAAGACTCTGCCATCAGACTCCACCCACATGAGACCCGCCCCGTCCCTCCTCTCCCAGTGGTGTCCTTGTCTTACATGGTTAAGTCTGACTCCACCCACATCAGACTCCGCCCCATCCCTTGTCTCCTAGCAGTGTCCTTGTCTTGTATGGTTCAGTCTGACTTCTGACTCCACCCACATGAGACCCGCCCCATCCCTCGTCTCCCAGTGGTGTCCTTACCTTATATGGTTAAGAGTCATGATGTTTGACCCCATCCCATCCCTGTCTTGTCATAGAGGTCCTTTTCTTTATATGGTTAAGTCTTATGTTTGGCTCTGCCCACGTCTGAGTGCATCCTATCCCTCGTCTCCCAGTGGTGTCCTTGTCTTATATGGTTAAGAGTCTGCCATCAGACTCCACCCACTTGTGACCCCGCCTCATCCCTCATCTCCCAGTGGTGTCCTTGCCTTATATGGTTGAGTCTGCCATCAGACTCCACCCACATGAGACCCCGCCTCATCCCTCCTCGCCCAGTGGTGTCCTTGCCTTATATGGTTAAGAGTCTGCCATCAGACTCCACCCACATCAGACCCCGCCCCATCCCTTGTCTCCCAGTGGTATCCTTGCCTTATATGTTTGAGTCTCACTTCTGACTCCACCCACCTCAGACCCCACCCTATCCCTCGTCTCCCAGTGGTGTCCTTACCTTATATGGTTAAGAGTCGTGACGTTTGACCCCTCCCCATCGGTGAGGCAGGTCCTTGTCCTACGTAGGTGAGATGCCCTGCCCCATCCCTCCACCGTCGCAGAGGACCTCTGCCCGCTGTCCTTTCTTTGCCCGCTCTCCGCCCGTGATGCCTAATGATTTTTTTTGAAGGTGACGTTCAAGTGCAGCTTACAGGTTGTGAGGTAGACGAGTCTGGTCCTCCATGTCTTTGTGTCTTCATCCCATAAATCCTCCCCTCCTGTACACTTTAAGCTCAGTGTCCCCTTCTTGCCACTGGCTCGAATTGGGAATGCCATCCAGGTGAATGTAGGTCCTGTCCCTATGCCATAGGGGACGTAGTGTGTCTGCCCGTCTGTCGGTTTGTCTGTCTGTGTGGTTTTCCCCCTCCAGACAGGCCCAGTTGCTAAAGGGGGCTGCAGGTAGCTTGAAAGGCTTGTCCCCTAGTCGCAGTGTTGCCCGCTGTGCCCTCACTCTCCTCCTCCTCCTCCTCCTCTCAGAGGTGTGCTCAGAAGAGGCCCTGACCGGTCCTTGCCGTGCCATGCTGCCCCGCTGGTTCTTCGACCTGTCCAAAGGCCAGTGCTTCCAGTTCATCTACGGCGGCTGTGGAGGCAACCGCAACAACTTTGAGACCGAAGACTACTGCATGTCGGTGTGCGGCGACGTGCGTAAGTGGGAGCCCCGTCCACGTAGCATCACTGACCTCACTAACTGGGGGCACTGGGTCACTACTGAGGCGCCTGTCTGTCCACTCTTCTGCACTGTCCTCACTAACGGGCGTGTCTGTCCCATGCTTGTCACCGTCTTCACTTACTGGAGGGTCTGCCTGTCCACTCCTTCCTACTATCCTCACTGACTGGTCACTAACACCCGTCTCGCCTCTTCTGTGCTGCTCTCTCACGGGGGTCTGTCTGTCCGTCCGTCTGTCTGTCCATCACACTGTGTGGAGATGCCCCAGTTTTTCCGCTATTTTTTTGGGGGGATTCAAACTGGTGCATCAGAGCCTCTCAGGACTGACCAGGTGGGTCCATAGAGGGTGACGTCCGGTGAGGACACTGGGCGTGGGATCCACCTAGATGCCCCCAGCATGCCAAACTCTAACCTTCTTCCAATACAAATCTGTAATAGTTAGGGGGTGACATCTTGGACGGACTCCCTAATGCCCACTTACGGAGCCCTTGTTGATGGGGATGCCATTTCCAGCACTCCTCTGAGTGGCAGCCTCTGGGGGGCCACTGGTGGTGTGCTTTCTGTCTGCCTGCTTTCTAATGCATCCAGAATTTTCCGTCTCTTTTCATCTGACTGGAGTGGTAAACAGACGGGTAGTGGTGATGGGTTTGGGGTTTCTGAAAATGATCAAGATGATGATGATGATGGAAGGGAGGGGCTCTGTTGTCTGCTGCAGGCCTGATCTGTCCTGTTCTCTGTACCCAGTGCCCACCACAGCTGCTAGCACCCCGGATGCAGTGGACAAGTACCTGGAGACACCCGGCGATGAGAACGAGCATGCCCACTTCCAGAAGGCCAAGGAGAGCCTGGAGGCCAAGCATCGGGAGAAGATGTCCCAGGTGGGCAAGTGGGGTAGGGATGGATTTGATGGTGGGCAGTGGGACTCTCGATACAATCTGGAAATGAAGGAATGTTTGGAAAAAAAGTTTTATGTGTTGATGAGATGCCGAATGACCACCTCTCACAGCATCACGTTATTAAATATAATAGTAAAGACTCTGAATCGTTACTAAGCAACAGAAGTGGATAACGAGGGGCCACAGTGGGCTCTGAACTGGCAGCCTGGCATTTTATTTACATAGCCAAGTAGAATCATGAGCCATGTTATTTTATTTAACAGCCACTAGGCGCCAGTATTGCTTTGTGGTGCTGGTGGTGTGCGGCTAAGGCATCTGTCACTGGCTCCTCCCTGTGCTCCTCCCTCCCTCCCTGACTTTATCTGGGGGGCCAGCAATTAGAAAGACGCAAAACGGTCTCCGCTCTTGCTTTGCACATATTCAGGCTGAAGTTTGCTAATTTCAAACCCAGAGATTGGCACAGTCTGCTCCACCCTGATGCCACTGCCAGAGTCCGCCACAGGGGACGACGGACCTCCGTCCCGCATTGTAAGAAGCATCCTGGCAGAGCGAGTGCGGACACTTTGGCTTGAATCCTCTGGTTATTTTCTGCCCATGAGGGGTTTCTCATTTTTTGTTGGTAATTGCCATTTCTTCTTCTTGATTTGTGTGCGTCTCACTTGTCCACCAGGGGTCAGTGTGTGTATATACACATGCCTCTTCCCACTACATACATGCCTTTGTTTGTCTATCTACATATATCTACAGTGCATCCGGAAAGTATTCCCAGCACATCACTTCTCCACATTTTGTTATGTTACAGCTTTATTCCAAAATGGATTAAATTCATATTTTTCCTCAGAATTCTACACACAACACCCCATAATGACAACGTGAAAAAAGTTTACTTGAGGTTTTTGCAAATTTATTAAAAATAAAAAAGCTGAGAAATCCCATGTCCATAAGTATTCACAGCCTTTGCTCAATACTTTGTCGCTGCACCTTTGCAGCAATTCCAGCCTCAAGTCTTTTTGAATATGATGCCACAAGCTTGGCACACCTATCCTTGGCCAGTTTCACCCATTCCTCTTTGCAGCACCTCTCAAGCTTCCACCAGGTTGGATGGGAAGCGTCGGTGCACAGCCATTTTAAGATCTCTCCAGAGATGTTCAATCAGATTCAAGTCTGGGCTCTGGCTGGGCCACTCAAGGACATTCACAGAGTTGTCCTGAAGCCACTCCTTTGATATCTTGGCTGTGTGCTTAGGGTCGTTGTCCTGCTGAAAGATGAGCCGTCGCCCCAGTCTGAGGTCAAGAGCGCTCTGCAGCAGGTTTTCATCCAGGATGTCTCTCTACATTGCTGCAGTCATCTTTCCCTTTATCCTGACTAGTCTCCCAGTCCCTGCTGCTGAAAAACATCCCCACAACATGATGCTGCCACCACCATGCTTCACTGTAGGGATGGTATTGGCCTGGTGATGAGCAGTGCCTGGTTTCCTCCAAACGTGACGCCTGGCATTCACACCAAAGAGTTCAATCTTTGTCTCATCAGACCAGAGAATTTTCTTTCTCATGGTCTGAGAGTCCTTCTGGTGCCTTTTGGCAAACTCCAGGCGGGCTGCCATGTGCCTTTTACTAAGCAGTGGCTTCCGTCTGGCCACTCTACCATACAGGCCTGATTGGTGGATTGCTGCAGAGATGGTTGTCCTTCTGTAAGTTTCTCCTCTAACCACAGAGGACCTCTGAAGCTCTGACAGAGTGACCATTGGGTTCTTGGTCACCTCCCTGACTAAGGCCCTTCTCCTCCGATCGCTCAGTTTAGATGGTCGGCCAGCTCTAGGAAGAGTCCTGGTGGTTTCGAACTTCTTCTACTTACGGATGATGGAGGTCACTGTGCTCATTGGGACCTTCAAAGCAGCATAAATGTTTCTGTAACCTTCCCCAGATTTGTGCCTCGAGACAATCCTGTCTCGGAGGTCTACAGACAATTCCTTTGACTTCATGCTTGGTTTGTGCTCTGCCATGAACTGTCAACTTTGGGACCTTCTATAGACAGGTGTGTGCCTTTCCAAATCATGTCCAGTCTACTGAATTTACCACAGGTGGACTCCAATGAAGCTGCAGAAACATCTCAAGGATGATCAGGGGAAACAGGAGGCACCTGAGCTCAATTTTGAGCTTCACGGTAAAGGCTGTGAATACTTATGTACATGGGATTTCTCAGTTTTTTTATTTTTAATAAATTTGCAAAAACCTCAAGTAAACTTTTTTCATGTTGTCATTATGGGGTGTTGTGTGTAGAATTCTGAGGAAAAAAATGAATTTAATCCATTTTGGAATAAGGCTGTAACATAACAAAATGTGGAAAAAGTGATGCGCTGGAATACTTTCTGGATGCACTGTATATGTGTGTGTATATATATGTATATATATATATATATATATATATATATATATATATATATAATATATCCATCTATCCATTATCCAACCCTCTATATCCTAACTACAGGGGCACGGAGGTCTGCTGGAGGCAATCCCAGCCAGCACAGGGCGCAAGGCAGGAAACTAACCCCGGGCAGGGCGCCAGCCCACCTCAGGGCGCACACACATACCAAGCAGACACTAGGGCTAATTTAGGAGCGCCAATCCACCTAACCTGCATGTCTTTGGACTGTGGGAGGAAATTGGAGCCCCCGGAGGAAACCCACGCAGACACGGGGCGAACATGCAAACCTGGGTCGCCTAACCACAAGGCAGCAGCGCTACTCACTGCGCCACCGTGCCACCCATATATATATATATATAATATAATATAGTGAAGGATAGACAATAACCCAAAAAGGTTTTGGGCAGCTACCCATGTAATATTTAATGCATGCAAAAGAGTAAATTGGTTGTACAGATGTGCACAGGTTCGAGTCCAACACAGAACTTATTTGCTTGTAAAAAGATGGCAGCTTTAAAGGAGAGCGGAAGAAGTGACATCATCAACAGGGCCAGAACTGGAAGTGATGTCATCAGGGGGAGGCAGATTTACCCAAAACAGGTCTGCGGAGAAATGAAAGAGTTGGCACACTCTGCCACCCCCTGGCTCTATACAATATATAATATATTGTGACGGACGGCTGGCTGCCCAACCTGGCCGGGACGCCCAGAAAGGAGAAAAATGGGGGAATGCAGTTACAGAGGGTCAATGCCTCCCCCAGAATGCCAGATGGAGATGCCCCTGCAGCATAGCGGCACCCCAGATTCCCGCAGGGCACCATGGGAGTTGGAGTCCAGCTTCACAGCCCTACTGGGTGCCATAGGTGCCACCAGGACACGCTGCAGGGAGGCTTGAGAATTTCTATTTCCCGTATAGCCCGGAAACACTCATGAGCCATGGGAACGGAATCACAGGAGTACTTGTGGGTTGAAGAAATCCACAAGTCTCCATCGGACCTGGAAGTGCAGACAAATCACGTGGTCAGAAGGACAGAAGCACTTCCGGGTCAAAGACTATTTAAAGGGCTGGTGGAGACTCGCCAAGCTGAGCAGGACAGAGCATGGTGGGAGGAGTGGAGGAGAGATTTCTGAACAGTGGTTGTTACTTTGTGGAGGTGCTTTTGGGCACTGCATTAAGAAGAAACTCCATTAAAGATCTTCTTGGTGATTTTTACCCAGTGTGCAGTGTGTCTGTCTGTTGGATTGAAAGAGGCAACAGCGACCTCTAGTGTCCACAGTATAAATAATTTTTTTTTTTTTAATTCTTATTTTGCCATCTCCATCTTCTTGTTCCTCCAGGTGATGAGGGAGTGGGAAGAGGCAGAGCGACAGGCCAAGAACCTGCCACGTGCCGACAAGAAGGCCGTCATCCAGGTGAGTTCAGGAGTGACGGGCAACGCTGCTAGCAAAGACGATGACAAAACTCCAGCTTGAAACTGCGTGTTGATGTGCAGGATAATGAAATCTGTTATTAATATCGCAAGTGTGAAAAGCGAACGTGGAACCTCAGTGGACAATGGGACGTGTGTTGACTTTAAAGTGACCCTCACTGTGTAATAAGACTGCTTGCCGTGGAGGAGAATCGGATTGAAGACCAAAAGTAAAGTGACCAGTTTATCAGTTCATGGCCAGTAGCCTGTCCCGGACTTTTGAGTTGGCAGAGCGGTGGGCATATCCTCCTTGGTCCATTCAAACAAGCTGCACACGGGCAGCGGCCTATGAATCCCCCCACCGAGCGCGACAGGTGACCCAAGAACACTTGAGGCCTTCTCGAGCTGTTCATCCCATAGTGTCCAGTAGGGTGCGCTGCTGCATGCCAGCTGGTACCTGCTTTACCAGATTGACATTTTTGTTTGGACCCATGGGGGGAGGGGGTCATCAGTGCAGTTTGCTCACATCAGGCCCCAGCATGCATGCTCCCAGAGTTAGGAGGAGTATTGGCACCTCAAATTTCCAGGTCATGGTCGTCTTGTAGCTCTCCCTAGTGAAGGAGTTTAAGTAAATGGAGGGCACTGGTCAGTCAGCTGGGAGCAGAGGGCTTGATTCATTGATCATCATTCAGCCGAACAACTGGCGACAAATTGCCCTTGAAGACCACCTGAATGTGCTTATCCAGAGTGAGGTGGGCATGTGTGATCAGCCAAAAGAACGTCCAGAATGAGGTTACAATTCAGGCTGTGGACCTCATGGCCTTTGACAGGTTAAGGACCTCCATGTTGAAGTGTTTCCTCTTGAGATTGAGAGTGGCCAGTGGATACCAAGCAAGTCAGGGTGAGTATAGTGGGTGCAGACCCAGGGCTCGTATCTGTCATCTGGTGGGCATAGTGGCCAGCTTGGCATGAGGCCAAAGTGACCCACATGTGTACAGACAGATGGCGAGTGAATGTCCAGGTCTATATGCCCCTTATTTTGTTTTGTGGTGCCAGTCATCACATGGAAACAGCATCGTCGAGATCGTCATAAGATGGGAAACCCCTAACGGGAGCAGCCGAAAGAAGAAGTGGTAGTAGTTGAGATCATCATAAAACCGATAAGGCGTCCTTTGTCCCATTTCAGGACAGGGCACAGATGGCATCGGTCACAGGCTTGCCAAAGACATGCCTGATGAAGAGACCTGCTGGCCGGATGCAGAAATCTGCTTGAATAACAAACAGTAAGATGCCAGTCTCGTGGGCACAATGGGCCTCATTTACTGATTTTTTTTTTTTTGTGTGTGTGTGTGCCCTTTATTATGGCAGCACTTCCAAGAAAAGGTCGAGACACTGGAGCAGGAGGCCGCCAGCGAGCGGCAGCAGCTGGTGGAAACCCACATGGCCCGCGTGGAGGCGATGCTGAATGACCGCCGACGGATTGCCCTTGAGAACTACCTGACCGCACTGCAGGCCGAGCCCCCCAAGGTAAGGCGGCTGTGCCAGCGTGCATGTGTATGTGTGTCACTGGCCAGACTTGGACCTTTTTTTTTGTCATTTCATTCACAACGATGCTGCTGGCAGGCCACCATGCTGTCTTGACTCCATTCTGTGTTTCCTACCACCCCTCTCATCGATACTTGACGAGCAACCTTGAACCGCACGTCCGCCTAAGTCCTTTACCATCTTCTCTGCTCTTACTCTTCAGACATGGACCTGTAATCTCTAAATGTTGTCTCTGTGTGACTCTTCTCCATGTTGGAAGTCATCAGGCGGCGTCTCTTTACTCCGAGCCTGGTCTGCATGGCGTGCATCTCTTCTATCGTTCAGGCAGTGACTGCCATGACTTTGTTCTTTCTCTGCAGTCCCCCTGTCTTTACTCATTCAGCCTTTGGTGCATCTCTTCTACCTGCTCCTACTGCAGGTGTGGGTGTTCCCTTGCTCTTCAGGCTGCGTCCCACCACTTTCTTTCCCCCATGCTAATATCACTTGGGTCTTCTGTACCCCATAAAGCTGGTTGGTGTCGGTCCTCGAGTCAGACTCACTCCTCTGTTCACCTTACACTTCTCTCCGTGGACCTGTGCACCTTTGGCCAAAAGTTCTGAGAAAGACCCAAGTGTTGGTGTTCACCCAGTGTGTGTCTTCAGTGTTTTTAGATCTTTTTGTGAGATGTTTCTCTGGTAGACTGAAGTAGAATGACAAGCAGTTCAGAGGTTTCAAAGGCTTTGACTGACAACGACATGAAGTTGATGCCCACAGTCCATATTTGCAGTGTTGGCCCTTCTTTCTTTTTCAGTTGGCCCTGGCAGGCTCGCAGTCAACTTCTGGGTCCAATCCTGACTGATGGCAGCTGCCCATACTTGGAGAATCCAGATTGGTGGGTATTGGTTTGTCCACATACCTCTTGAGGATTCTCAATGGGCCATCTTAACAGCATTATAGGCCCCCCATTGCAAAAGCAATGCACTGGGACCTCCTACCTACACAGCCACTCAGCAAGTCACAACATACATAGACTAGCATGGGGGCTCATGGGGGGCAACTGCCCAGTGTGCCCATACGTTAAGACGGTCTGGGGAGTTTCCAAGCCATGAACCCCAAATGTCAATGTTTTGTTCCCCGAGCCACTTACTTGTCACTTATGACCCGCTGCTCCATCATGCTGGATTGTTCATTGTTGGTCACCAAACTCTTCTTGGATGGTTGGCAGAAGTTGCACTAAGAGGATGTTTTGGTCCCATTCTTTATTCATGGCTTGGGATCAGGGGGCACCGCCAGGGCAGAGCTTCCTCAGGAATGGCAGAAGGCAGATGTGAGGGAGGCAAAGACTTTTAGAAGATGGCCTGGTGGGTGTCAAGAAGGGCAGCAAAGAAGTCATCCAGGACAGACTGATATTCTGGGATTGGACTGCTGGGGTCAAGTCATTGTCTCTGATGAATCCCCTTTCCAATTGTTTGGGACCTCCAGAAAAAAAGAAAAAGTGAGCAGTGCTACCATCAGTCCTGTGTCACGCCAAAAGTAAAGCATCCTGAGACCATTCATGCCAGCCAAGGCAGTGCAGGGCTCACTCACAATTTGGCCTAAGAACACAGCCAGGAATAAAGAATGGGACCAAAACATCCTCCGAGATCAAGTTCTGTCAACAGCTTGGTGACCAACAATGAACAATCCAGCATGACGGAGCACCGGGCCATAAGGCCAAAGTGACAAGTAAGTGGCTTGGGGAAATTTGTGGGTCCAAGGACAGGAAACTCCCCAGACAGTCTTAACGCATGGGCACACTGGGCAGTTGCCCCCCACAAGCCCCCATGCTAGTCTATGTATGTTGTGACTTGCTGAGTGGTTGTGTAGGTAGGAGGTCCCAGTGCACTGCTTTGCCCGGGGGGGTTTGCTATAATGCTGTGAAGATGGTCCATTGAGAATCCTCAAGAGGCGGGTGAGCAAACAAAAACCCACCAATTCTGATTCTGCAAGAATGGGCAGCTGCCATCAGTCAGGATTGGGCCCAGAGGTTGATTGCCAGCCTGCCAGGGCCAATTGAAAAAGAAAGAAGGACCAACACTGCAAATATGGACTGTGGGCATCAACTTCATGTCATTGTCAGTCAAAGCCTTTGAAACTTCTGAACTGCTTGTCATTCTACTTCAGTCTACCAGAGAAACATCTGACACTGAAGACGCAGACTTGGTGAACACCAACACTTGGGTCCTTCTCCAAACTTTTGGCCACAACTGTAGGCTCCACAGTTGGTCTTTGCTGCTGTGTCTCTATGAATCCTGTTGATGTTGTAGTTGATGCCTCTTCAGTTGAAACCCCTTCTCTTGTTTCGTGTGACTTCTGCCCAGTCAGACTCCCAAGGTGTCTTTCCTGTGTACCTGTCCTTCCATAAACCTTATCTGCAGGTGGCCCCTCATCATGAATTCTCCTTTAGTGTGTTTTCTTTCTGCTTGACCAGAGAGCATGGACGTGTCTCTTCCATATGGTGGGGTCCACCTCTGGTCTTATGTGTGTTTCATTCTTAAGCGCTTGGGGTGACCTTTCATTCCAGGCTGTTTTCTGCTTCTGCCGTTTTGTTTCTTATGCTCTTGACGTATTAAACCTGTGGGTCTCTCCTCCTTCAGCCTGTTATACTTCATATGCTTCCTGTGGAACCCCGCGCTCTCCTGATTTTCTCTCAGCTAGTTTCTCGTTGTGTGACCCATCTCTGTTTTCTAAGCCTGTAAGCCGAGGTAGGTCCACAAGGGTGTGCTTCTCTTCCATCTCCATCTACTCGTACTTCAGGTGGCTTCTCTAATTCCTGTGTACATTGCATGCTGTCAGCTCTTCTCTACTCGTTTGGCCTTGAGAGACATCTTTTCTGTCAGCTCCTACTATAGGGGGTTGTCCGATGGTCCCCAGGCCGCGTTTCTCCTTTGTTCCTTTGATAATGGTGTGTGTGTGTTTTCTGTACCACGGTAGAGTCTCTTATGAGACATCGTTGTCTTTGCTCCTCTCTGCTCTTTCTGCATTCTACTCCTAGGCTTTGGATTTGGGCCGTATTATACCTCATTTGGCATGTCTGTGTGAGTCTTCTCCATGTTCTGAGCCTACAGGCTGGTCCGTCTGGTTGTGAGTCTCTTCTGTTCAAGTGGTTGTTTGTTGGTCCTCGATCCACAAGTAGGCCTCAGTTCCTCTCCACTCTTTCTGCTTTCTACCCTCACTCATCAGACGTTGGTCTCTACCCTCCATATTTCATCTCAGCTGGCATCTCTGCGTGACTCTCCATCCATGTTGCAAGTCATCGGGCTGTGTCTGGTTACTCTGAGCCTGGTCTATGTTGTGCAAGTCGTTTCAGTCCTCAAGTAGCATCTCTTGTTTTCTGGAGGTGGCATTTCCTTACTCAATCGACCTTCAGCGCATCCCCTCTCTCTGCTGGTGGTTGCCTGTTGCTGTCCAGGCTGTGTCTCTCCACTGTACCCTTGCTAGCATCATGCGTGTCTCCTGTGCCATAACCCCGTCGGTAGAGTCTCTCACCCAAAGTAGACCCCCCGTCCTCTCCGCTCTTTCTACTTTCTGTTCTTACCCTTCGGAAATGGGCCTGTACTCCCCATATTTCGTCTCTGCTGGCGTTTCCATGTGACTCTCCACCATATTCTACGCCTGTGGGTCGCGTCTCTTTACTCAGAGCCACATCGGGATGGTTGCTCATACTGTAGGCGGTTTGTCCAGGCTGCATCTCCCCACATTTCCCTTGTTAACGTCCTGTGTGTCTCCTGTGCCATAACCCCATCTGTAGAGTCTCCGTCTACAAGTCGACCTCGGCCCTCTCCGCTGGTTCTGCCCCTCTACTTTTAATCTTCAGACATGGACCTATAATCTGCAGATTTCCTCTCATCTGACAGCTCTCGTGTGAATCGTCTCTGTCTCCTAAGTGCGATGGCTGTGCTTTTTTTACTCTGAACCCTGAATTTCAAAAACGGGGGGACTACGGTAATCTAGAACTCCAAATACAAGACCGCCAAACAAGCAAGAGCAAAAAAGCAAAATGAGGCCCTCCTCATGGATTATGTAGGCCCTTGGTGGCCCCAGCTCCAGTGTTGGGGGGGGGGCCTGCCCCCTCAGGCTCACCCTATGACTAACAGAATGAAAAGATCGTTAGAAAGCCAAAGTAAATTCCAAATGATGGGAATTAACAAATTTGTTAACTTAAAAGTGGAAAATTATTAACATAAAGTAACCAAAGAAAACGAGTCACAAACCATTTGATTTTTGAGTTTTTGAAACCGTGTTGACATTTTTTTTTTTTTTTTTTTTTTTACATTTTCAGGCTCTACTTGGTTGTTTGATTTGAAACCGAAATGAGCGTAAACCGCACGAGTTTCAATTCAAAATAAACTCCTTCTTCAGTGCCACTCCTTTTTATTATTCTTAACTAAGACTGTGGTAGCCCAGCCACATTTTCCAAGTTTGAAGTGTTTCTTACAGTTAAAGGATAAAATCGCCACAGCAGTTTCTTATATCCTGCCCCCTCTGGTGGACAACTTGAGTATTGCCGTCTCTTAGGTGAATTTTGTTTTTTTTCATTAAATATTATTAATCCCATAGGGAAATTCAGAATATTGTTCAATAAGGTAAACGGCTAACAATTAGTGTACCCCGATTGGCTTATAAGGTTTAATCAACCGTTTCTTTAACAAACTTAATTTAATGTATTGAACGTAAGTAATTTATTTTGACCAGTATTATCATAGCGCGACCTTATTTAAATGACACCGTGCTGTCCTTTGTGGCCCCATCTTGAGTATTTTCAGTACTCGTTACATTAAATGTACCCATTTTTTTTTTTTTTTTTTTTTTTTTTTTTTTTGTGATTTCTGATTTTAAGGAGTGTTTGGGGAGAGTTGTAATTCACAAAAATAAATGTAGAAATCCCATCAGGTGATTACACTTTAAATGAGTTTTAGGGAGGGCTTAGAAAACATTAAGACCCTAAATTGAAATAAAATCTATACAGTAATCTTAACAGCAGTATAATTCAGCCAGGATTTGACATTAATGGACCCATCCCTTCGTGAAGTAAGCAAGCTCAGCGAAATGGAGGCGATCAATTCTGCCACGCTATCAACATTACCAGGCGGGAAATGTGAGGGGGGGCGTTGAGGTGTGGGGGGGGGGGGGGCAACAGAATTAATAAAACAAAAGAAAAAAAAAAAAGGAGAGTCAGGTTGTGGGCCTGTAGTCAGCTCTGACACCAGCGGGTCGGGGGGGGGGGGGGGGGGGGGGGGGGGCGGTTTGGACATTACGGTAAATTGAAATGCAGAGAGAGGAGCAGCTTATTAAAACAGCTGTATGGACGCACATTTTAGGGAAGATCAAACATAATGAGAAAAAGACGAGGTTAACAACGAGGTCACATTACGGAACTTAAACACATGAGATGCGAATGTGTGACGTTGGCTGTTGTGCCGTCTCCTTCTGCACCTCCTTCACTCCTCAGGTTAGCCTGCAGGTGGCGTCTTTCCTTCCTGTTCTCTCTGGTTAGTGAGTCGCGCCTGCGCCTCTCTGTGTCCACTTTGAGCTCATTCCACTTGTGGTGCGTCTGTTCTTTATCTTCAGCCCATCTCTGTGTATGTTTTTAACAGCTAGTAGGTTGGTGGTCTCTCCCATCTCCTTGAACTTCCATCATTGTCTTTGCATCCTTTCTGTACTTGGCACGCAGTGCACTCTTCTTTCTCTTTCAGCTCATCATCTCCCGGTGGTGCTTGTCTCCTTTTTACTTATTCTCTATTGAATAATTTTCTTGACTGTGTGTCCACGTTGAGCTTATTCCACCTGTTGGTGTGTCTATTCTTTGACTTCAGCCCGTCTCTCTATGCATCTTAACATTCAGTAGGCTGGTGGTCTCCCTTTGTACTTCATCTATTCCAACTGTTCTGCTCCTTTACCACTAGAACCCCTGAAGCCTACGAAAAAAACTTGTAATCTCGGCCCACTTTAAATCCCTTTGCACCTCTTCATCAGCGTCTTTTGTTTTGCAAATGTGTCGATCAGCACAAGCAGCCTGCTGTCCCATTACCACCGACGCAGCTCAAATCTGTTTATCTGGGTGTGAGGTGCCGGGAGCTGTAGAGGGTAAATAATATCTCATTATCTGGAACACTTGTATTTCATGTGTGTTCCGTGTCTACAATGATTTGGGTAAATGTAGGTGCAAGGTGCAAAGGAATTTACGGTGACCCGGAATTACGACTTTTTTCGTAGGCTTCAGGGCTTCTAGTGTCAAGTAATTGGCACAAAGTCACCTCCTCTATCTTTTTAATCTCCTCGTTTGTACTTGTCTTTGTATCTGATTGGTCCATTAGCTGTGCCCTGGCCACTCAATCTGCTAGTGGTGTGTCTGGTCTTTGTCTTCAGCCCGTCTGTCTTATTCTTCTGAACACACTGCAGGCCGGTGGTCTCTTTTGTACTTCATCTATTCCAAGTACTCCTCTCCTTTAAGTGATTGGCTTACAGTCAGCTCCTCGTGTCCAGGCAGACTTGGTTTTCCTCGTATCTGATTGGTCCGACAGCTCTGTGTCTCATTTCCACGTGTGGTCTTTGTCTTCAGTCCATCTCTCTCTGTATCGTACTTTGTACTTCATCTCCCAGTCATTCATTTTCTTTCTGTGCTTGGCACCCAGTCAGCTCCTTGTGTCCAAGTGGTGTTTGTCTTTGAGGCGTGTGTTCTGTCATATTTCTGGATGTTCCCGTCCACTCTGAGCTCATTTTGTGTGTGGTCCATCCCCTGCCTGTTCTTTGTCTTCATCCCGCATCTCTCTCTCCGTATCGTTTTAACACTCAGTAGGCTGGTGGTATCTCTGATCTCATTGCACTTCATCTACTCCTTCTACTACTTGGCACATGGTCAGTTCCTCTCGTCCGTGTGGTGCCCGTCTCCCTTATACTAATTGTCCTCTGTGTCTTTTATGTATTTCTGAATGGTCCATCGTCTGTGCCTCTCCCCTTGGAGCTCATTCTCTGTCTTCAGCCTATTCCTCTTTGTAAGGCTATGGGGGGGGGGGGGGACAGCTAGTACTTGTTCTCTCAATGTCGTCACCGTTTTTTATTTATTTATTTATTTTTCCTGTAATGCTCCTTTCCTCTGAGGTAGTGAGACTGTTCTGTCCAGTCAGGCCTGTTTGTTCCCATCATACCAGCTGCAGAGGTGGCATCTCTGTCCTCTGCGTGTTCCACAGATGTAGTGCCTGGCCTCTTGTGTGCCCATTGCTGTTGTGTTTGTCCACGTCCTCCTCAGCATGATCAGACATAGTGTGCTCTTTTCCTCTGTGTACTCTGTGCCAGACTCTCATTGGCAGGTGGTGTCCCTGTGCTCCTCCTTTCTGTATGTTGTCCCTCGTCTTCATCCCTCCATCTTGTGTCTAAAGAGTGCTTTACCACCACTGTGCCCGGCTAGTGACTGTCCTCCTCTCCACAGCCTCGCCATGTGTTTAACCTTCTGAAGAAGTATGTGCGTGCAGAGCAGAAGGACCGGCAGCACACACTGAAACACTTTGAGCACGTGCACATGGTCGACCCCAAGAAGGCTGCCCAGATCCGACCACAGGTAGGCGCTAACAGCTTGAATGTGTCCCAGCCTCAAAGCCATATTTGTCTTAACAGCACCCTACAGCCATGAGGTCCTCCTCTTTAGAGCTCCATTGGGCGTAAAGGCAGTGGGGGGGTCATGCCGCTTTCCACCAGTAGGTAGCGCAAAAACATATGCATGGCTATGGAAAGCATCTGGCGGTGGGTGTTGGCTCTGCTAGACGAGCGCACCTCTGCTGCCTGGAAAGTAGTGTGAAAGCAAGCCTCTTGGGTCTCTAGTGTTTCTTTTATTTTTTAATTTGTTTATTTATCCAGAGTGTGTGCGCTTGGGTTATTTTTTTTTTTAAGTGAGTTCTGTCCCAGTGGCAGGAGCTTTTCATTTCATCCTCACTCATGAGTTACAGCCAATCAGGATGTTCAGTCTGCAGCACTTTATTTTGTTATTTTGCCACTTCACACCCCTGCTTCTCAAGTTCAGGAGTGGCGCCCTCCTGGTGCTGCGGGTTTTGGTCTCAACCACTTTCACAATACACAAGTCATTTTACCTTAAATTGGTTTAATTGTTCGTTTAATTGTATGATTATTAATAAGCAATAATAATAGTAATAAACAATAAATAATAGTTATTAATTGTTAATAATGATTTATTATATTTTATTTTTATTCATAATTGTTAATAATAAACTAAAATACAATTTATTATTGTTAATAATAATAAACAATAAAATACAATTTATTTATTATTAAATAAGCAATAATTCTATAATTTTGTTTATTTGTATTAGGAATTTTTTATTTAATGATTTATTTTTATAATTTTTGATGTATTTTTAATTTTTGTTATTAATAACAATAAAAATTATTATTAATAGTAATACTAATAATACATTAAATAATTATTTAATAAACAAATAATTTATATATTGTTTATTATTGTTAATATTTTTTATTGTTAATAATAAACAGTTTATTATATTTTAATTGTTAATAATAATAAACAGTAAAATACAATTTATTTATGAAATAATAAGCAATAATTATTTCTATAATTTCCATCCATCCATCCATTTTCCAACCCGCTGAATCCGAACACAGGGTCACGGGGGTCTGCTGGAGCCAATCCCAGCCAACACAGGGCACAAGGCAGGAACCAATCTTGGGCAGGGTGCCAACCCACCGCAGGACACACACACAAACACACCCACACACCAAGCACACTATTTCTATAATTTATTTTATTTAATTTTTTATTTAATGTTTTTTTATAATTTTTCATGTATTTTTTATTTTTGTTATATTAATATTAACAATAAAAATTATTAATAGTAATACTAATAAATTATATAATTTAATAAACAATTTATATATGTTTATTATTTTTTTATTAATTGTTAACAATAAACAGTATTTTAATTAATAATAATAAACAATAAAATACAATTTATTATTAATTGTTAATAATAAGCAGTAATTATTTCTATAATTGTGATTATTTGTATTTATCTATTAGCAATAATTTATTTTTTATTTAATAATGATTATATATTTTATTTTTATAATTTTGTTTATATTGTTAATAATTTTTTTATTGTTAATAGTAATACTAATAGTAAACAATTTATTTTAATAAACAATAAATAACAATAATTTATATGTTGTTTATTATTTATTAATATGTATTGTTTTTTATTATTATTGCCTTTAGTAAAGTGCAGTAATGTGAGAATTGTATTTACAATATATTAAATATTTGTATTTTCGGTATCGCTTTAAACATTTAATTCTTCAGTCCTATTTCTACACAAACCCTTCCAACACGGGCCACGCCCACTTATAGCACACGCCTCCCCAATCTCCACAAATATTTTATGAGAAGAATGTGCATTGTGTTTGTGTGTGTGTTAAAGTGACAGAGGGGTGTGTCATGTAACGTGACGGACATGTCCTACAGAGGCAGCAGACTGTTATCGGATGGCTATAATTTGATTGGCTTGTCCACGGAGCAAAGCTGTGGAGGTCTGCAGCTCTACTGGTCAGTAATATTGTCATCCTTACACTTAAGTATACCCTTCAGAAATAATAATCAGAGCTGGACCAACTTTTAATCCTCATAGTACTGAATAAGATGTCCGGGGTTTAAAAAAACAAAAAAAAACAAAAGAAAATCTGACCCGGCTGGGATTAAAGGACCTCACTTTCTAATGGGTGGCACAGTCCTTGGCCACAGTGGTGGCCTACAGATATTTCATGTCACCGTCTAGAAGCTTCTTGCTCCTTTTCTGCCCCTCATTTTTCCTTCTCCCCATAGCTGATTTCCCCTTTTTTTCAGAAGTTTGCAGTTCGGGTTGAGATCAGCACTCCTTGCTGGTCAGGTTAGCCCCATCAGGTCCAATCTCGCCCATTGGTGGTACTGCACCTCACAGTGTGTTCTTTCTTTGGATCGCATTCTTGTGTTGCTTTCGGTGATGAAGGTTGTGTGGAAGAAGGCAGACACGGCAGGGGCGCCCTCAGCCTCAGTAGAGTCACCCCGAGTCTCAGGACAGGCAGCAGAATTGGGATTAATTGTATGGCACACATGCAGACTCGACTCAGATGGAACAATGAGCCCCCCAGCAATGGGCACCTTTTACTTTTATTACAATTCTTATCATTTCAGCTATTATTCTCTCTCATCTGACTCCTAACACATTGCTCCATTAATTCCACCAATAATTCTCAGCACTGAGGGGGTGTCAAACCCCCCCTCTGCCCATCTTATCTGTCTGGTGAGGGGCTATTCTCTTCCCCCTACAGTGATTTACAACCAGAGAGTTCACATTCCCTGCTCTAAGCGAGGGGCCCATTCTTCAGCTCTCTAGCACGTCTGACCTTTGGCGTATGAACTGTTGGGTGTTTTCAGGCTTATACAAAATAATAAAAGGGCTTATGCCACATATATTTTTAATTATATCTTCTACATCTTAATGCTTGGCGAAATATTATATCTACTTCTCTCAATGCTTTTCTAATATGTGCAAATTACCAATTTTAACAATACAGTTTTCTATAGTTGCTGCCCAAGTTACTGTACAAAATGAAAGCAGCCTGACCATAAAGATAAGAGGGGGTAACATGGTGGCTCAGTAGTTAGCACTGTGGCCCTACAGCTCCAGGGTGTAACCCCCTTAGTGTGGAGTTTGCACGTTCTCGGGTTTACCAGCTTCATATAAGGACAGCAACTCGAAAGTGTGCGTGTGTGTGTGGTGCACTGAACTGTCCAGCTGTTGTCCAAGCACACGACCCTGAAAGGGAAAACAAGACTTGGACATCAGATTGTCTGCTAAAGGATTCGTTGCACCTTAAAGCTGTCAGTTTTATTAAAATTATAAAGGAAGTTCTGTGTTTGAAGCCACTTTTGTTGATTGTGGAGACGTGTGGCGTGTTGATCAGACAGCCAGGTAAGAATCTGACTGAAATCTGACTACTGCTAGTGCTATAGTGCTAGTGCTCGTCCTCCTCGCTGTCTCTAGTGCCTTTACTGTATATGTACAGTGTGTATCCGCTTATACTGCCTGTCTTGTACAGAGCATGTGTGTGTCTGTCTGTTGGGTGCATTTCATATCGCTCTCTCCTTTTATAGCATTTTTTTTATATCTGTGCATCCATGTATCTCTTTATGGCGCCTTTCATATCGATGATTCTACTTTCTCTTCATAGTGACTTTGTATCTGTTTATAGTGCCTTTCATATTATTTTTCTTTAATATGGTGCTTTTTATATCTATCTGTTATGCAGTGCCTTTTATACATTTTTATATAGTGCCTTTCATATTAGTGTATCTGTCTCCTTGATGCCTATCACATCTGCCTCTTGTATCTATCTGTTTATAGTACCTTTCATAAATATATATTTCTTTTTATAGTGCCTTTCACCTCGTATATATTTGCTTATGGTGTCTTTTATGCTTATCTGTCTATCACTTATAGTGCCTTTCGTGTCCATCCATCTATTGTATGGTGCCTTTCACATCCATCTATCTTTTCTAAATATCTATCTCTCTGTTATATAGTGCCTTTCTTAATATCTATCTGTTATATAGCGCCTTTCTTAATATCTGTCTTATAGTACCTTTCTATATGTGTTTTATAGCACCTTTCTTAATATCTGTTATATAGCACCTTTCTTAACATCTATGTTATAGAGTGCCTTTCTTAATATCTCTGTGTTATAGCGCCTTTCTTAATATCTATCTAGCTCTGTTATATAGCACCTTTCATGTTTCTCTGTCTCTATCATCTTTCTTGAAACCCTTCTGCAGAGATGTTTGCGACCCCCTTTGCTTTAAATGTCTGTTCCTGTGAATAGTTAAGTGAGCAAAAGGTGAGCTGATCGCCAAAAGGCCTCAAGTTCCAGATGACACTTTTTTTTGGCATTTTATGCTAGATGAGTGTATTGTTTTTGTTTTGTGCAGTGGGAAAAAAATGGAAAGGAGCACTGTGCAGAAGTGATGGGCACCCCAAGATATTTGAGGTCTCAGATAACCTTTCCCAATGTGGTCTCAGACCTTCATTACCTCGTCAGGATTCTGGTTTTGTTCTCTGTCATTGTTAGGAAACCACTAGTGATGCAAAGTGCAAAGCTTGTAGAAATTCTCCGACTCCTCAGACCTTATCAACCAACAATCAGCAGCCTTGGGCTCCTCTAAGCAGCTGCTTGGCACTCTGAAGCAATTAAAGAATTGAAGCTCACCAAGTAGGAGAAGGAAGGAGACGAGAAGACAGCAAAGCATTTTGAGGTGACAGTTTCCTCAGATTGTAACGACATTAAGAAATGGCAGTTAACGGGAACAGTGGAGACCAAGAAAACTTTCTGACAGAACTGCTCGTTGGATTGCTAGAAAGGCAGTTTGACTGTGAAAGACCTTCATGAAGATTTGGCAGACCCTGCAGTGGTGATACACTGTTCTACAAATGTGACCTTCATGGTAAAGTCAGAAGAAGAAAACCTCTCATGCATCCCAGCCACAAAACTCCGCGCCTGACATCTGCAAATGAACATCTAAACAAGCCTGATGCAGTCTGGAAACAAGTGCTGTGGAGCAATGAAGTCAAAATAGAACTTTGTGGCCACAAGGTGCAAAGAAATGTTTGGAGAAAAAATGAGGCCCGAATTCCAGGAAAAGACCACGTCCCCAACTATTAAGGATGGATGGGTGGATCAATCAGGCTTTGAGGTTGTGTTGCAGCCCTCAGGCACAGGGAACGTCTCCATGGAAGTGGGAAGAGTGGAGTCAATACCAGAACATTCTGAAAGCAAACAACACACCATCTGTTAGAAAGTTGACGTTAAACAACAAGATAATGATCTGAAAGACCCCTCCAAATCTCCAATGGAACACCTCGGGAGGCGCAAGCTGACGGTTTTGCCAAGACCCTCGCAGTCTCCTGACCTTGATGACAATCTGTGGAGAGATCTCACAGTAGAGAGCAGGGCAGGCCAGGCAGACTAAGCCTCTCACAGAATTAGGAGCCTCTTGGAGGATGAAGGGGGTGAAAAGACCCCCCAAGTAAGAACTGAAAGAGACTACGCTGGCTACAAAAAGCGTTTACAAGCTGTGGTACTCGCCAAAGGGGGTCTTGCTAAGTACTGAGCCCCAACTTTTGTTTCAGGCCCTTTCCATTTTTTTGGTATTTTGTGCTTTTGAATGATGCAAATACAAATGAAATCTTGGCTTAACTTATTCAAGTACGGTGTCATCTTTAACTTGATCAGGTCATCTTCTGCTCTCTGAACTGCTCACAGTAACATATTTTAATGGGGGGGGGGGGGGGCATGCCACTTAGCTCTCTCTCTCTCTATCTATCTCGCTGTCTCTTTTATATAGTACTTTTCACGTCTATTGATATATCTATTATATAGTGCCTTTCACATCTATCGAGTATCTGTTATATAGTGCCTTTCATGTCTTTATAGTTGTATCAGGTCATAGGCTCCTCCTGACTTGCCCATGTTCATTAATCTCCCTGCCCAGCATTGCCCTTCTCCAGGTGGCGTTGAGTTGGCTGAATGTGACCATACCAGTTTGGTTGTCTTCTGTTCCCACCCCATTCTGACTCTCGTCTTGACCCAGTAGCTCCTTGCTATTTTTTTGATGGGCTAAAGTCGGTGGAGATGATAGACGGATTAATTGGTAGACAGATGTAATAGAAATATCGTAAATGAATGGTAAGCAGACTCTCTGGCACTGGTTAGCCTTTGTGCCCTTCTGCTGCCGTCTTGCTGTGTGCTTTTCAGTTCAAGGTGGCCCCTGCAATGAAACATGAGGGCTGGTGGACGTCGCTATTTGACTTTTGAAGCCCTTGGACTTTTGGGTGGCTGATGCTGGTGAAAGCCTCTTTACCTTCTCAAATACAGCATCCCTTTGGCACCAGGGCATCAGACTGGGCCCAGTGGCCTACTGTGTATTTTATATAGCGCCCTCTACCGTGCGCTGCCACGTTGTACACGTAAACAGCAATACTACCAGCAAGAGGTGTGAGGTCTGAGCTAATAAACGGCTGTTGTCTCCGACGATGGCGGCAGCAGTCAAGCGGACCCCTGGGACTCGTCAGCCAGCCACTTCCCGCCCGCCTCATCTTAATTGGCTGCCTCAGGTGCCTCATGGGATATCGGCGAGAGCAGAGACATTGCTTTTTGGGAACAGCAGCTGCGGCTCACTGTTATTCCTCAATTGCCTTTAGAAATGACAAAAGTGCTGGGGTAGGCTGGCCATGCCCACATGATGGTGGGCTCAGCCAGGTCTGTCAGACAGATGGCATTGTTTGGCGGACTGCCAGCATGCTAGTCTGCAGATGGGGAACTTCACCAGGGACTGGTAGAAGAAGTGTGTGTGTGTGTGTTTTTAATCACATTCTTATTAATATAAAATATTTAATAAAGTGCGGAAATAAAACAATATAAGTAAATACTTAGCTAAAAAAAATTGTAAATGGATCAGCAACCCACCCTGTTAAGAGAAATGGAAGGATGATGGAGACGATCTGATGGGCACCCACAGCAGGTTCATAGAAGGAGGAAGAGGAGGAGACGGGTGAGGAGGAAGAGGAGCAGGGAGAGGGTGAGGAGGAGGAGGAAGAGAAGCGGGGGGAGGAGGAGGAAGAGAAGTGGGGGGAGGGTGAGAAGGAGGAAGAGGAGCAGGGGAGGGGAAGGAGGAAGAGGAGCAGGGGAGGGGAAGGAGGAAGAGGAGGAGGGTGAGGGTGAGAAGGAGGAAGAGGAGCAGGGGGAGGGTGAGGAGGAGGGTGAGAAGGAGCAGGGGAGGGGAAGGAGGAAGAGGAGCAGGGGGAGGGTGAGGAGAAGGAAGAGGAGGAGGGGAGGGTGAGGGGAAGGAAGAGGAGGAGGACGAGGAGGAGGAGAAGGAGGAGGAGGCAGATTTTCTTCACCAGGTGGTTTTACTAGAAAGTTCAAGTGTTTGGTGTTTCACATCCATCCATCCATCCGTCTTCTGTCGCTCACCAAGGACAACAATCATGGTAAAAAAAAAAAAGAACTCCCAGACGTCCCTTTTCTCCTCAGTCAGTTCCAACTCCGAGGTGTGTTTCCAGGCCAGTAGTCTGTCTCTTCCCAGTTGACCAGGCCTGAAACACCATTTGAAGGGCCTTCTAAGCAGATGCCTGAACCACCTCAACGGGCACACCCCTTGAGTGCACCTAGAAAGCCGCCCCCCAGGACCCAATTTTGATGCAGCAGAGCAGTGGCTCTACTATGACGTCCTCCCATATGCCTCTGCTCGTCACCGTATCTCTTGAGGTTGAGCCTGGACACCCTGCAAAGAAGACTAATTTCTGCCACTTGCACCCTCGTCTAGTTCTTCCAGTCAGTACTCCTAGCTTATGACCATAGGTGAGGGCAGGAACGTACTGTAGGTTGACCAGTAAATTGAGAGCTGTGCCTTTGGACTTGGCTCTCTCTTCATTACCACTGACTGCTACAATGTCAGCATAACTGCAGATGCCGCTCCGATCTGCCTCTTGGTCCTCTCGGACCCTTCTTCCCACTGGCAGGCACATCAATACACGGCATTGCCAGAAGGTTTGCTGTTTCTCCCAGCACAGTCTCACGGGCATGGAGGAGATTCCAGGAGACAGACAGGCAGGCAGTTACTCTAGGAGAGCTGGACAGGGCCCCTAATAGAAGGTCCTTAACCCATCAGCAGGGCTGGAGGAACAGGATGAGCACTGGCAGAGCCTATAGAATGATCTCCAGCAGGCCACTGGTGTGAATGTCTCTGAACAAACAATCGGAAACAGACTTCATGAGGGTGGCCTGACGTTCTCTAGTGGGCACTGTGGAGCTCAATTGGCATTTGCCATAGAATACCAGAATTGGCAGGTCCACCACTGGCGGGCGCCCTGTGCTTCTCACAGATGAGAGCAGGTTCACCCTGAGCACATGTGACAGACATGAAAGGGTCTGGAGAAACCGTGGAGAACGTTATGCTGCCTGTAACATCATTCAGCATGACCAGTCTGGTGGTGGGTCAGTGATGGTCAGTCTGGGGAGGCAACAGCTAGACAACGGCACCTTGACTGTCATTGGGTATCAGGATGAAATCCTTGGACCCATTATCAGACCCTATGCTGGTGCAGTGGCTCCTGGGTTCCTCCTGGTGCATGACGATGCCTGCTCTGTCGGTTGATCATTTTTATTTCCATCCTTTTGTTCCTCGCATATCACCATAGCAGTAGAGATAGCCAGCAGGAGTTTTGTCCCCATTGAAATCTGATGTGTTTTCAAAGTGTTCTTTTAATTTTTTGAGCAGTTTATACATATATACACGTACTCCCCAAGTTACGGACATCCAACCTACAACTTACGAACGGGGCCACAGCTGCGACGCATGCGCCTCTGTAACTGCCGCTCCGTCATCTTCGGCTTGGGGACGCTGCAAGCGGGTGGCTGGACGGAGGCTGGAGGCGGGCGATTTCATTGCTTGCACAGTGTAGTGTCCCTCGGGCGGCTCCTGGCAGCAAAAGGTGACCCATGGTCCATAATCACCGGGGCCACAGCTATCATTCGTGTCCAGGACAGAGGCTTGATAGGGCAGTTCACTGAGCTACTGCTCCTGACAGGACACAAGCTGGATGGAGCAGAGGGGGGCGTTTCACTGCCCGCCCACTACATACAGCTGCCCCGTTCGTTTCTCGGTGGCCGGCTGGTGATACTGCAAGCGGTGACCCGGTTGTGGCTGAATGGAGGCCATTGAGGGTGAATGGGGTGGGGCAGCATTGTAGTGTGCCTCAAGCTGCCTGTGGAATGGGGGCGGTGGTGGGCGATTCACTACCCACCTTTGGCCACACCCTGTTCGTTCTCGGTGGGCGGACGCTGCAGGCAGCATACAGTATTGCAAGTGGAGGGGACTGTGTGGTGGGCGGGTAGTGAACTGCCCCTCGCCGCCCCAATTCATTCTCAGTAGCAAGCCTGCTTGCACTGTTACGTACATAGCAGGAAGTTGTCTTTCGTCAGTACATCAGACGTGCTGACGAGGGGTGCCTTCCTGCTGTCATAGCGTGTACAGTGCCGTGCAGAAGAGCTCATCTTAACCTTTTGTCTTCACCCTTCAACAATGTCTCTGAAACACAAATCTCATGCAAGTGCTGGTGATACAGTAAAGAGGAGAAAAACCATCACCATGGAAAATAAAGTAGAAATAATAAAAAGGTCAGAAAGGGATGTGACACTCCATCATTGGCAGAGCTCTTGGTTACAGTTGGTCAGCAATAGTATTTATTAAAATAATGGACCTGTTCCAACTCGCATACAAATTCAACTTAAGAACAAACCTACAGTCCCTATCTCGTACGTAACCCGGGGACTGCCTGTGTGTGTGTGTATATATAATATATAAAATATAAAATGCTGGAGGTTACACCATGCAGACGGACTCTTCAGCCCAGCCATGTGTCATGGCGGTGCAGGTTATTCTACTTGCTGCGTTACCCCTCCTATTCACTTTACCTGTTCTCTTCCCTCAGGTGCTGACTCACCTGCGAGTGATCGAGGAGCGAATGAACCAGAGTCTGGGGCTGCTCTACAAGGTTCCTGGCATTGCCGAGGAGATCCAGGACCAAGTTGGTGAGTGTGTGAACGAGCAGAGTGAGAAATGAAGACGGTTAGGGTGGGCCCTGTG
This sequence comes from Erpetoichthys calabaricus, assembly GCF_900747795.2. Taxonomy (NCBI): domain Eukaryota; kingdom Metazoa; phylum Chordata; class Cladistia; order Polypteriformes; family Polypteridae; genus Erpetoichthys; species Erpetoichthys calabaricus. The sequence goes on from NC_041397.2 coordinate 311,812,785, forward strand.
GCCGAAGATAATTACGACACGATCCCACCCTTTCAGTCCCCTTCTCATTGCACAGCTTGTGCGTTAGTAGGCAGTGGTGGCTTGAGCTCGAGCGGCTCATTTGTGGCAATTTGTTAGAAGCCCTGGAGGTGCATGACTGCACTGATGGCTGCCGCAGCACTTAGCGGTGGTCATCACTGCTATCATCTGACCAAAAAAAAAAATGACAGGCATCGTCTTGCCCATCAAGCCCATGTGCATGACTGATCTTGCCTCCCAGCCATTCGTGATCTTGCTGCTACACGCTTGAACGGCGGTGGAGATTGTCGACCGCATTCCAGGCTGTCATTCTGGAACTTGTCATTGGTCATCTTGTCAGGAGCCACACAATATGGTGAAGAGTAGAGTGGACAAGGGATAAGGATCTGTCACAGCAGTGACTTGCTTCTCGCAAGGCTGAGCAGGCCCAGCCAAGCTGAAGAACAAGCTCATTGACAATGCAATCTTCACCTTGCAAGGTCCATTATGCACTAAATGCCATTCCAAGATTGTCTTAGGATTTATTTTTTTGGAGGTTTGTTCTTTTCCACCGATTCCTTGCTTTCAGTTGTTTGTGTTGCATTTTTAAGTCCTCCTTAACCCCTTACCCATAATTCTGTTTTTTTTTTTTTGTTTTGTTTTTTTTAAGTGTGAGGTGTCCCTTAACTGGAATTAAGAATACGAAATGTATAGTTCTCCTGTCCCTGTCACTTCCCTGGGGCATTGGGATCCACATTCGGACCACCGGGTAAGCGCCACCCCCGCTGGCCTCACTGACCCCTCTCCCAGCAGCAACATAAGCTTTACCTAAATGGGAATACACGAGCTATCTTCTTCTCCTTCTTTCGGCAACTCTCCCGTTAGGGATTGCCACAGTGGATCATACTGTCCGTATATTGATTTGTCAAAATTCTACACCAGATGCCCTTTCTGACGTAACCCTCCACGTTTATCCGGGCTTGGGACCAGCACGAAGAACCACACTGGTTTGTGCATCCCCTGTGGCTGGGTTAATGATCTAAAAACAATACAATTCCAAAATATTTTTGCACCTATTCAAACATATTTTGTAATTATATGTTTAACACTTTCTGTAAGGGCTGGAAAATTGATCCCGGTTTGTTTCAATTATATTATTTTTGTTTATAAACATATATGAAATTAAATGATAGATAAATACCGTTTACTACTCATTTCGTACTCGTATGGTATATTAGTGAATCACTAGTGTATCAACTTATTTTGAAAAGTAATTCAAGTTAAAAAGTAAAAAAAAAAGTAAACATAAAAAAAAAAAAAACTACAGTATCACCTTATTTTAAAATGTTATAAAAATAAGTCCTGTCGTCAATAAGACTAAAAACGCAGTACACTACAGGAGAATGAGACATAACTATAGGGGAGGTGGTTACAATTGTACATGGGTTATATAATATATTACAAAAATAATAAAAACACAAACCGTCCCGTTTCTACGTCAGTCTGAATAAGATCAGCACAATGTCTTGGTGTGGAGGGAGTAATGCTGTCCCCGGACCAGGAGCTTTAGGACATTTCTGTCACACTGGACTGGATGCTCAGAAATGTTCGGAAGGGAGGTGTTAGTTGGATTGTAAGAAAGAGATCAGGGATCAGGGACGTTCTTAGGCATACGCAAACTACGCATCCGCGTAGGGCCCCAACCGTGACTGCCCCGACATACAATTTTTTTTTTTTTTTGTTGTTGTCGTCGGGCTGTGGGCCTGGGGCATGTCATGCCCCTGGCACTGCAGCCGTCTGTGCCAGTCCCAGGAAATTCAGTTCAGTGCATCTCTTAGTCTTACTAACAGTGGTAATTTATTATCCAAATTGCAATCTTCACCTAAATCCCTAATAATATTGTCACACCATCGTAACTTTGCCAAATGCACTATGGCAAACGTTAATTTTAGAGGTTTGTTTTGGATTCATTCAGAGAGATCCCCATAAAATCATGAAATATCCCTATATTACCGGCCTTTACCAGATCCAGAACAAAATCAATATTTTACCACTCTGCATACACACAAGCGTACATGTAGGCCTACTGGTCATCTAAGGCCTTTTCCGGATGTTTTATTAGAACACCTTCCTGAGCCCCCCCAAACCATCTGGGGCCTACACATTTCTGAACCACGTAAGGCCCACATACTGCTAAGAACGGCCCTTCAGAGGTTAAGGTGGCTTGATTATCTGAGTGGTGGACGGGGACATTAAAAATCATCAATAAAAACTGTTAAGCTGGTCGGGTAGCGAATCTGTGCGCAGATTAGGTGGATTGTGGAAGAACCACCGTTCCCCCAAAAAGGGAGACAGGACAGATTCAATTGATTCGATTTTTATTCAGTCACAGATGAGTACTTGGATTCTACGTTGCAAGGCAGAAGAGCAAAGTTACATTTCTTTCTATTGGCTTTTTATAATTTCTTCTTCCTTCCCCTTATTTAGAACAAAAACAATATCGTTTACTTAAGCATTTTAATTTAATACGCTAATAGGCCATCTGTTCTTATTTTTTCTTCACTTGTCAGATAGACCCTAAAGAAGGGAAGGTCATCTTTCCTGAGTCAAATAGACGAGACGTTCCTAAAGAAACTGGAAATTGTCCTCGGTCAGCTTACTGCGCCCTGTCTTATGACAGACGCCTGGATGAAGACCCTGCCGTTAGAGCAGAACGCCTTTGTCAGCTTTTAACCCTCAATAGTAATTTGATTAAGCAGTTCATTGTTCTTTCACATGGGTTACTTGAGAGTTTTGGGGGCCTGTGGGTGTTTTGGGTTTAATAGCTAGCATTTGTAACCAGGAATTACTTGTAAAGCAGAGGAGTAATCACTGGTGCAGACGTTCAGTTCCTGCTTGACCTGCTTATCTGCTTTTTGACACCCTTAATGGCCTCGGGTACTTGCAGTTGATATTTTGCTTCTTTGTAAACAGCCTTATCTACACTTTTGTAAGTTTCCTCTTTAGTTTTTTGTAACTTTTTTTTCCAGTCTTTTACAAACCCCTGGTTTGTCATCATTTGATGGGCGATGGATTTTGTTGAAATACAGTTTTTACTGAGAAAAACCTTTATAAGAAGTAACTATATCTGTGTGTTCATCTAATTTGGGCTAAAAAAAAAAAAAGGTTCATCAGATAAGGAAATGAGATTCCGTGTTGTACTCCTGCTCTGACGAAGTCACTGTGGGCACTGGAAGGCGCAAAAATGAGTTCAAGGAGCACAGGCGGGAGTCCAAAGCTGATTGGAGTGATTTCTGCCCACTTTATAATGGTGTGTTTGTCCTCCCGTCATTGACAGATGATTTGATACAGAAGGAGCAGGGTGAGGCAGAGGAGCAACTGGCCGCCCTGCAGAGTGAGCCCAGGATCAGCTACGGAAATGACGCCCTCATGCCCTCCTTGACAGAGAGCCGCACCGCCCCCATCGATCTGCTTCCATCCGAGGAGGGGGTCATCGGCCTGGATGGTCTGGGTTATGTTCACCCCATCGACTTTTTGCCTGCCAACACAGAGAATGAAGGTAAGCCATGAGAAGATGATGGTGCAGAGAAGAAAGAGGATAAATAGCGCACTGTGAGTGAAGAAGTTGGTGGATTTCAGCAGGCTACATAAATGACCCTCGTCAACTAGTTGTTGATATTGGTGTTTCATTTATAGGACACCTTTCATACCAACCCTCATAAGAACGCAAAGTAATCTGACAATCGTGTGTCAAACATGATATTTATTACCATGCTTCTTTAAACTTCCCCTGTTTGTTGTCTGGTACAAATCTTGTAATCGATATTTAACTCACTTCCTATTGTCCAAATGATTTGAAATTTTGCACACTTACTCACTTCCGATGACAATACATAATCAGTTTCATTAATTGATCAATTAATCCATGTTAATTAAGAAATTAAATTTCCATATTAAGAATAAAAATTTCACCAATAGATGGTGCTAGTAACAGATAGAAAACAAACCCAAGAATAAAAAGTTGAAAATAACATTTATATACAGTGCATCCGGAAAGTATTCCCAGCGCATCACTTTTCCACATTTTGTTATGTTACAGCCTTATTCCAAAATGGATTACATTCATTTTTTTCCTCAGAATTCTACACACAACACCCCATAATGACAACATGAAAAAAGTTTACTTGAGATTTTTGCAAATTTATTAAAAATAAAAAAACTGAGAAATCCCATGTCCATAAGTGTTCACAGCCTTTGCTCAATACTTTGTCGATGCACCTTTGGCAGCAATTCCAGCCTCAAGTCTTTTTGAATATGATGCCACAAGCTTGGCACACCTATCCTTGGCCAGTTTGGCCCATTCCTCTTTGCAGCACCTCTCAAGCTCCATCAGGTTGGATGGGAAGCGTCAGTGCACAGCCATTTTAAGATCTCCAGAGATGTTCAATCGGATTCAAGTCTGGGCTCTGGCTGGGCCACTCAAGGACATTCACAGAGTTGTCCTGAAGCCACTCCTTTGATATCTTGGCTGTGTGCTTAGGGTCGTTGTCCTGCTGAAAGATGAACCGTCGCCCCAGTCTGAGGTCAAGAGCGCTCTGGAGCAGGTTTTCATCCAGGATGTCTCTGTACATTGCTGCAGTCATCTTTCTCTTTATCCTGACTAGTCTCCCAGTCCCTGCTGATGAAAAACATCCCCACAGCATGATGCTGCCACCATGCTTCACTGTAGGGATGGTGCCAGGTTTCCTCCAAACGTGACGCCTGGCATTCACACCAAAGAGTTCAATCTTTGTCTCATCAGACCAGAGAATTTTCTTTCTCATGGTCTGAGAGTCCTTCAGGTGCCTTTTGGCAAACTCCAGGTGGGCTGCCATGTGCCTTTTACTAAGGAGTGGCTTCCGTCTGGCCACTCTACCATACAGGCCTGATTGGTGGATTACTGCAGAGATGGTTGTCCTTCTGGAAGGTTCTCCTCTCTCCACAGAGGACCTCTGGAGCTCTGACAGAGTGATCATTGGGTTCTTTGTCACCTCCCTGACTAAGGCCCTTCTCCCCCGATCGCTCAGATTAGATAGCCGGCCAGCTCTAGGAAAAGTCCTGGTGGTTTCGAACTTCTTCCACTTACGGATGATGGAGGCCACTGTGCTCATTGGGACCTTCAAAGCAGCAGAAATTTTTATGTAACCTTCCCCAGATTTGTGCCACGAGACAATCCTGTCTCGAAGGTCTACAGACAATTCCTTTCACTTCATGCTTGGTTTGTGCTCTGACATGAACTGTCAACTGTGGGACCTTCTATAGACAGGTGTGTGCCTTTCCAAATCATGTCCAGTCAACTGAATTTACCACAGGTGGACTCCAATGAAGCTGCAGAAACATCTCATGGATGATCAGGGGAAACAGGATGCACCTGAGCTCAATTTGGAGCTTCATGGCAAAGGCTGTGAATACTTATGTACATGTGCTTTCTCAATTTTTTTATTTTTAATAAATTTGCAAAAATCTCAAGTAAACTTTTTTCACGTCATTATGGGGTGTTGTGTGTAGAATTCTGAGGAAAAAAAATGAATTGAATCCATTTTGGAATAAGGCTGTAACATAACAAAATGTGGAAAAAGTGATGCGCTGGGAATATTTTCCTGATGCACTGTATAAAAAATACTTTTTAAAAACCATGCTTATGTTTAAGTTAAAAATTGTACTAAAAAGTAAAAAAAATAAGTCTCTCATACATCACTCGTAAAATAAAAGCATGGACACTTTTCATCAATCAATAAAATCTTAGTGAAAGATTTATATATAAAATCCAGTGTATGTCTGTCCGCTTTTCACGAGAGAACTACTTATTGGATTTAGATCGGGGTTTTTTTTTTAGAATTTGCTTGAACATTCTGGTTGATCTATATCTATCTGTATATCTATATCTATCTATATATTGCGCACTCTTTACATTATATGACAGCAAACTATTTCAACCATTCTATGATCTGCTTCGCGCAACTGAAAGAGGGCACCGTGGCGGATGTTAGCCGACTTGCTGACCAACCACAAGCGTTACCTGGTAGGTAACCACCCATACAATCAGATTGTGATTCAGACTACGAATGCCGTGAATATATATATCTATATATATCTATATACATATATATATGTGTGTGTGTATATGTATGTATATGTGTGAATATATGTAATATACTGTGAAATAATGCAGAGTACGCAACATGTGTTTCGCCCTCATTTGGGCTCATCAGACATACACACTCTACTGCTCCTCTCTCGAGGAATCGAACCTCGGACGTCAGAGTCAGAGACGAAGCCCCTTTACGCTGCGCCACGGCATGTGGTTCATTTATTTGACAGCCTGTAGGTCCGGAGTAAATCGTTACCTGGTAGGTAACCACCCACACAATTCAGGTCGTCGAGACTCAGACTATGAATGCAATGAATGTAATTACTCCGGACCTACAGGCTGCCTGCATAGTAGTGAAACAGGACAAACTTCAAAAATCAATAAAAAAAACAATGTAATTTGTATTGAGAAGAATTTCTATTGATAGCTTTCCTATCCAAGGGCCTCTTGATATCCAATATTTTTGGTTTTGCCATCAGGGGTGAGGACATATAGCTTTCTTGGGGAACTAACTCGGGAGAAAGCGATGTAAAGATGACCATGCGAGAAGCCTGCTGATCGAAGGTCAACCCTTGCCAACTTGAGTGTCCATCCCGGGGTCTTGACATTGCAAAGCAAAGCTTCACAGTGAACTGTAATCTCTTGAATTGAAAGGGGCATGTCTGTCGTGATTAGAGGATGGCGAGGGATTAAAACCTTCTCGCCAATGCCACATCCCGTGATGATTATCGCTTCCAGCTGACAGCTTGAAGCTGACAGACCTGGAGACGGGTACCACTGCAAAGTTTGGGTGGGCTCGGGTTTCTCAAAAGGATAATCGGTGCTCCTACTTTCAATGCTAAGTTGTAGGGTGGCATGCCAGGAGGATTAATGGAATTAAAAAATTCTGTAGGATAATGGACTGAACTGTTGTGTTTTAAAATGATATTTATTGAAGTGTATGTCTGAGATAGCGTGTCAAATAATTTGAGCACCAATTGATTAATCTTATGCCTCCCCGTCGGCCCACAGCCTCTCTCTTCACTTTGCACTTGTAAATCGCTGCTGTAAGCCAACTTTGATTCTTAGCGCATTGAGAAAAGTCACAAAATCAACTGGAATGTTCAAGAAAATTATAGAAACAAACATTAAGTAGGTCTCTCATGGACAGACATACGGACAATCAGACGTTGGATTTTATTTATATATATGTATAGTGATTATGCTGGAAGAACTTGGAGCTTCCTAGTTCTGGTGATTTATCAATACACAGAGCTCTAAATGTCACAACCTTGAGTGTCTTCCATATTTGTATACCGCATTGGCTCAAGCCCGCTGAGAGAGCTGATTATCCATGGTCTGTATGAGGTAATGCATACAAGCTTTTCTGCTTTCGGATGTGTCCTCTGTTAGCGCAACGTCTTTAATCAATGGTGAAGCACTGGATTGCTGGTAAACTGACGCTTATTAGTGTTGACTTGAGTACAGAGTAAAGCATCCAGAGGGGATTTACAACAGGATTTCCTTTCCATGACTAACCAAGCAGCTACAGATTTGTGGATTTCTGCCAGTTCCCAGTTTTTTATTGTATAAATATTTGCAGTCCAGCGATAAAACTGAATGTTAGATGATGCTGTGTCAACCTCAAATTTAGACCTCTGTCAAGTCGCCTTTTTTGGTGCGTGGATAATTTTAATTCCCAAAAAAGCGAGGTTACGATTCAGTCTAGCTTCATAAAAAAGGATTTGATGGGTTACATTAGGATGCTTTGAAAAAGATGCAGGAGCTTTGTGTGGGTATTAATTTTGATTATATTGATTCTCCAGAGTGAATTAGAGTGGAGGGAGGATCATCTATCAACATCATGTTTGATGTCTCCCATCATACTACTTAGTCGTGTTTGAGATTTTTCCTTGTAATATTAACTACCGGTTATTTAAACTATTGTGATACAATCAGCACAATGTTATACAGCCTGCTCTGACATGCCAAAGAATGATCAAAATTAATCTTGAATCCCGAGACGTTTCCTAGTAGGTTTATTGCTAGTGGATGACAGTGGGTCTGAGATATAAACCAACACTTCATTGGCATCAATAAATATTTTCATTTAAAGACCTTCCCTTATGACCCCTTTTATTGATAGTTTCTTATGGAGATGAATAGCAAGTGGTTCAATGGCAATTGCATAAAGCATAGGCGATAATGGGCACCAATATAATTTATTCCCACACTGAATACGTTCCCTGAGATTTTTCCATGTTAGGGCTTCCTTATAGAATTATTTGTACGTTTTGGTTAGAAAGTTTATTTTGGTTATTGCTATTTTTCGTTAATTCTGCAGCATAATTTTTTTTCATGGGTTTTTGTTGAGTCTTCGCTATGATGTAGCAACTTGTTGTTAGAAGGGCATGACCAATTAAAGGTCGGCATCACAGAAAACACTGCTGGAGATCGTAGATTTCATTTAAAAATCCTCAGTGTGTTTCTATAGGGTGGTCCAGATCTAATTATGCAATTTTCATTACGCTATAACTTAAGTTTATTACATAGAGAATTCACCGCACCTGCCCTGCACATAGAGATTTCACTTAAAATTCTTTTTGTTGCGGATAGATGGCAGCACCTGCCCTGCATTCCAAAATGGTGGGGAGACGATTGTCAGTCGAACAGTTGCATAATTAGATCTGGACCACCCTGTACTTGCAATAATTTCCGACTTTGTCTTTTGATTAGTGTTTTGGGTCCTTTTTATTTTTTTTTTATATAAAGTTTAGTATATCGTTTGAGTTTGCTTCTCCGTCTCCAAATCCTTAAAACTTAATTATCTAAGTTTTGGCAAGAACATCCTTCCCTGGTTGTGCATACCGTATATACTCGTGTTTAAGTTCGCCGGCAGATAAGTCGGGGCTTAATCTTACGGTATAATTTCTGGTATTTTGTAATGTCGGTCATATAAGTCGAATGTGGAAAACTCGTGCTATTGATCCAAGAGGTTACGATATGCTAACACCCACCTGAGAGAGTAACCACTGAGCCCACAGCCTTTTATTTCTATGTATTGTGCCTATGCGACCACATGGTAATACCCTATCTATTTCGAAGCGACGTTTGCACTGATTTGTGTTTTTTGTATCTCACACCCTCATACACATTTATCATTATCTACGATGGAGCGTTCGATCAGAAGAAAATATGAAGCTGGTTTTAAATGAAAAGTTGTTGAAGTGGTGAAAGAATTTGGTAACTGTGCTGCTGCAACAAAATTCGATATGTTTGAGAAACTGACACAAGATTGGAGGAGGCAAGAAGATGTTAAAAAATTAAGTGTCACATTTTTGAACGGCCGTATAAGTCGAGGTCTAATTTTATGATCGATTTTTTGAGTTACTTATGCGGTAGCTTAAACTGTTTATATACACTGAGATTTCTGAACTATTTTTAAACCCAGGATATATTAGAGTTAAACCCAAATGTGCACAGTATGGTAAACAGATATCTAGATTGAACCTAATAATAGGCATTTTCTGCATCGAAGGTTAATAAGACCTCTGGAGAATCAGTCTGTAAGTTCAATAGATTTCAACAATCTGATTTCTCCGTCTAGCATACACACAAAGTCCAGTGTCCCTGAATTGATTTTGACACTAACACAACCATCACATAAAGGACGCATTTCGGACCATCTTTTATACAGTCATAGTGATGACATCACACGTAGAAACTTATGAGAACCACAAGGTAACAAAGGGACATCATAGCATCACCAAAACATCCTTGACTACAAAAAAAAAACATTTTGGCCATGAGAATCAAAATGGAAGTGCAGGAAAAAAAAAACCCCCACAAATATAACGTTATCATTTCAAAATCAAAAATGTACAGCAGAAGGTGTTCTGTAGCTTCCTTAACCCCCAAAATCATTACGACACACACTACTTTGTGGTATTCTTCAGTGTTCAGTGTGAAAAAGCGTACCAAGATAGGTGGCATGCCAGGGGGTGTATCTTTGAATTCCATCCAAGCAAACTTGAACTTACGAGGGAATTCTAGTTATCATGGCAAATAATTTCCAAGGTGGAGTGAAAAAGCTGGACTGTGCCAATGGTGGTACAGGTGATCGAATGAAAGCTAGATTTGACAATCAAGGCTCAGGTTTCTGACATTTTGCTTTCTAAGTTTGTTCATTAACAGTGAATGGTGTAGTCGGCAGGATGTGAGGTTTGTCTTGTTTCAGAATACATGTTTGCATTTCATGTACACTTTAGAAGGTGTTATTTAATTCTGTTGCGATGTTTCCATGCCAACATTTTGTATCATGCTTTTGGATAGAAGTTCCCAAAGATGGTCCCAGCCATGTTGTTTATCACCGTGTGATATCATAGGAGCGGTGCTCCGTTTCTAGCGTCCATGTTTTTGAAGTCCTTGAGTGTGTAGTTGGTAATAAAATCAGTTTAGGATTCTGGTTTATGTTTTTGCCCTTTCATTTTGGTTGTGAACCTTTAACTGTGTGTTTTCTGCTCCACCTACATTACTAATATTCAGCCTTCCGGCTTGCCCAAATTCTATTGTGGCAAGCTGGGAGAATAGCCGGTGTTTTGGTGCTACTTGACCGAACTCCACACCTGTACCCTCCGCTGACCCTTCCCCTCCCTTTTTTTTGTTTTCCTGTCACGCAGTTGAGCCAGTGGATGCCCGCCCAGCAGCTGACCGAGGACTCACCACAAGGCCAGGTATGTGGACCTCCAACCAGTTTCTCTTGCTGTCCCTCCTTTTGTTGTTTTCCACATGCAGAAGTAGTCAGCTATTCCTATGTCCTCCGCTGGCGTGACACAATACCATGCCTAACTCCTATGTCTTTTCCCCTGTTCTGCACCCTCCTTCGTTGTAGGCTCAGCCCTGACAGGAATCAAGATTGAAGATGTCCCTGAAGTTAGGATGGAGGCAGAAGTCCGACACTCGGGATATGAGGTGCATCACCAAAAACTGGTAAGAGTTTCTTCACCTCTGGCAGATCCTGGGAAGTGGAGGGTTAGAGCAGGAGGAATGCCCATCCCAGATGGGTGTGCTTTCTGCCTACCTTGGCGCTTGTTGATGCTGGCCTGCTTAGCCAAAATAAGAACAGGAGCGAGGACTAGTGCCATGCTGACCTCTGCAGGGGTGTGCACCATTGGCTCAGGATGTAGTTCCTGCATTTTGTGCCTTCGAAGTTGTTCCTGTGAAGCCCCTTGGTGTACTCTGCGACCTTATTGCTCTGGAGTAGTTGAAGAAAAGCAGCAGACCTCTGCTTCCAGGAGGTAGGTGACTGTCTGAAGATAAGGAGACATGGCAGCCAATGCCTTTTTCCTTTTCTTCTTTTAACAACATTTCCTAGAAAGTGAATTGATCTAGCACTCCATGAAGGTGCTGTGCCTCTGTGTTGTCATGGAAACTACTGCTTCCCTGGTGACTGGCTTTTGCTGCCTGTGGTTCGCGTGATAGAGTTGCATTATGCCCAGTGGTGCAAACACGAAGCGCCAACATGCAGAAGGAGGTGGAGATGTCTGATTCTAGTCCCGAGTGGCCTTGTTGGCTTGCAATTGGGCACCTGAGGGGGCAGTAAAATGGTGCCGTTTCTGGGAATCTCTGGCATCGGCCTTTCATCGTGTTACCATAGTAACAGGTAATGTGTGAAAGGTCAGCCTGCACAGAGATGTAAAAACAACAGGGTGCCAGATACAAGTAGGTAACTGGCAAGACCTTACAGCACAAGATTTAGACGGTTGATTAATCTATGCAAGTTTGCCACCTCCCTCCTTGCCATCTCACTGCCCATCCTTTGGCATCCAGTCAACCCATTTTGACGGTATTAAATGTTTTACTGTAACACGTTGGTGGGCTCACTGACCCTCTTTCTGTGTCCCTGCAGGTGTTCTTTGCTGAAGATAGTGGTTCAAATAAAGGAGCTATTATTGGGCTAATGGTGGGAGGTGTTGTCATAGCAACAGTGATTGTTATTACACTGGTGATGCTGCGAAAGAAGCAGTACACGTCCATCCACCACGGAGTGGTCGAGGTACGTATAACGGGGGGGTGAGGTGTGTGTGTGTAGAGGTCTCTGGTCAGGGGACTGAGGGGTGTAACAAGGAATTGGGGGTTAGGGGAGCTGAAGGGGGCAACTCTCAATTTGTAGAAGGGTGAAGAATAAGGGGGCAAGGACGGGATGGGTGGTGAAGTGAATAATGCAAGGGGGGCACACATTTGGAGTAGTAAGGGGGTGTTGGAGAGAAAAGGTGCAGACAGGCAGGTGATAGGTAGTATGGAATCATTTAATTATTATTATTTAATGGCAGAACTGTGGTAAGAGGTGGGGGTTGGGAGACGACTGGGAGGGTTAATTTAATGCAACAGGCTGGCAAGGGTTGCAGGTACAACCGTGTATGTGTGTGAGGGGCACATGATAGTCAGGGTGTTTACTGGGTTTATAATACGAGGGGATAGCAGAGTTGACTGCTTTGTCTTTCCTTGTCTTGCAGGTGGATGCTGCAGTGACCCCTGAGGAGCGCCACCTCTCAAAGATGCAGCAGAATGGCTATGAGAACCCCACCTATAAATTCTTTGAGCAGATGCAGAATTAGGGCCACCCATTGCTATCTTGTGGGAAGCCCACATCACACTGACACCCCCACCACCACCCCATTCCCTCTTGCCTAAACCTTGACCTCCGGCTCATTCAGCCCCACCACCACCACCACCTCCTCTTCCCTCGTCTTGCAGTGCCCTCTTCCCCATCTCACACAAAGATACTGGAGCAGCAGTCGCCATTCAACCCACACTTAATGCAGACACACTGACTGCTTTGGCTTCCCAGCATGCCCTGTTCAGTGGTCTACCAGGTCACCTATATATGTATATCTATATATATATATATCTATATATATATATATATATATGGGGGGTAGTGAAGGACGAAGGTGCCAGGCTGGGAAGCCCGGCGTGCCCTTGTGCAGTGTCGACTGCTAGGCCACACAGTAGCGTGCCCAGCCGGGAAGCTCAGTCTGCAGCCCTTAACCCCATCCTTCCCGCAAGCCTGTCGGCAATTCTTCAAAGCGCTCCAAAGGCTACCCCCACTTGACCCCCACCTCTGTCCCCATTCTTTTTCTGCTCTGGGGTGACAGCTGTGCTATACTTTAAATGGAATTTGTCATTTCTTTGAGAGAGAGAAAAACAAAAAAAAGGCACCGTGACAGAAACTATCACTGCGAACTGAATGTTTTTTTGTTTTTTTTTAAATTTCCGTGTAATATATTATGACGATAGCTGTAACTATTTAGTGCATGAAAAGATAAAGACGAGGAAACAAAAAAAGAGAAAAAAAAAAAGTGTGCCGCCATTTTGACTTGTACTTTCTCACGTAGAGAACTGTGTATTAGCGAGATTGTAAAGTTAGTATCTTGTGATCACGTGATTTTTAAACGAAACAGGGGGAGGGGTTTAAATGAAGACTCTTCACGTTTCATTGTCGGTGTCCACGGGGGGCCACCCCCCCTTCTGTGAGACGGGGAGGGGCCGCCAGCATTTTTTGATTATTTTTTTTTTTAGGTTGGGGGAAGGGCTTTGGGGACGACTATGCATTGTAAGAATCGTTTTCTTTCTTTTTGAGATTGATTGTATACCTGCTTTTTTTTTTTTTTTTTAATTATTACTTTCTGTATAGATGGTCACTTCTTCTGTGTTTGTGATATTAAAAAGAAATCCAGAAAAATAATTTAAAAAAATAAATTAAAAAAAAACAAACAAAAAAAAAAAACAAACCCCATAAAACCTCACATTGACTGTGGTGCCGTACGTTAAGGTGTGGTGGGGGGGGGGGGGGGGACCTGCAAGCCCAGTGTATAGACGAGAGGTTAAAGGTCATAGCCGCTGGCATCCCAACACACAATTGGCTGCGTTTTTATTTGTTTTCTTCCGTGCCGCGTTGCCCCTCCCCCCCCTTCGATGTTCGGCATTCACGTTCTCTCGTTCCATCATTACAGTTTGTTGTGTGTTCCTAAGCTGATTTCTCTATTCCAGCGAGTCCCTGCTAATTCGCCAAGTGAATTTCCCAGGGTCAGGAGTTGGACACCATGTGACATTAATGCCGGAAGACAGCTTTCCATTGTTTTTATTTTTTTAACAATTTTAAAAATTCACACCCATTCTGTTCTGTTCTTCCGGTTATCAGATCCAAATCTCAGGTGGCTTGACTGGGTGGGCCACCACCCCCCAACCCCCCCCCCCCAATCGCCCCCCCACCTGTGGTGCTGCCTTCCATAAAGGAGGGGCAGTTTGTCGGTGATCCATGCAGTCTTTTTCCAACCCTGGTGAATTTGTACAATATATATATATATATATATATATATATATATATATATTGTTTGTTTAAACTGCCTGGTCAGTGCAGGGTTCCCCTAAAAGTGCATACATAGCTGAGCACTCCATGGCTCTATGTGTCTTTCAGACTTCAGACCATCCCCCCCCCCATTTGGAACACCACAACAAGGGACCCCAGCGCCCTGCGGAAATGCTTTGATATGAAGAATTAGATTGGACTCCAAAGCGACTTCTGTGGGACTGTACAAACATTGCTTTGTTTGGAGAGCTTTCTACACTGGTATTACATAAATAAACTTACAAAGGAAAAAAAAACAAAAGTGTCTCACCTTGGCTTTGTTTCCCCGGGGGCCGCGATTCAGAAAGGGACAAGCAGAGGCTTTGTGTGCCCTTAGGGGGGGGGGCCTCTGGGTTCATCTGGAGCACAGGCCTACTGATCAGACACACAGCTCTGGGTGGTTCTTTCAGGGTGAGTGAGGCCTAAATTCCTGTCTTGTCCAATGTGTGGCCTGCTTATTCTGTGGGAGGGACAAGCAGCTGCCCAATAGCAGGTCAGCATTTAGGCCAGTGGTCTCAAACTCCGGTCCTGGAGGGCCACATTTCATTCTAACCCTTAATCAGTGACTTGTTTGTGCTGTTAATTAACTTCTTTTGAATTCATTTTAATTGACTTGTTCTTGAAGACTCGGACCCTGCAATTGTTTTTCTTTTTTTCCTTAATAAGCAGCCAAACAATAATGAGATACAAAATGAGCCAAAACACGACCAGCACATAAAGCAGCGTTTCTCAACCTTTTAAGTATTTGCAACCCAAATTTTCATAAGTCTTAATCGTGCCCCCATAACGTTTTTTTTGAAAGGAGCCCACTAATACCAATTTGTTCTTATTTAATTAATGATTTATCATAGATGCATATTTTATTATACCTACTTGAATTATAGACAGATATATAATGTGCTATATAATAAATATAGACACATATGGAAGGCACTATACTGTTTAATACATATGTACTTAAACAGGAAAGGCACTACTGTAGATCATACATAATGGACAAATATTAAAGTTGCCTTGAAACAGATTACAGACACATAGGAAAAGCACCATTAGACATCTTATATATAATTTGCCAGTCTCCTCACTCACTCACGTTTGTCCGAAGCCAAATGCGCAGTTGCCATCTGCACAGCTGCTCGAAAAACCTTATGAGACCGACATCGTGGCAGGTGGCGGATTTACGGCCGCAAAAATTCAAAGAGAGAGGCGACTTCGATTAAAGCTCTAGAGGCCTGAAAGGCGATTTCGACTACAGCTCCAGGCCTAATTACGCATTCATTCAATACACCTATATCAGGTTTGTGGTGCTTATACTTACTACTATTGCACTCGTGCCTGTTTCATCTTACGTTGTCGAAACGGGCTCTTTGTCTAGTACACGGATGTCGAACTCCAGGCCCGGAGGGCCGCAGTGGCTACAGGTTTTCATTCTAACCCTTTTCCTTATCAGTGAGCAGTTTTCACTGCTAATTAACTTCTTTTCCCTTCATTTTAATAGCCCTGTTCTTAAGGATTCAGTCCTCTGAAGTGATTCATTTTTTTATTAAATGACAACCAAACAGAAATGAGATGTGAAACGAGCCAACAGATGACCAGCTAAATTGGGTCTTCAAACTCCAACCAATTTCACTCCAGCTAATCTCTTAATGAGCAGCTGATGCTTGCAGTTAATTAAACTCGTTGTTTAATTCCATGGCCTGTTGCTGCTCCCATTTTGCCACAGCAAACATTTCCAAAGCTGTTGATTTTTCGTTTTTTTTCTAAGAACACCGTTCAAATGTTTTGGTGACCTGAGAGATCAGCCATACTGAGA
The DNA here is from genome assembly GCF_900747795.2 of Erpetoichthys calabaricus. NCBI lineage: Eukaryota > Metazoa > Chordata > Cladistia > Polypteriformes > Polypteridae > Erpetoichthys > Erpetoichthys calabaricus. The sequence continues at coordinate 311,829,114 of NC_041397.2, forward strand.
CCACCTTCACCTTTCTTTATTTTCAGATATTGTGTGATCAGCTGGTCATGTGGCGGCTCGTTTTGTGTCTCATTAATGTTTGCCTGCTAATTAAGGAAAAAGAAACAACTAAGGGGCCTGAGTCACGTTAATTAAAACTAAAGAAAAAGAAGTTAATTAGCAGTAAAAACTGGTCACTGATGAAGAAGATGGTTAGAATGAAAACCTGCAGCCACAGTGGCCTTCCAGGACTGGAGTTCGACACGTGGTCTAGTATATAAATGAAAGACCTCTGTGTGTGTGTGTGTGTGTGTGTGTGTGTGTGTGTGTGTGTATGGAGCAGTCCCCTCTGCTCTCACTCAATCACAGCCACTAGATGGCACCTGCATGCATTTTTACATTATTTCTGTACTTGCTATGAAAGACCTGTGGGCAGCAAACGCCGCCACACAAGAACGACATTGTGCTGATGACACCGATGAAGAGACACAACGGCGAAACAAAGGAAACTCCGCGGCTCAACAACGTGCAAGTGAAACACCTACTCAGCATCGGGGGGGCAAGGCTTGAAGTTGCCACTGAACACGTCTGTCTATCTGGAGGGATTTTCATGAGAGAAAGATTAACAGGACGGCTAAGCCAGTGTTTCTCAACCTTTTAAGTATTTGTGACCTGAGTTCTCATAACAGTTTTAATCGTGCACCCCCTAACATTTTTTTGAAAGGTGCCCACTAATACCAATTTGTTCTTTTTAAATTAATGATCTATCACAGATGCATATTTTATTATCCCTACTTTTATTGACATTTATCTAACTCTTATCTTTATTTTTCTAGTATCAGAATGTAGTTTAAGTTAATTTGTTTTAGTTTCAATAGATGTATTTTTCATATTTTCGATTTTTGTTTTCTTTTTTTCACATCTTCGCGCACCCCCTCGGGGGGGCCCGCCTCACACTTTGAGAACCACTGGCATAAAGAAAGATGAAGGTCTCAGCAATGTTGATCTGCTCAGGTCCAAAAAAACATTTGACCAGTGCACATAGAAAATTTCAGAAATGTCTGCTATTGCACAATGAGAGCAGCAACAAGGCATGGAATTAAAGAACGAGTTTAATTAATAACAAAAATCGGCACCTAATGAAACAACTGGTTGGAGTTTGAGGCCTTGACTTAGCTGGTCTGCTGTTGGCTCCCTCACTTCACATTTCATTTCTGTTTGGCTGCCATTTAAGGAAAGAAATGAAGCAATTCAGAGGAACAAATCTTTAAAAACAAGTCAATTAAAATGAATTCACAAGAAGTTAATTATCAGCACAAACAGGGCACTCAGTAAAAACAAAGGGGTTAGAATAAAAACCGGCAGCTATAGTGGTCCTCCAGGACTGAAGTTGGTGACCCCTGCTTGCATTGTGTTTCTGTGTTGTGTCCAGATTATTAAATTTAGCTGCATTTTACACCTGTGATTAAAATCTGTCTGTGCCCGTCAGCTGCTTATCCTCCCTGAGAAGGCAGTAGCAAGACTTGAACCCAGGGCCTTAGAATTGGCATGGTGAAGTGTAGAGTACAGTAGAGTAGTAGCAGTTGACCCCACGGTCCTGGGAGTTGTGACGATGCGGGTTCGCTTCAGGGAGCTCTTGAACCCGACACCGTTGGTAATGTCACCGATGAGCTTGGCAGTGAGTGAGGCATAACAGTGAAACAAGGGGATGGTGTAAAAATGACAAGTGCTTTTATTAAAACCAACAAAACAGTGTCCAAATAAAGTGCTGTGTCTCTCAAATATCCATAAATAAATAATCCATAAAAACGAGTGATGACTGGAGGTTAAAATCCAATAGAAAAACTTAAAAACAACAACAGTTACCACAATGGCTGGAAGCTGTCCCTTTTTTCAAAAACCCAATGTCTTCTCCGTTCAACTGGCAGCTCCCCTGCTTCGCCCATACCGGGCCCTGCAACAGGGCAGTCGCCCTATCAGTAGGTGCAGCTGACCTCACTTCTGTCCGGTTGCCTTCCGTCCCCTGGCTCTGTACAGCTACCTTACCGGACTGAGACATGGGTTCCCCAACGGCCAGGTCGCTCATCCACAAATATGTAACATTCAATCATTTTCCTTAATAAATAAATGACCAGGTATAATATTTTTGTCTCATTTGTTTAACTGGTTTCTCTTTATCTACTTTTAGGACTTGAGTGAAAATCTGATGACATTTTAGGTCATATTTATGCAGAAATATAGAAAATTCTAAAGGGTTCACAAACTTTCAAGCAGAGCTGTAATGTGTCTTCTTTAATTGGGAACTTAAAGTGAGGAAAACGTAAAGATTTATAAGAGCTGAGAGAGTAGAGTAGAGTGTGTCTGTCAAAAGCATTCACACGAATGAGAAGTGAGAGGACCGTGGGTGTGGTTTAATATGGTTGAGAGGAGGGCGGGACTTGAAAAAATCTTGTGGCCAAAGTCTTGTCTCGCGGGACTTGAAAAAAAATCTCATCAAAAAAGTCTCGTCCCGGGATTTTTTTAAATATAATAGAGAGATAATTAGTTAACCTTTATTTAATCTTGTACCCATGCCTCAAACTCCCTCCAATTTCATGACTCGTGTACGTTGTCACAAGTTTTAGAACACCTCAGTTTTTCTTCAATTGTAATCACGTTGAATCCCAAGGAATGACCTAAACTGGTGAAAAGGTAAAGAGCAAACTTAAATTTAAAGTTGAGGTTAACAAAAACTGGAAAAAAAAGAGAATTTCAGAGTATTGCAAACTGGCCTTCAGGGAACAGGTCATGACATACAGATATTCTGCAACAATTTCCACAGGTGTCCCAACTTGCACCGATGATTTAAAAACGCACCTGTCTGTCTTAAAGCAGAGTTGGAACAGACTGTGTTACTCCACCCTCTGCAGGACGACGTGGAGGATAGTCCAGTGCTAAGGGCAAGTAAACAAATTAAAAAAGACAGAGCATTATCATCCTAACAACGTGTCGCCTTTTCATTGGGAGAAATTCGAAAAACAACAAATAAAAGTCTCCCTGAGTCCAGTGGTGTCTTACACAATGCAAAGGCAATTGGAAACTCTGATAGGAGGAGATCTGGCAGACCCAAAGTCACCACCCAATCAGAAGCCAAGTTTCTGAGGGTCACCAGCTTGTGTGATACTGTAGGCGCCTCACGGCACAGTCGTGTGTGTGTGTGTGTATATATACGCATATATATATATATATATATATATATATATATATACACACACAGTATATATAATCTCATTTGCCTGTTTATTTATATAATTTGATACAAATCAAATTCCATAACACTGGACCCAACTAATTTCTTGGCCAATGTATGGCCTGCTTATTCTGAGTAAGCACCCAATGGCATGAGAGTAAATGGCAGATCGGGTTGGGGGGCACAGACAGGGCTTCCTTAACATCTGCTATTCCCATGACACTTTACAGCTGCATTGTGTGGAGGTGTCATTTTGCTCGATTACATTAACACCTGCCTTTGCAGCTGCTCCTTCTCCCTGAGATGGTAGGACATTTCAGAGTAGCTGTCTTAGTCAGTGTACTCACTTTTGTGAGATACTGTATGTTAATACGATAACCTGAGTACGCTTTCACTAAGGTCAGTCACATTTTTTATAGAAGTACTAGGTACCAAATGAAGTGGTGGCTCTGAGGCTAGGGATCTGCACTGGCAATCGGAAGGTTGCCGATTCGAATCCCGTAAAGCAAAGTGAGCAAAGTGTCATATCTTCAGTGTTGTCCCATGAAAAGATATCATAAAATATTTACAAAAATGTCAGGGGTGTAATTACTTTTGTGAGATTCTGTACATGTTGAATTATGTATGTAACTCCCAGAGCCTGTCCAGTAGGCAGAGTAGTTCTGTCTGTGGCGGAATGGCTTCTACCTACGAGGGCACCTCAGTATACCCCCCAATGTCATGGCTCTGTTTGCTCTCTGTGATTAATTGTTCACTTTGATCATCTCTATTTACGAGTGGAAGTGTGTCTGTCTGTCTGGCCTGGAAGTGAGAGGTGGAGTCGGGGTAAGGACTCCACCTCTGAGGAAACAGAAAACTCGTTAAGTCCGAGATTGGGTGCCTAATCTTAAATGGTAAAAAAAAAAAGGGGTGCCTAATCTTAAATTCGTCTCCTTTAGGCGTCCAATCAACATTAACATAAGGGGACTAATCTTAAATAGTAAGGGTGTGTAATGTTAAGTTTGTGTTCTGCTTGTTTGTTTGTTTGTAGAGTTCCTAATTTTAGTGAATAGGTGTAACCCTTGTTAGTTAGTTTAGATAACCCTAATCTAGTGAAAGTTGAATTTTTCAGAGTAACCCCAGCAAAAAGTATTAACGGTATCTATAACTTTGACATACCTTAAAATTGCCAAATTGGAGATTGTCGGTTTTATTCATAGGAATAGTTTCCATAGATAAAAAGGGAGTTTATCTGACCCTGAATGCACATCTGGTGTTTGGATGCATTTTTGGGTACAGAATATTAATAAGTTGCGGGAGTTTAGGAAACTTTAAAAGGTATTGGGACAATATATTTTGAGGGCAATAGGGAAGGGTATTTATAAAGTTTTAGGATAAACCTTGCATTGGTGTCTGTATAAGAAGGAAAAGTACAGTTTGTACGCACGTAGAAGTGTACCAATGCATTCTTACCCCTCGGGGTAAGTAATCTCTGTAAACCCTAACTTAGCCACTGCTACACAAGCGAGGCGAGCACTTCGGCAAAACGAATCCTCCTAGGAGAGAGACGCCCAGAGTAGTTCCTTTCAGTTACCGGACATCTCTACATTTCAGGTGTTTTTCTGACGATTTCAATAGTTTCTAGAACCCCTGGCTTTTCACAGCATGGGCTTACACAGCTAGTGTGTGTATATATGTGTGTATATATTTACTAGCAGGAGTACCCGGCTAGGGACAATTTAGAATCGCCAGTCCACCTAACCAGCATGTCTTTGGACTGTGGGAGGAAATCCACGCAGACACGGGGAGAACATGCAAACTACTGGGAAGCGAACCTCAGGTCTCCTAACTTTGAGGCACCAGCGCTACTACTGCGCCACCGTGCTACCCTCAGCTGAAATATTACAAAATTAAAATAATTGATAAGAAATTAACTAACAGTTTAATTTTGTAATATTTCAGCTGAGATCTGTGGTGATTTATGATTTTTTTTTTCTGAAAGATAGGAAATTAACTAACAATTATTTTAATTTTGTAATATTTCAGCTGCGATCTATGGGGATTTATGATTTTTTTTCCTAAAAGATAGGAAATGAACTATAAAATATTTTAAATTTGTAATATTTCAGCAGAGATCTGTGGTGATTTATGGATTTTTTTTTCTGAAAGATAGGAAATTAACTATCTTTCAAAAAAAATCCGTAAATCACCACAAATAATAATAATAAATCTCAGCTGAAATATTACAAAATTAAAATCAGATAGTTAAATTTCCTATCTTTTAGAAAAAAAAAAATCATAAATCACCACAGATCGCAAGTCAAATATTACAAATTTAAAAGCCTTCCATATCCACTAGATGGCAGCAATAGATCAATAGTGTGCCCTACTGAAAGGGCTTGAAAGAGACGACCCTTTCTTTGTATTGAATATCCACCACGTGTTTTCCACATTGACACAACCAAAAAATAAATAAATGTCTAAATTAGTGCAAGCCGTCCTAGTTTAGGGTTTTCATAAGAACAGGGCCAATGTGTTACATTTCTTTGAAACTTTCACTCTCTAATTCTTTTTAAAAAGGAAGGTGCATCTCCAGTGTTGCTACAAGATGTGAGGAGGAGGTTGGGAGCATGCGCCGATTACAGCGCATTGCCGCACCCACCACACCACACCACGTACCACCCAGATTGGGACCCGAGTGCAGGCGTGAGCTTACTTATAAAAGAGTGTAACATAATACCAATATTTCTTTTTGTCTTTCTTCGTGTAAAGTAAAAAAAAATAAAATAAATTCATTTTGTCAGTCGCTATATTTCATTTGTTAAAACATTTCTGTAGGCCACCATAATGATTTACATCATGATGTAAAAGTTCATAGTTGAAAAAAATATTTGAAATATTAATCTCTTTGACGTTAACTTCTTTGACGAAATTCTATATAAAATGATTGTCCTCCATGTCTCTCTGGATACAAATATTATAATCCAATGTACAACGTTAAGCCCAAATAAGGCTCAGAACAGGATTCTGATGCAATCTAGTCGATAAAATAATAATATGCTGCAAAAAAAATGTTGCTATGCGTTTTTAGCACTCTGATAACTCATCAATATTCATAAGTGGGGTGGAGCCTTAGAGCAAAGCACAATGGCACATAAAGGAGAAGCTGTAACGCCAGTTTTAGAACAAACTGAAACTGAACCAATAGTTGAATCAAGCAATAGTGATGACAGGGTGAACTGGACATCAGACATTGACAAGGATTGTGAAACGGGTGCATATGGCACCTTACGACCAAACTGCCTGATGAATTTGGACACCTGAGGTTCACTGTTGTGCAAGTAGGTGTGTGGCTGGTAGGCGAAATCATTGCCCAACTGTCAATGTTCACGTCAGGGGAAATGTTGACGTCTCTATGTCTTAGGCTGTGGTCGCCTACAGTGACACAAGGAGCACACCGATCGGGTGGATCTCGCACGGACATTCTACCCTCTCATGCAAGCAACAGAAAAAAAAATTAAATGCACAAAGAAACAGACTTCTACTGTCCTGACTGCGATGTCAGGCTGTACGTTGGTGACTTTATCAAAACATATCACATGGAACACGTGTACGAAATCTGCAAAGGCACACCAGTGGACACTATGCATGCCTTTCTTCCTGTATGTTGATGTTTGGGTTCTACGTGTTTCTGCTACAAATAATTACATTTTTTTCTCATTGACTATACCAAAATGCGAATGCTTCAATTATTTATTTAAAAAGATCAGCCGCGGACCTTACCTTACCACAGGTCTAGGACCACCGATAAAGAATTAAATATCAAAAATATCATATTTGTGATCACTAACCTTGAAAGAGCATAAAATGGCGCTGCAAATGTCTATCCCAATTTTTATGAAAAGTACCACCTTTGGCCCCTCATATCAGTTATATATTTCCACTTCATCATCTGTATCGCTTCCACCATCCTCACTTACTGATTGCCTTGCTGAGATCAAGTCTTGGTTATCTTCCAACTTCTTGCAGTTGAACTCTAATAAAACTGAGGTGCTTCTTATGGGCACGAAATCTGCAATAGTGAAGGCATCAAAGATCTCAGTATTAATAGACAATGCTTCTGTTACCTGTACTGATCAGATAAAAAGCCTTGGTGTAATTCTGGACAGCACGTTATCTTTCCAGTCTCACATCAGTTCTGTTACTCTAGCAGCTTACTTTCACCTGTGAAACATTAATCGCTTGCGTCCATTTTTGTCAAATCACTCTACTGCCATTTTAGTCAACAGTTTGGTCACCTCCCGCCTGGACTATTGCAATTCACTTCTCTTTGGTCTGCCTCAAAAGTTACTACATAAACTTCAACTTGTTCAAAATTCGGCTGCTCGTATAATTACTAAAACACCCTATTCTGATCACATTACACCCGTTATTCAGCAGCTTCATTGGCTGCCAATAAAGTTTAGGGTCAACTACAAAATTTTAGTCCTTACATATAAGGCCATTCATAATCTTGCCCCCACATATCTCTCACAGCTCCTACAAGTCACTAAACCCTCTCGTATGCTCAGATCCTCTTTTTCCATTAACTTAAATTATCCACCAGCACGTCTTGTTACGATGGGATATCGCGCATTTAGCAGATCGGCACCTTCCTTATGGAACTCGTTACCTGCTTATCTTAGGAATATGACTACCCTTCACCAATTTCAGGCTAATCTTAAAACTTATCTGTTCAAAATTGCTTATTCATTGTAACTGTTATTGCTGTCTTATCTGATGTTTTATTTGGATTTTAAATTTTCTAGTTATTGAATGTTTATTTTTTAACCTGATTGTACAGTGACCTTGAGTTTTTTGAAAGGCGCTTCAAATAAAATGTATTATTATTATTATTATCCAATAACTTCTGGGGTGGCATGCACAACCTCAAGTCACTGCTGATCATTGCTGAAGACACATGTTGCTTTACTCTTTATCTTAAGGGTGCAATTCCTTGCACAAAATTTGGTCCAACACCTAAATAGTACATTAGAGTTTCTCGCCGTCGCGTATTATAAGTGGAGATCGTCTCGGACCGGTGAGTCGGGGGGTGCGGGACAACAAAAAAAGAATTTAAACACCGTTCTTAACTAACTCGCATAATCACGATGTCTAGTTCAAATCAAGTTATTACATTAACAAATGTTAAATACACTACATACATAATAACAGTTAATCATTGCTCTTAATCACAAACGGCAGCCGCCGCAACACGTTCGAAGCCCGCTCAGACTTATAACAGAATTCTCCATGAATGAACCCCCGAGCAGCGTTACCGACCCAGAACAAGACACCCAACGCTAATAAGTTCAAGTGAAATCCCTTACTTTATATTCACACAAACCTGAAACACATCGGGTTCTCGTTCACTGCTTCCAGAGACGCTGTGCACGCTGACTCGTAGGCGGGAACAATTGGAGAGCAGCGACTTCCGGGAGAGGCCGAGATGTGCCGCGCTTTTTCGTCAGGAGTCCGACAGCCCGCCATTTTTTTTTTTTAACATCCGTGTCCCTAACCCGCTTATCCCTAGTAGAGTCCCACTGCAGGCTAGACAGTTTGACAGATTCAGTGACCTGAGACATGCCGAGTCCCACAAGACGATTCCCCTTGTCAGCGGCATCCCTTTTGACCACGCCCACTTACCAGGAGCCACGCCCCTGTTTTGCCGATTTATTGACTCCTACATTACACGTCCCGTCATGTAGAGTTCAGTTCCTTTGAGCTGCTGCTCTCAAATCAGTGGACTCGGTAGTTTTGAGGTCTCCCAGTTCTGCATCCTGAAGCAAAATCACTGAATTGATGTCTCTTTTATTATAATATACACAAGTTGTTTATATATAAACATCTACGCGTGGAAGTGTGTCCGTCTGTCCGGCCTGGAAGTGAGAAGTGGAGTCAGGGTAAAAGCGCCACCTTCGAGGATACACAAGCGAGGCGAGCACGCTGGTATTTTTCTGACGATTTCAACCTCGGGTTTTTTACAGCACGGGCTTACACAGCTAGTATATATTATATAATTATATACAGCGCCCTCCGCAATTATTGGCACCCCTGGTTAAGATGTGTTATTAAGCTTCTAATAAATGATTTTTTCCCAAAAAATATAGGCTCACAACACACAATAAAAAAAGAAAAATCCAACCTTTAATTGAAGAGCATTTATTCATTTAAGAACAAAATCCCATATTAAGAAATACATTTTTTACATGAAATCATGTGTGCCACAATTATTGGCACCCCTAACAATTCCTATTAAATAAATGTAATTGAAGCATTTTTGAAATTTCTAGTTTAGTTTTTAAAGTTGATCAGATTAAATTGGAACTTTTAATTAGTAATTAATGACTCCCTGTGTCCCTGGGGTATAAATATGACGTGACACAGAGTCCTATTGCTCTTAGCCACTGTCGCTACCCGATTTGCGCGCACAAGCGCACGCATGCGCAGAGCTTTACTATTCCGACCCTGCCCGATCTGCGTTTTTTTACTTTGCAACAGCCACTCTTCAACATGGGAAAGACAAGAGAACATGCCGTTCAAGTAAGGCACATGTGTGTCGACCTTCATAAGTCAGGTAATGGCTACAAGAAAACTCGCCTAAACCTGCCTGTATCTACAGTACAGTCAGAGGAATAATAAAGAAGAGTAAAACAACGGGAACAGTGACAAACAAGGCTGGACGAGGACCCAAGTTTATCTTGCCACCACGCACAGTGAGGAGGATGGTAAGAGAAGTAAATCATTCTCCAAAGCTCACTGTTAGAGAACTGCACCAAAGAGTGGTATCTTGAGGGGGGGGTACACGAAGTCTCCATGACAACCATAAGATGCTATCTCCATGCCAACAAGCTGTTTGGGAGACATGCAAGGAAAAAATATTTTCTCACTTCCAATCACAAACGTAAGCGTCTGGAGTTTCCTAAGCGGTAATGACCCTAAACATATGGCAAAAATCTGCACAAAAATGGCTCAGAAAACACAAAATCAGGCTCCTTCCATGGCCATCTCAGTCCCCATTGAAAACCTGTGGGGTGAGCTGAAGAGGAGAGTGCATAAGAAAGGACCCAGGACTCTGGACGATCTAGAAAAGACTGTGCAAAGAGGAACGGTCAAAAATCCCTGTCTCTGTATTCTCCAACCTTGTGAAATGTTATAGGAGAAGATTAAGTGCCGTCTTGTTGGCAAAAGGGGGTTATACAAAATCTTAACAGCAAGGGTGCCAATTAATTGTGGCACACATAATTTCATGTAAAAAAATGTATTTCTTAATGTGGATTCCCAACCCCCCCAATGAATAAACGTACTTCAATTAAAGGTTGGATTTTTCTCTTTTTTGTGTTGTGAGCCTTTATTTTTTTGGGGAAAAAAAAAACAATTAGAAGCCTAAGAACACATCTTGGTACCAGGGGTGCCAATAATTGTGGAGGGCGCTGTATATTATCATCCATTTTTACAGTCAGTGGGAACAAAAAATGAAAATAAACGAACTGCTGCAGCTGTGGCGTAGCTCGAGTTCGTGCTGCTGGGGCGGGGCGGGGCGGGGCGGGGCTTCAATTTGCCCGCCCTCCAACATATCTGAATAAGTTAACCTATTTAAATAGAAAATTAAAAATGACGTATAGGTAAAAAATGAAGATACATTTTGCATAATTTATTCATATATAAACAGCAATAATTTTTCACATATATTTATAACTAGACCAGAATATAGTATAGACGCACTGATAAGCCGTGCTCTAATATAATTACGCTGCGAAAAGCAGACCCAGTGTAGTGTACAAGTGATAGGTGGGGATGTTTTCTGCACAGAGCAACAATGCAATCGGACTGATAACGAAACGAAATGATGAATTGTAAAGTAGTTGTTCATCTTCTTAGAAATTATTCTCGGTGTAACGTTTATGTTTATTTTTTGTTATCGCCTTATAAATTTCAATTGCGGTGTCTGATGCCGTCACAGAAGGACAGTCTGAAAAATATTTTTGAAGTGTTTGTGCATAAAAATTTAGAGAATTTTAACTTTTTTCATTCAGGAGTGATATATTTCGAAAGCTGCTGCTTTGCAGACGAATTGTACGGAGCCTTTTGGACAATAATGCCGCCCCCAAAAATGTGTGGATCGCCTCCTCTGCCCACCCCTAGCTACGCCACTGTGCTGCAGTGCACTTGACTTTCTGATGTCGCTAACTTATCAGCGCCTCTGCGTAGAAGAACAGCAGCAGCAGCAGCAACGAGCACCCGTTGGGCTCACATGCGCCCCCTTCAGGGCGGCACGGTACTGTCTGCCTTTTCACTGCAGTTTTATGTCCGATCAGCAATACTAAATCAGGGACGTGCGGCGAGGTTCATGGCTGGTGAGGCACGGACTCCATAGTCAGAATTACAAATATATGAACCAAAAATAGTCTCTTATTGACTATTCAGTTGGGATATTGACTACTGGTTATGTTTCATATCTCATCAGCATTCTTTACACACATACAGCTAAGGTGTATATTTGGTTAAGAAAGAGTGGTACAATAGCGGCGAGAGAGCGCATTTCCTCCTCACCCTCCATGTATTCTAATTTGTTGTCATAATTCCACAATTCAAACTCATTCAATACAAAATGAAAGCATAGAGTGGTGTACAAAAAAAAACGCATTTCAATTTTGACTTTAATTGAAAGATTTAGTTTTTAACAGCTTTTAATTCTGATGTTTTACAACAAAAGGATAACAAGAAAGTTTCCTCCCACAGTCCAAAGACATGCAGGTTAGGTGGATTGGTGATTCTAAATTGGCCCTAGTGTGTGCTTGGTGTGTGGGTGTGTTTGTGTGTGTCCTGCGGTGGGTTGGCACCCTGCCCGGGATTGGTTCCCTGCCTTGTGCCCTGTGTTGGCTGGGATTGGCTCCAGCAGACCCCCGTGACCCTGTGTTCAGATTCAGCGGGTTGGAAAATGGATGGATGGATGGATGGATAACAAGAAAAACAAAATATTTTATTTAAGGTCAAAATTTAGTTTTTAAATATTGGATTTTTCTCTTAGTCTGATTCCATCTTTTATAAAACTGAAAACCGTTTATGGTCTTACCTTTATTTGTAAATGAAGTCCATGCGCCTTTCTTTCTCCATGAAAATCTCCGTTCACTTTCTTTTAAAATTCCTCCTTATATTACTTAAGTTTTAAAAGTCTTAATCTTTCATTTTGGCAGTCAGTCGGAACAAAAAATACAAATAAACGGCCCGCTGCAGTGCACTTGACTTTCTAATATTTTCGGCGCCTCTGCACGTGTTAGGCTCACATGCGCCCCCTTCAGGGCGGCACGGTACTGTCTGTCTGTCTGTCGGCCTTAACTTGCGCCTTTTCACTGCAGTTTTATGTCCGATCAGCGAGACTAAATATGTCACCCACATTCATTAAAGATATTAGGCACACTGTGGTAAGTCAGGATGTGTAATACACGAGACTGCACACATTACATTGGTGACATACGGAGAGACAGCGACAGGCACGCGCCATTTAACCCCGTCAGTGTGTGAGGAGAGCGCAGTCCGAGGCTCGGCTTGTCTCGTCGCCGCCGCACCTCGCGTTTCTCCCCTGCGATTGAACAGGAAATGCGCCAAATCAGCGAACTTTGACCATAAAAATGATCCAAATTATACAGAAAAACAAAATTTATAGCGCAGACCAGAGGACACATTTACTTTATGTCATCATTATTAGTATGATGACCGTCACCTGCCTCCCCTGACCGCACGGCCCTGGTCCTGACTGTAGCTGGACACTTCTCGCTTACTTGTCTGTACAGGAGGCGCTTGCCACGCGAGTCACTTAACTGTCGTGTTTATGTATCATTTCATAAGGTTAACAAAATACTGTTGTATAAAAATGCCGCCTGACCACTTCGGGATCGCCACGTTCGTCGCCCTGATAAAGACGCCATAGAAAGGAAAGCTGTAATTGAGCACTTTGGGAGGGCACACGGGGGCAGTGTGTTCACCCTTCGATGTACTGTGCTTGCTCTGATGGGCTCCAGCCCTCCGTGACTGTGCTCAGGATGAAGTGGACTTTGAAAATGATATGGCAAAGACTAAAGGGGGGGAATAGAAGTGAGGGAGGGGATGATCACAGGGTGAGCCACCACCACCACCAGCAGCAGCAGCTCCATTTAGGGGCAATCAAAAATGAGCAGGGTCTTCTCTTCAGCTGGATCTCATCAACCAGCATAGCTTTCTCAAAATGTTGTCGACCTTTTACTTTAAAATTGTGTCAATTCTAAGGCACTATGCACAAGAAAAGGGACACACGGATGCCAGACGCGTTAGCTCAGCCTCAAAAGAAAAGGCCAGCAGGCTGTGCGGAAAATCCAAAAAAATTAGAGACAATGCTGCCCTCTGCTGGTCAAAATGGAAACTACACTCGTCAAAAGGCAAAATTACTGTATAGATGCCCTTTTTGAAAAGTTGAAACATCCATCCTCTTCCGCTTATCCGAGATCGGGTCGCGGGGGCAGCAGCTTGAGCAGAGATTCCTAGACTTCCCTCTCCTCGGCCACTAACTTGAAATATTATTGTTTTAAAAACGTCTGCACATTATGTAGCACCTTTCACAAAAATCAACATATTCTATGAAAGTTATGAAATTTACTTTATCATTCCAAAACACCCAAAAGTTTAAAAATTAAATAACGACTTTCAAGAGTTCGGCTTAAGGAGAGATATGCGTGTAAAGCATTTATTTATACAGCTGGACCCGTGAACGTACAACTAGAGGCACTATATTAAACCTCACTATAAAATTAATATCAGTCTATATAGTGTGTTTTATAAAGGTTAGACAGACAGACAAGTAATATATATTAGACAGCAAAGGCAATATATGACAGATGGGTAAGGCACTATATTACAGATCAACAGAAAAGTCACTTGATCCTCCCAAAATGACCACTCTCTGCTCTTTACATAGAATCACAAAATGTGTTGAGGTGTACCTGCAAGATGTTTACACCAGAAGACTAGGAAAAGGCACCATATAAGATAGTTTTACATAATATATAAAAGTGAAATGCACTACATAAGATATATATCCATCCATTATCCAACTCGCTATATCCTAACTACAGGGTCACGGGGGTCTGCTGGAGCCAATCCCAGCCAACACAGGGCACAAGGCAGGAACAAACCCCGGGCAGGGCGCCAGCCCATCGCAGGGCGCACACACACTATGGACAATTTAGGATCGCCGATGCACCCAACCTGCATGTTTTTGGACTGTGGGAGGAAACCAACACAGACACATATAAAGTCATATGAAAAAGTTTGGGACCCCCTCTTAATTCTTTGGATTTGTGTTTCTCATTGGCTGAACTTCCTTTTCATATCTGACATGCCTTATGGACACAGTAGTATCTCAGCAGTGACATTAAGTTTATTGGATTAACAGAATATATGCATCATCACAAATTAGACAGGTGCATAAATATGGGCACCCCAACAGAGATATGACATCAATACTTAGTTGAGCCTTTTGCTCTTTTTGAGCTTCTAGACGCTGTCCTCCTATACCCTTTGATGAGTGTCTGATTCTGGATGGAGGTATTGTTGACCATTCTTCTTACAAAATCTCTCCAGTTCAGTTCAATGTGATGGACAGCCTGCTTCAAATCATCCCATAGATTTTCGATGATATTCAAGTCAGGGGACTGTGACGGCCATTCCAGAACATTGTACTTCTCCCTCTGCATGAACGCCTTTGTAGATTTCCAACTGTGTTTTGGGTCATTGTCTTGTTAGAAAATCCAACCCCTGTATAACTTCAACTTTGTGACTGATGCTTGAACATTATCCTGAAGAATTTGTTGATATTGGGTTGAATTCATCTGACCCTCGACTTTAACAAGGGCCCCAGTCCCTGAACTAGCCACACAGCCCCACAGCATGATGGGACCTCCACCAAATTTGACAGTAGGTAGCAGGTGTTTTTCTTGGAATGTGATGTTCTTCTTCCGCCATGCAAAGTGCTTTTTGTTCTGACCAAATAACTCCATTTTTGTCTCATCAGTCCAAAGCACTTTGTTCCCAAATGAATCTGGCTTGTCTAAATGAGCATTGGCATACAACAAGCGACTCTGTTTGAGGCGTGAGTGCAGAAAGGGCTTCTTTCTCATCACCCTGCTATACAGATGTTCTTTGTGCAAATTGTGCTGAATTGTAGAACGATGTACAGATACACCATCTGCAGCAAGATGTTCTTGCAGGTCTTTGGAGGTGATCTGTGGGTTGTCTGTCACCATTCTCACAATCCTGCTCATATGCCGCTCCTGTATTTTTCTTGGCCTGCCAGACCTGCTGGGTTTAACAGCAACTGTGCCTGTGGCCTTCCATTTCCATTCCTTACAGTTACAGAAACTGACAGTTTAAACCTCTGAGATGGCTTTTTGTAGCCTTCCCCTAAACCAGGAGACTCAACAATCTTTGTTTTCAGATCTTTGGAGAGTTGCTTTGAGGATCCCATGCTGTCACTCTTCAGAGGAGAGTCAAAGGGAAGGAAGCACAACTTGTAATTGACCACCTTAAATACCTTTATATCTCATGATGGGACACACCGGTCTATGAAGGTCAAGGCTTAATAAGCTCATCAACCAATCAGCATTGAGCAGTGACAGGCATTCAAATCAGCACAATGACAAGGGGACCCACATTTGTGCATAGCCAGTTTTTCACATTTGATTTAATTTCATACAACTAAATACTGCGTCACTAAAAATCTGTTTGGAAAACACCGCAGTACTCTGATGTTCCTAGGAAATGAAAGACAGACCACTGTTATCTTTACTGTTGAAAGGAGAGTCAATTATTATGCAGGCTGAGAGGGGTTCACAAACCTTTTCATATGACTTAAGTCTTTATTGTCATTGTCACATTTACAAAGGAACAATGAAATTGAAGGTGCTGTCGACTCAATGTGAGGCATAAGAATTAAACAAGAAAAAGAATAGTAATAAAAGTGCATTAGAAATATATACAAAAAATATTAAAATGTACCAGTTATATGGGAATAATGTATTTGTTTTTCTATTTAACAATATTTTCATCTTGATTTTCATTCTGCTTTTCTAGCTGTTCTGTTTCATTAATCCATTATTTACTAATTAGTGGGTCTGATGCTAAAGTAGTTGCAGACTTTGACTATCCAGTGTTTGCTCTGCTAATTTTTCATTGTCATTAATAAGGGAAAACTGTGCAGAGAAAGGACAAAATATAATAAAATTGACAAAAGCGAGTTAAGCATTTAAATCTATAGAAATATTTCTAACTCTGTACATATAAAATTAGGGTTAGGGTTAGGGGGGAGAGAACAGGTGTACCCCCTAAACTGTATGTATAGATAGGGGAAACCCCTCCTCACTATTGCTGCGACTTCCAACATATACGTCAGAAGCCCAAATTTCCCATACTCATCCTTTACACTGTACTTACAAACGTTATGTTTCATTTTGCGCCATGCCCCATAATGAACTTTCAAAAATAATAAAAATAAAATGACCTGCTCCACTGACAGATATACATATATATACATATATACATATTATATATATATATATATATATATATATATATATATATATATATATATATATATATATATATATATATATATACACATACATACAGTGGTGTGAAAAACTATTTGCCCCCTTCCTGATTTCTTATTCTTTTGCATGTTTGTCACACAAAATGTTTCTGATCATCAAACACATTTAACCATTAGTCAAATATAACACAAGTAAACACAAAATGCAGTTTTTAAATGATGGTTTTTATTATTTAGGGAGAAAAAAAATCCAAACCTACATGGCCCTGTGTGAAAAAGTAATTGCCCCCTTGTTAAAAAATAACCTAACTGTGGTGTATCACACCGGAGTTCAATTTCCGTAGCCACCCCCAGGCCTGATTACTGCCACACCTGTTTCAATCAAGAAATCACTTAGATAGGAGCTGCCTGACACAGAGAAGTAGACCAAAAGCACCTCAAAAGCTAGACATCATGCAAAGATCCAAAGAAATTCAGGAACAAATGAGAACAGAAGTAACTGAGATCTATCAGTCTGGTAAAGGTTATAAAGCCATTTCTAAAGCTTTGGGACTCCAGCGAACCACAGTGAGAGCCATTATCCACAAATGGCAAAAACATGGAACAGTGGTGAACCTTCCCAGGAGTGGCCGGCCGATCAAAATTACCCCAAGAGTGCAGAGACGATTCATCCGAGAGGTCACAAAAGACCCCAGGACAACGTCTAAAGAACTGCAGGCCTCACTTGCCTCAATTAAGGTCAGTGTTCACGACTCCACCATAAGAAAGAGACTGGGCAAAAACGGCCTGCATGGCAGATTTCCAAGACGCAAACCACTGTTAAGCAAAAAGAACATTAGGGCTCGTCTCAATTTTGCTAAGAAACATCTCAATGATTGCCAAGACTTTTGGGAAAATACCTTGTGGACTGATGAGACGAAAGTTGAACTTTTTGGAAGGCAAATGTCCCGTTACATCTGGCGTAAAAGGAACACAGCATTTCAGAAAAAGAACATCATACCAACAGTAAAATATGGTGGTGGTAGTGTGATGGTCTGGGGTTGTTTTGCTGCTTCAGGACCTGGAAGGCTTGCTGTGATAGATGGAACCATGAATTCTACTGTCTACCAAAAAATCCTGAAGGAGAATGTCCGGCCATCTGTTCGTCAACTCAAGCTGAAGCGATCTTGGGTGCTGCAACAGGACAATGACCCAAAACACACCAGCAAATCCACCTCTGAATGGCTGTAGAAAAACAAAATGAAGACTTTGGAGTGGCCTAGTCAAAGTCCTGACCTGAATCCAATTGAGATGCTCTGTCATGACCTTAAAAAGGCGGTTCATGCTAGAAAACCCTCAAATAAAGCTGAATTACAACAATTTTGCAAAGATGAGTGGGCCAAAATTCCTCCAGAGCGCTGTAAAAGACTCATTGCAAGTTCTCGCAAACGCTTGATTGCAGTTATTGCTGCTAAGGGTGGCCCAACCAGTTATTAGGTTCAGGGGGCAATTACTTTTTCACACAGGGCCATGTAGGTTTGGATTTTTTTTTCTCCCTAAATAATAAAAACCACCATTTAAAAACTGCATTTTGTGTTTACTTGTGTTATATTTGACTAATGGTTAAATGTGTTTGATGATCAGAAACACTTTGTGTGACAAACATGCAAAAGAATAAGAAATCAGGAAGGGGGCAAATAGTTTTTCACACCACTGTACATATACATATATATATATATATATATATATATATACACACATACATATACACATACATATACACATACATATATACATATATATACATACATACACACACAAACACACACATATATACAGGTGCTGGTCATAAAATTAGAATATCCTGACAAAGTTGATTTATTTCAGTAATTCCATTCAAAAAGTGAAACTTGTATATTAGATTCATTCATTAAACACAGACTGATGTATTTCAAATGTTTATTTCTTTTAATGTTGATGATTATAACTGACAACTAATGAAAGTCCCAAATTCAGTATCTCGGAAAATTCGAATATTGTGAAAAGGTTGAATATTGAAGACACCTGGTGCCACACTCTAATCAGCTAATTAACTCAAAAGCCTTTAAATGGTCTCTCAGTCGAGTTCTGTAGGCTACACAATCATGGGGAAGACTGCTGACTTGACAGTTGTCCAAAAGACGACCATTGACACCTTGCACAAGGAGGGCAAGACACAAAAGGTCATTGCTAAAGAGGCTGGCTGTTCACAGAGCTCTGTGTCCAAGCACATTAATAGAGAGGCGAAGGGAAGGACAAGATGTGGTAGAAAAAAGTGGACAAGCAATAGGGATAACCGCACCCTGGAGAGGATTGTGAAACAAAACCCATTCAAAACTGTGGTGGAGATTCACAAAGAGTGGGCTGCAGCTGGAGTCAGTGCTTCAAGAACCACCACACACAGACGTATGCAAGACATGGGTGTCAGCTGTCGCATTCCTTGTGTCAAGCCACTCTTGAACAAGAGACAGCGTCAGAAGCGTCTCGCCTTTGGACTGCTGCTGAGTGGTCCAAAGTTATGTTCTCTGATGAAAGTAAACTTTGCATTTCCTTTGGAAATCAAGGTCCCAGAGTCTGGAGGAAGAGAGGAGAGGCACAGAATCCACGTTGCTTGAGGTCCAGTGTAAAGTTTTCATAGTCAGTGATGGTTTGGGGTGCCATGTCATCTGCTGGTGTTAGTCCATTGTGTTTTCTGAGGTCCAAGGTCAACGCAGCATCTACCAGGAAGTTTTAGAGCACTTCATGCTTCCTGCTGCTGACGAACTTTATGGACATGCAGATTTCATTTTCCAACAGGACCTGGCACCTGCACACAGTGCCAAAGCTACCAGTACCTGGTTTAAGGACCATGGTATCCCTGTTCTTGATTGGCCAGCAAACTCGCCTGACCTTAACCCCATAGAAAATCTATGGGGTATTGTGAAGAGGAAGATGCAATACGCCAGACCCAACAATTCAGAAGAGCTGAAGGCCACTATCAGAGCAACATGGGCTCTCATAACACCTGAGCAGTGCCACAGACTGATCGACTCCATGCCACGCCACATTGCTGCAGTAATCCAGGCCAAAGGAGCCCCAACTACATAGAGTGCTGTACATGCTCATACTTTTCATGTTCATACCTTTCAGTTGGCCAACATTTCTAAAAATCCTTTTTTTGCATTGGTCTTAATTGATATTCTAATTTTCAGAGATACTGAATTTGGGACTTTCATTAGTTGTCAGTTATAATCATCAACATTAAAAGAAATAAACATTTGAAATACATCAGTCTGTGTGTAATGAATGAATCTAATATACAAGTTTCACTTTTTGAATGGAATTACTGAAATAAATCAACTTTGTCATGATATTCTAATTTTATGACCAGCACCTGTACAGTGCATCCAGAAATTATTCCCAGCACATCACTTTTTCCACATTTTGTTATGTCACAGCCTTATTCCAAAATGAATTAAATTTATTTTTTCCCTCAGAATTCTACACACAACACCCCATAATGATAACGTGAAAGAAGTTTACTTGAAGTTTTTGCAAATTTATTAAAAATAAAAAAATTGAGAAAGCACATGTACATAAGTATTCATAGCCTTTGCCGTGAAGCTCCAAATTGAGCTCAGGTGCCTCCTGTTTCCCCTGATCATCCTTGAGATGTTTCTGCAGCTTCATTGGAGTCCACCTGTGGTAAAGTCAGTTGACTGGACATGATTTGCAAAGGCACACACCTGTCTATATAAGGTCCCACAGTTGATAGTTCATGTCAGAGCACAAACCAAGCATGAAGTCAAAGGAATTGTCTGTAGACCTCCGAGACAGGATTGTCTCGAGGCACAAATCTGGGGAAGGTTACAGAAAAATTTCTGCTGCTTTGAAGGTCCCAATGAGCACAGTGGCCTCCATCATCTGTAAGTGGAAGAAGTTCGAAACCACCAGGACTCTTCCTAGAGCTGGCCGGCCATCTAAACTGAGTGATCGGGGGAGAAGGGCCTTAGTCAGGGAGGTGACCAAGAACCCGATGGTCACTCTGTCAGAGCTCCAGAGGTCCTCTGTGGAGAGAGGAGAACCTTCCAGAAGGACAACCATCTCTGCAGCAATCCACCAATCAGGCCTGTATGGTAGAGTGCCCAGACGGAAGTCACTCCTTATTGAAAGGCACATGGTAGCCCGCCTGGAGTTTGCCAAAAGGCACCTGAAGGACTCTCAGACCATGAGAAAGAAAATTCTCTGGTCTGATGAGACAAAGATTGAACCCTTTGGTGTGAATGCCGGGCGTCATGTTTGGAGGAAACCAGGCACCGCTCATCACCAGGCCAATACCATCCCTACAGTGAAGCATGGTGGTGGCAGCATCATGCTGTGGGGATGTTTTTCAGCGGCAGGAACTGGGAGACTAGTCAGGATAAAGGGAAAGATGACTGCAGCAATGTACAGAGACATCCTGGATGAAAACCTGCTCCAGAGCGCTCTCGACCTCAGACTGGGGCAACGGTTCATCTTTCAGCAGGACAACGACCCTAAGCACACAGCCAAGATATCAAAGGAGTGGCTTCAGGACAACTCTGTGAATGTCCTTGAGTGGCCCAGCCAGAGCCCAGACTTGAATCCGATTGAACATCTCTGGAGAGATCTTAAAATGGCTGTGCACCGACGCTTCCCATCCAACCTGATGGAGCTTGAGAGGTGCTGCAAAGAGGAATGGGCCAAACTGGCCAAGGATAGGTGTGCCAAGCTTGTGGCATCATATTCAACAAGACTTGAGGCTGGAATTGCTGCCAAAGGGGCATCGACAAAGTATTGAGCAAAGGCTGTGAATACTTATGGACATGGGATTTCTCAAGTTTTTTTATTTTTAAGAAATTTGCAAAAATCTCAAGTAAACTTTTTTCACGTTGTCATTATGGGGTGTTGTGTGTAGAATTCTGAGGAAAAAAAATGAATTTAATCCATTTTGGAATAAGGCTGTAACATAAAATGTGGAAAAAGTGATGTGCTGGGAATACTTTCTGGATG
This sequence comes from Erpetoichthys calabaricus, assembly GCF_900747795.2. NCBI lineage: Eukaryota > Metazoa > Chordata > Cladistia > Polypteriformes > Polypteridae > Erpetoichthys > Erpetoichthys calabaricus. The sequence goes on from NC_041397.2 coordinate 311,850,947, forward strand.
CACTGTACTTTCTGTGTAAGAAGTGAAATGTTTGTAATGTCTGTATGTTGTCTTTTATGTCTGCACATTGAGCCTGGAGAAACGTAATTTCGTTCAGCTATGCATCCGTTGTTGTACTGTTGTATGGTATGAATGACAATAATTATTTCACTTACTTACATACTTACAGATTATGAATCTGGTTGGAACAAAAACCTGCAGCCACAGTGGGCCCCCAGGACCGAGGTTGGGAAACCCTGCGCTAATGCATCACGTGAGCAGCGACAAGCCATGGAATGAAAGAATGGGTTTAATGAACAGCAAGAACCGGCACCTCATTAAGCAGCTGGTTGGAGTGAAATTGTTTGTGGAGTTTGAGGCCCTGACTTAGTTGGTCTTCTGTTGGCTCACTCACTTCACATTTCATTTCTGTTTAAGGAAAGAAATGAAGCAATTTAGAGGAATGATGAAGAAATTCAGGGGAACTTAAAAAACAAGCAATTCAATTAAAATGAATTCACAAAAAGTTAATTGGCAGCACAAACAGGGCACTCATTTAAAAAAAAAGGGTTAGAATGAAAACCTGCACCCATGGTGGTCCTCCAGGACCTCTAAAGCGCCTGAACCTCAGAATGTAGTCCGACCCCCCCCACCCACCCCCAATGTATCCACGTGGGGCTGGGTGGGATGGAGAAGGTAGAGAAGAGAGCCCAGACATTGGTCAACATGTGCAAATGCAAAATGTTTATTTTATTATAATCTTTTTATATCATGATTAAATGTCCGATTTCGACACAAGGAAATCAAAAGCAAACATTCTTATAACGGTATAAAAAGCGCAAACTAATGTGAATACATGAAGAAGAAAAAAAAAAAAAAGTATTAAAACTGAATTATATACAAAGGAAATGTCAAGTGTGGAAAAAAATAAAAATAACGAAGAGAGAGAGAGAGAGAGAGAGAGACTGTCAGAAGGGGGGGAGCCTAAAAGGAAGAGAGACAGACTGTCAGAAGGGGAGGAGCCTAAAAGGAAGAGAGACAGACTGTCAGAAGGGGAGGGGCCTAAAAGAGAGAGAGAGAGAGAGAGCACCGTCCCAAGTGAAGGACACAGCAAGAAGGAAAAGCCAGCAGTTGTGGGTCACTGCACACATGGCAGGACTTGGTGTCCGAGTTCATTAGCGGCTCCTGGAGAGTAGCAGCTGCTGTCCACTAACACACACACACACACACACACGCACACTCACTCCACCTAATAGACAAGGAACTTTTTTTTTTTCTTGTCCAAAAGCATTACAGAGCCCGTGTGTGACCTTCCCTGCTGGTATTAACAATGCTACTTGGTGTCCCATGACTTCCTGCAAGCTTGTCAGATCTCTCAGCAAGTCATGTCACAGCAATCCAGACTTCTGCAGCTGCCACCAGGTTAAAGATTTTTTTTTTTTTTAATATATATAAACAATTTGAAAACTTCAACCAAGCAGCAACATGTGCAGCTGGCATCTGTGGGAAATTTCTAACAGAACGTTGCATGTACAGAAATGGACACTCTGACCATAGGTGGGAGACCAGAACCAAGCAACCTGTCAATACTGATTTAACATTACTGGTGGTCAGGCACTAGAGCTAATGAGTTCCACCACTGCTCAATCTGTCATGGGCACCAAATTGTGGTCAACTAGTATATTTCATCTCCTGGTCTTCAAGGACAGGTCACAAGCAGTAGTAATATCCTACTCGAGAGCGGTCAGCCGGCACAGGTTAGTCTACCACGTCCTGACCAGCAACTGTCCTAGCGCCCCAGCTTTTCACTGATGACGTCCATGTTAGTAAATGTCCTACCTACATTTGGGCCAACAAGTGGAGGCCAGCAGCTTGACAGTTCTATATATTGCTACATGGCCAGCAGCTGACCAGAAACACACATGAGCACAAGGACGTTACTCCAAGGCGCCCCCATCAGGCCAGTCCAGCACAACTCTTACTTCAGGAGACTTCCAGAGTCGGATAAGAAGAGTGCAGAGTTTTCTTTTTTTTTTTTTTTGGTTTAAGGCTTTTTTTTCAGCATTACAGAACATGCCTACATCAAAAAAAGGAGGAGGAGGAGGAAGAGTGGTGTCCAAGAGAAGTAGAGAGAAAGCACACGCATGTAACATTATCAGGGAGAGAATTCTGGGTTTGGTTGCTGCCTCTGGTAGTGCATCGAGTGGCTTTAACATCTCTCCAAATGGGAATGGGCTTCAGCAGTGCAGGAATGAGGCCTCTCCTTCACACCTTCTGCCCTCTATACGGCTAACCCTGACCCCGACTTGCCCTGCAGTGCGCCCCCCTTCTCCTCAGCTGCTGTCCTTATCGCCCTGCAGGGAGGCAGCGGCCAGAGTTACAGTCGTCATTGGCTGGCCCAGGCTGTGCAGCTGCATGCGCGCCAGCTTCTTCTGCTCGCACTCCGTCACCAGGTGATTGAGCTCCGCTGCGCTGTAGCCGATGAGGGTCTTCAGGTCGCACACAAACTTGTAGACAAAACGTTTGCCTTGGACTTTACAGATCATATCGCCATCGTAGTAATACCTGGGGGGAGGACAAAAGGAGACAAGAGGGAGAGCGTCAGGAGCTGCACTTTATTGGAGTGGAGACGAGTTAGCAAGAAAAACGGGCGAGGGAGACTCCGAGGAAGCTCTTCAGCTTCCTTGATAAACATGAAAGACAGACTTCCGAGAAATAACCTGAAGAGACAAAACAATGCAGCGTCACCAGGCATGTTATAAAGGAAGTACACCCATGGAAACGGTCAACTATTTCAACATATTTGAACAAGCAAAACGGTAGATCTTCATGCATACAGTGCTTATGGATAAAGGGGACATGTTTGAAGGAAAATTTGCCTTTTCAATTATTTGTTCAGGTCTACAGTGGAAAAAGTGAATCCATCCTCAGTTTCAGAGGCTGGTATTGCCCCCTAAAGCAGAAATGATTTCTTGTTGGCAGTCCCAGAGTGTTGTGATGTGAGATTTTACATATAACTTGATGAATATTTTGTATGTCTTTATTCGAGTTTTAGGCAAAGCAATGTAATTTAGTGTTACTTTGGTGAGAAGCATTCGTGTTTGCCCCCCGCTTTTACGACTGAGCCTCTTTGAATTTTACAACAGGATTTGGGGGAAGATGTGCCTTAAACCGGTTTGGTTAGTGTTTCTTTGCTTAATTCATTTCTACCCCTGCAAGAAAGACTTAAAGACATATGGTCTTGGGGGTGGCAGGTGTTAAGATGTTCTATTCCCCCATTGGTCTAAGGTATGGCTGTTTGGAATTGGCTTCTCTCAGAGGCCTTTAAGTACCATGATATCCTATTGGCTCTCGGGGTTGGACAGAACATCTATAAATATATGTGTTTAACCTCACAATCTCTCTCTTACCAACCAACATATGATGAAGAAGTATCTCTCTCTTGCTAACCTGTGATGAAGACAACACAATGAAGAGCACAGCTCAGCAGCCATTTTCAACAGACATGTTGCTGAAAGCTGAGCACCAAATGATGCCTTAACTAGAGACATTTAAGTAACTACAAGTCTGTGTGCCGTCTGAACTACATATCACCATTTAATCAGGTTGTATGGTTGCCAATATTCAAATATACTTTGCATTTTGTTATTATTTATGAATATTATCAATAATACATTATTTAAACTGCAACTTAACTTCTGCTTGTCTTTTTACTACATCTAATTGCCTGAGGTTATAGATATAGAAGGGAAGGTGGGGATAAGTTATATACAATAATACCTTATAAACAGTGGTAAGTCTGTGAGATTAGGCATTCTGACAACGGCTACATATTAATAATACAATAGGGGAAAGTAGAGCAATATATTACTCTACCAAGACAAAACACAGAGACAAACATTCGAAAAAGTCGTTTTATTTAATAGAGAGAAAGAAACGAAATTCACTCACGGGCAGTTATATGTTGCATTGTCATGAATCAAAATTCAATGCAATATTGATGAAAATTTAATTTAAAAAATTGCACAGTAATAGTGTAAGTTTAACAAGTATTTGCATGTTAATTTGAAAGCCAAACACGAAATTGTATTACACAACGAATAACTTATTAGGTTAATATGTTATATAGCGCCTTGACGTGTGCAGTACAAGTCCAAGGAGGTTCTGCTCCAGCTTTATAACACACTGGTGAGGCCCCATCTGGAGTCCTGGGTGCAGTTTTGGTCTCCAGGCTACAAAAAGGACATAGCAGCGCTAGAAAAGGTCCAGAAAAGAGCAACTAGGCTGATTCAGGGCTACAGGGGATGAGTTATGAGGAAAGATTAAAAAAGCTGAGCCTTAAGGAGATAAAAAGGAGACCTGACTGAAGTTTTTAAAATCATGATGGGAATCACTCCAGTGGATCGAAACTGTTATTTTAAAATGAGTTCATCAAGAACACGGGGACACCGTTGGAAACTTGTGAAGGGTAAATTTCACACAAACATTAGGACTTTGTCACAAAGAGACCCACAGACACATGGATAAAGAGACCAAGTAGTGTGGTAGACAGGAAGACTTTAGGGACTTTCAAAACTCGACCTGATGATATTTTACAAGAATTAAATGGTCAGGACTGGTGAGCTTTATTGGGCTGAATGGTAAGTTCTCGTATACTGTAGATCGTTCTAATTCTCTAACAGACGGTGCATCGGAAACATTAATGTTGAACATACCTAAAACAGAGAATACTTAATGTACCAAAATCAGCATACATTATATAGTTACCAAAGCATTCCTAATTTCAGTGACATTATCTGAAAGAATTAATGTATTATTTGAAACAGTGCACAGGTGCCAATATGTCCAAACTCAGCAGTGGCCCTCATACAAGTAGCAGATCTAGTGTCATACATCTCCTACCTGAGTGCTCGGCTCAGCTTTTCATAGTTCATGGTTGGCTTGTTCTTCCGCTGGCCCCATTTGTGTGCCACGAGCTCAGGCTGGTTTAGCTTGAACTCGCCATCATCTCCCACCCATGAGATACAGTCCCTGGAGTCTTTGTCTGTTAGCAGCTCCAGCAAAAACTGCCAAAGCTGGATTTGTCCATTATTACCTGGAGACAGAGACATAACAAGAGAGGCTACTTAATTACAAGGAACCCATTGGGCTTTTGCAGAATAGTACATCTGCTGCTACTCAAAGCAATAAATGTGTGAACCTTTTACAAAAGGGTCAGGTGTCCTCACTTTTTGCAGCAAGAACATTGTAATATAAACTTAAGCATCTTTGTGAAGCATACAAAGCACTACTTTGTGAATGTGGTCACGATTAAAGGCACTATACAAGTGTCATACATTTCCAACGATTTCTCAACACATTTTCGACGGCTTTTATTTACAGGTCAGTCATAGTCTTCTCCACGGCTCCCTGGAAGAAATGCTGTTGTACCGTGTCTGTGTGCTCAAGTCATACTAGCTGGCTCACCTATGTGGCCTCACATCTGAAAGGTTGCAGATAACATTCATACCAGTCCTGTTTCCTGGAGAACTCCGGTCCTCGCTGCCTGAAATGCGGGGCGCTCGCTGCACCTTGTTCTGCTTCACACTGTTGTTCAGCACTTTGATTGTTGTGGGTGCCGTCTGCTGGATGGTAGCTGGTATGATCTGAACAGCTGTAGGGTAGAGTAAAGATAGAGTAGAGGTCAGTGCCCGACGGACATGAGACATTTAAATAAAAGATGCAATACATGACAGCTAACTTCAACAGGACATTGGTTGGTATTGTGCTGCCAAGAAACAGCAGGTTAAAAAGTCATGATGTCTAACATAGTAAAAAACACCTCAAATCAAATACATATTTAAAAAGCACAATGTTATAACACCATAAGTGTAAACCAATGTGTTGTACAATAAAATCAAAAAATATCAATAATAAATCAGTAAACAAAGGACAAAAATGACATAAATACTAAAGTAATTTAAAAGAACCGATTAGAAGATAAACAATTTACAGAAAAACAATGGATATGATAAACTTATTAATAAAATCCATACCAGAGTTATTCATACAGTTGTGCTTGAAAGTTTGTGAACCCTTTAAAATTTTCTAGATTTCTGCATAAATATGACCTAAAACATCATCAGATTTTCACTCAAGTCCTAAAAGTAGATAAAGAGAAACCAGTTAAACAAATAAGACAAAAATAATACACTTGGTCATATATTGAGGAAAATGATCGAATATTACATATTTGTGAGTGGCAAAAGTATGTGAACCTTTGCTTTCAGTATCTGGTGTGACCCCCCTTTGCAGCAATAACTACAACTAAACGTTTCCGGTAACTGTTGATCAGTCCTGCACACCGGTTTGGAGGAATTTGAGCCCATTCCTCCGTACAGAACAGCTTCAACTCTGGGATGTTGGTGGGTTTCCTCACATTAACTGCTCACTTCAGGTCCTTCCACAACATTTCGATTGGATTAAGGTTAGGACTTTGACTTGGCCATTCCAAAACATTAACTTTATTCTTCTTTAACCATTCTTTGGTAGAACGACTTGTGTGCTTAGGGTCGTTGTCTTGCTGTATGACCCACCGTCTCTTGAGATTCAGTTCATGGACAGATGTCCTGACATTTTCCTTTATAATTCTCTGATATAATTCAGAATTCATTGTTCCATCGATGAAGGCAAGACGTCCTGACCCAGATGCAGCAAAACAGGCCCAAACCATGATACTACCACCACCATGTTTCACAGATGGGATACGGTTCTTATGCTGGAATGCAGTGTTTTCCTTTCTCCAAACATAACGCCTTTCATTTAAACCAAAAAGTTCTATTTTGGTCTCATCCGTCCACAAAACATTCTTCCAGTAGCCTTCTGGTTTGTCCGTGTGATCTTTAGCAAACTGCAGACGAGCAGCAATGTTTTTTTTTGGAGAGCAGTGGCTTTCTCCTTGCAACCCTGCCATGCACACCATTGTTATTCAGTGTTCTTCTGATGGTGGACTCATGAACATGAACATTAGCCAATGTGAGAGAGGCCTTCAGTTGCTTAGAAGTTACCCTGGGGTCTTTTGTGACCTCGCCGACTGTTACACGCCTTGCTCTTTTAGTGATCTTTGTTGGTCGACCACTCCTGGGGAGGGTAACAATGGTCTTGAATTTCCTCCATTTCTACACAATCTGTCTGACTGTGGATTGGTGGAGTCCAAACTCTTTAGAGATGGTTTTATAACCTTTTCCAGCCTGATGAGCATCAACAACTCTTTTTCTGAGGTCCTCAGAAATCTCCTTTGTTCGTGCCATGATACACTTCCACAAACGTGTGTTGTGAAGAGCAGACTTTGATAGATCCTGTTCTTTAAATAACACAGGGTGCCCACTCACACCTGATTGTCATCCCATTGATTGAAAACACCGGACTCGAATTTCACCTTCAAACTAACTGCTAATCCTAAAGGTTCACATACTTTTGCCACTCACAAATATGTAACATTTGATCATTTTCCTCAATAAATAAATGACCAAGTGTAATATTTTTGTCTCATTTGTTTAACTGGTTTCTCTTTATCTACTATTAGGACTTGAGTGAAAATCTGATGATGTTTTAGGTCATATTTATGTAGAAATATAGAAAATTCTAAAGGGTTCACAAACTTTCAAGCACAACTGTATACAGTTAAAAGCAATCGAAAACAAGTATGTTTTAAGTCTTGATTTAAACATTTGGGTTGATGGTGCTGACCTAATTTCAATTGGCAGAGCATTCCACAACTTGTGCTAGAACTACACCCCTTTGTCATCATCTTAGACTTTGGCACAACCAACAATTGCTGTTGAGGGGAACGTAAAGAGAAGACTGGTGTATACGGAACCAGCAACTTGGCCAGATAGGATGGAGCAACACCATTTAGCGACTTTTAAACCAAAAAGTAAAATTTTTAAATGAATTCTAAATTCAACTGGGAGCCAATGAAGCGAGGCCAGAATTGGAGTAATGGACACAACATTCTGAGACCCAGTAAGAAAACGAGCAGCAGCATTCTGAACCATCTGTATTCGAGAAAAATGAAATTTACTGATTCCAGAATAAAGTGGATTACAATAATCGAGGTATGATAGAATAAAAGCATGGCATACCTTCTTCAAATCAGAGTGCCCAAGAAACGGTTTGACACTAGCTAACCGTCTAAACTGAAAAAAAGCAGCTCTTGACAATGGACGGAATCTGTTTATTAAAATAAAAATCGGAATCAAGGATAACCAAGATTTTTGACGTGGGGTTTGCAAAACCCAGCTAATGAGCCGAGCTGATCCCTGACAGCCCCATCAGAAGCCACTGGTCCAAATACAATAACCTCAGTCTTACTCGGATTGAGATTCAAAAAAATGTTTACCTCATCATAACATTAATGTAGTGACTTCAAGGACTCCTTAGTCATAGGCAAATAAATCTGGGTATCGTCAGCATAGAAATACTAAATTTGCAAAATATGGACCCAAGGGGTAGTAAATAACATACCTGTAGGATAGCAACCATCATTTCAGTTTATACCCATCCATCTATCTAGATACACTGTTATAGTTGCATGCGAGGAGAAAACCCACCTGTTCAAGGGTTGAACACATATGGGTAAGAGGGGAAGAACTTAAGGGAACACTTTAGCTCTGCAGCACAGATAACCTCCACCATCATGTCAGGTCAAGCTGGGGAGCCTGCATGGCTTTAAAATGTTGCCGCACCTACCACAGGACATAACAGCTCAGGATCCTGGTAGGCAACCCCCCAGGCAGGCAAGTGGTCCAGTCCCACCCTCCAGAAATTACCCCTCTATCTGCCGCAATCAGGTGCTACGTGGGCATCCCCTTGGCCTGGTCCAGGCACTCGGGTCCTCAACAATGGGGAATCGTGTCACATTGCCACAGTGCCTCACAATGCAGGTCATGTGCCTCATTCGGGACTCTGAGTAACACAAAGTCAAACCAGTGGTGCCCAAGGATTCTCTGAAGAGACACACATGAAGGAGTCCAGTCTTCATCTCAGGTCACTGGATAGCATCCATGTTTCACATACAGGAAGCACCAGGACTCTAAAGACTTGGACCTTCGTCCTTTTACCGAGGGCTACAAAACCCCCCCAATCCATCTACTGACTTCATAGGAAGAGTCACCAGAGACATGAATGTCACCATTAAGGTAAGTAAACCTCTCGACGAGGTCAACACTCCGCAGACACACTGCTGATGGCCATCCCCAAGAGGTCATTAAAGGCCTGGCTCTTGGTTTTTATCAGGACACTCACAAGCCCAGATCCTCAGACTCTTCACTCAGTCTCTCCAGCGCCCCAATCAGAGCCTCCATTGACTCAGTGAAGAGCACAGCATTGCACTTTTAAGGAACACTGAAAAATCTCAGTTATACATATTTCATTATTCCATACATCCATCCATTCAGGGTCGCGCCAGTCCCAGCAAACACTGAGCATGAGGCAGGAACAATTCCTGGACAGGGCACCAGCTCATCGCATACAAGTACACACACACACACACACACACACACACACACACACTAGTAGTGTCAACTTACCATCACCAAATCCCTGCATTACCTCAGAAGGAAACCGACGTACGCGGAGGAAACACACAAACTCCAGGCAGGGGACAACCAGGACGTGACCCCCTTACTGAGAGGCAGCAGTGCTTCTGCCGTGCTCCCACATGTTTAATAATACTATACATTATTTAAATGAATATAACAATTTATCTGTAAACGTAATATACATACTTCAATGCATTTCATCATAGAAATGATTATCAAGTATACATCCTAGTTTTCGAATAAGGTGCCATATAACAGCTCTGAAAGGTGCCATGTGATTGTTTATTAAAATAAACCAGTTGCTCTGCCAACACAATGAACTCCAAAAAACAAAATGAATACTGCAGATCATTTGTCAATTAAGATGATGAGAGGCACTCCTACCATGTCCAGTATGCGAGGGGTATGGCCTCCATTTAAATGCACCACCTCTTATTTTCACAAGTTCTAACTTGCTGTTCAAATTTAAGAACCATTTTTCAAATTTGGTTCTACCTACCTAAATAAATATCGAATCACAACTAGTCTAAACATTTTCATCATGGGTTCCCAAGCTGGGGTGGTTGCGAGATGGCAATTCAGGGGGTGCGGCAAAGAGGAAGGCGATTCAGCAGAATTGAGTGGGTGGCATTGTCCAACTTTATTGTGGTGCAATCGGCATCCTGTAGCGTGCCGTCATTCGAAGGTCATTTATTAGTTAGTGCTCCTGATCTATGATATGAAAAGAATTGCGTGTTGTGGTGTGTGGCCAGCTAAATATTCCTGCCATCACCCCCAGGCCGCCAGGTGGAGCTCTCCCAACAGCATGGACGTTCCCCGAATTCCAGCAGGGCCTCATGGACTTTGTAATTTATATGCACAGCCCTGCTGGATACCATGGGGACCACCAGGAGTCGCTGTGGGGAGGCTGCCGGACTCTTACTTGCCCTATAACCCGGAGGTGCGCCATGATCACATGACAAGAGGAAACGACGTGCTTCCGGGTTGAAGAAAGGAGTTTTTTATCCGACCCGGAAGTGTTCATGATCACATGGACAGAAGGGAGAAACACTTCTGGGTCATGGACTATATAAAGGACTCTGGGAAACCAGTACACTGAGCTGAGCTGGGAGGAAGGGTGGCGAAGTGTCTGGGAGTGTGGAGGATTGAGTATTGTATTGTTTATGGATTAGTTTATGAGTATTGTGGAGTGGAGGGTGCTTTGTGCACTGTATGGTTCAAATAAAAGTAATATTTGGACTTTTACCTGGTGTCTGGAGTCGAGTCAGAGGGTTCAAGAGGACGACAAGGGCCTCAACCTGCGACAGTGTGCAATTATCACCTGTGAATGAGCTGCAGAAATGTGCATCCTTTTTGGTTTCCTTGCATCGGGCGGAGCGTTCGTAAAAGCAAATAAAGAAAGAATGGAAATTGGACCTTGCAATGATCCGTAAGAGAAGGGCGAGGTCTAGTAGTGCTGTCTGTGCAAGCCCCAATTGTGGAACGGCACGGATTTCGAGGTTAGATTGACGAGGGGGTCTGAATTGGATGCAGTACCTGCTGCTTACACTCAGTCCATCTCTCCTGCTGGTGATGGCTCAGCAATTTTAACTGTGTGGCACTGCGACGATGCGGGTTCTGCTCCACGCTCACATCTTGCTTTTGGGAGCCCTTGAACCCGACATCATCGGTAACGTCACCGATGAGCTTGGCAGTGAGGCACAACAAATGGAGCAAGGGGATGGTGCAAAAGTGCTTTTATTTAAAACAGCAAACAAAAACAACTGTCCAAATAAATAAGTGTAGTGTCTCCAAAATCTTTTAAATAAATAATCCAATAAAAATAAGTGGAGGTTAAAATCCAACAGAAAAAACTCTTTAAAAAAAACAACGAGGTTAAAACTATGGCATGAAGCAGTCTCTTTAAAATATCCAAAGCACGGTGCCTTCTTTCTACAGTTTCTACCTGGCGGCTCCCCTGCTTCTCCCATTGGGCTTTGCAACAGGAGAGTCACCCTACCTGCAGGTGCAGCTGCCTTCCACTCTGGTCCAGTAGTCCTCCGATCCGCAGCTACGTCGGGCTCCAATCCGGACCGAGACTTGGGTTATTTCCCCAGTGGCCTGGGTGCTCACACTGGGGCTAAACCAGCCCAAAGCTTTCAAGACTGCCGCTGCCTTTCGACAGCCAGTCGTCGTCATTACCGGGCACTCCAGCTCCTTGATTGCTCAGCTGGAGCGACTGCTTCCTTCACCCCCACTGAGTGTCGGCCAAACACTCTTCTGCAGGGGCTCACCTCCCAGTTGCCTGCCTTCTCTCAATCGAGCCTGCTTTCTCATGCTCGCTCGCTCTCCTTCCCTCTCGCTCTCTCCTCGCTACTTCTTGCCTCCTTCTTCCATGCAACCTCCGTCTCTTTCACTTGCTTTCCTTTTCTCATTTTTTCCATTCTCTCCTGCTAGCTGCCTCACGCTTCTATATATTATGGATGCGAACGACTCCTCACCTGTGCACTTAAGCGAGGTTCGCCCGCATCACGAATTCCCCAGAAACCGCCTGGCCACACACCACCACGTCCCCCTCGCTAAGCTGCGAGTGCGGTGAATATTTATTTTAAACTGGCCCTTTTGACATGAGCTGTGGACCTGCTATACCACAGGCACATCTGTTCATGAGCTGCACTGCAGGTGTTATTGGGGGACAAAGCTTAGTGGTGAGCCGTCACCTGTTGAATCATGGGGGTCTCCAATCTCCAAAGCCCTACAATTGGTTGATCATGTGTCATTTCATTGCAGCGCTCAATGCTTTGCGAGATTACCCCAACTCCCAGATCGTCAATGGAGTGTCTAAGCTTCACAGGGGACACATTTACAAGATTATTGATAAAAGTAATTTGTTCAATCTACAGTATACTGTATCTATATCTCTATATAGTTATCTATAGTTTTTAGTCCCGTTTGTACGTCTGTCCGCTTTTCATGAGAGAACTACTTAATGGATTTAGATGGACTTTTTTACTATAATTTGCTTGAACATTCCATTGACTTTGCGACTTTCTCATCGCACTAAGTATCATAGTTTGCTTGCGGTACTGATTTATTAGCACAAATCAGAGAGAGAGAGACGCTCATCGGGCTGCGGGGAAAGGGGCAGGCCTTCCTTACTCATGCGTCTGCCTCGGGGCGTAACCTTAGCTCCACTTAGTGAATGAGAGAACTACTTAATGGATTAAGATCGTGTTTTATTCTATAATTTGCTTGAACATTTCGGTTAATTTTCCAAATTCTCTCATTGAGCTAAGAATCCTATTTCACTTGCAGGAACGATATAGTCGTACTAATCCGAGACAGAGGCTGTGGGCCGAGGGGAAGAGTGATGTCAGGAATAAAGAGCTGGGCGGGGCCCTCACTAATACGCGGGTGAAGTCGCAGGGGATGGCTAGTTTATTTATATGTTAATTTCATGCGCCAAGTTAAAAGCTTATTTTTGAATTGAACAACATACAGTACTGCGGGTGAACAGGTTAAATTTGTGGTTCAGAAATTAGAAATTTGAATTCTTCATCTTCATATGTGATGCTACTTTGGTATGGGGTGCAAAAATAAATTTGGGAAATACTGAGTTATGTTCTCCACCACAAAATCCAGTAAGTAAGAGTACATTTTACCAGTGAGAGAGAGAGAGATGGATACTTTATTAATCCCAATGGGAAATTCATAAATAAATGTTTTAACTCTTAATCTGATCTCTAGAGTTTTGATACAACATTATATTCTAGAAGACTTGCTGAGTGTTAAGTTTCTGTATCAAATGCATCCCTGAGGAAAATCAACATTGACTAGTTAGACAAAAATGGATGGCATTGTGTCACATTCGTCCACAATGATTCTCAGCTAGGTTATCTTCTCCAAGGAATCCATACCCCTTCCCATATTCACACATTTTTTCATTGGAGCTCTGGCTCTTTCATGTTGTTCAATGAGATTCTGATCAATTTATAATCCGTACACAAAATAACGAGGGGAGACTCCTTCTGTACATCTGTTAAGATCTGATCCGACTGCCCAAAGCCCTGAAGTAAATTGTAACAGGCATGAAAACTAATGGACTGAAATGGCAGTCTTTTCTCAGAGGGCATTTGTAATCTTTAACTAGGCAGGCCAGAAAAGACTCCCCACTGCAGCAGTTCACTATTAAAAGCATCTCTGGGGGAAAATATCCCACTGAAACGGCCACGACAGCTATGTAAAATACTGCATAAAAGTCAATGAAGTTTCCTATTTTTTGTTTTATTTAGCACACCACAGATGCTCAAGATAATGAGCTGAAGTTTAAGTGATTGCTAAGTTCAAAGCAGCGTGTAAGAAGCAGAAAATACACTGAAATATTGAACAGAAGGAGAAAAAAAAAAACTACAAAGACACTTACGCTGATCAATGGTGACTGTCGCTATCTGTCCGGTTTGATCCTGACTTGCCAGGACATCTGTGGGAGGGGGCAGGGAAAAAAAAAACACAAATCAAACATGTATAATATGTTACTTCATAAATCAAGGAACACAGTGCTGTACAACATTCTTCAATAGATAGATAGATAGATGTGAAAGGCACTATAAGACAGATAATGAATGGCACTATATGATAGACAGACAAACAGACAATCTATTTGTCCACAGGGGAACTTTTGCTTTGCACAGAAGCTCTTTAGATCAATACATAGATAAATACACACACACACTATATACACACAGAGGAATTATATGAGAAGTGGCAGAAGTGGCTCCTTTTCCTTTATGTTCCTTTAATGAGGGAAAAACATGCTTCATGTCTTCTACAACTCTTTGATGGCCAGTGTGGTGTGCTGGACTGGTGCCATCAACTCAAGTGAGGACCACCGAATCAACAAGCTCATTAAAAGGCCAGGCTCTGTTAAAGGACACACTCTGGACCCCCTGGAGGTCATAGCAAAGTAGAGAATTAAGGAAAAACCGAATGCCATTATGAACAATGCTGCACATCACCTCTGTGACACATCCAACACTGAGGACTTTCAGACAACAAATCATCAAGTAACTTGACTGGGGGCTTCCTTTATACCAACAGTAATATGCTTACATAGTGCCTTACTCTGACCATGGCAGCCAAGTCAGTTTTCTTTTCTTTTCTATTGTGCGTTCAGACCATAATGTGTGTGCATATATACTTATCTATTTATTTATGCATGTATATATGTAATTATAAAGGGCTTCTGTAAAAAGCCAAATCTCCTCTGCCCCTGAGAGCAAATAAAGTTCTATCTTTCTATTTAAACTGAGAACAGCCCAAGAATGACAAATATATTTAACTAGCCAACCCACGGCATAGCATACGCGGCATAATTATTTATTGATGGGTGAACACTTCCTGAATGACACAGTTGTCCAAATGGGGTGGGTTTGAGGATACGACTGTGAGTGAATGAAAAGATGGAACTCTGGAGAGAGCAACATACAATTGTCCATGACTGAACACTGGTTTTGGCAGATACAAGTATAATGGGCTAGAATTCAGTATTCTAAAGAAAACGCAGAATTTCTGGAAAATTCTGCTACAGGTTATTGCTGATGGCTATTTACATGACATAAATATTTACCTGTCTTGCTAAAGAGTCACCTGCTTTGAATAGTCAGAGTGCTTTGATTTAGTATCTCATCTACACTCAATGTGGGGATACACAACTGTCTGCTTCCTTGGAAAATTAACGAGTTCTGGGGACATTGGTTTCTAATCAAGTACTCAAAGTAAATGTGTTTACACTATTTGTTATGCAGAGGAAATTGGCTTGCACCCTTGTTTTCACTGATTGCCATGTTGATCTATGCAGAAATTGAAGGATATATATTTCTGGGAAAAGGGGAATTAAAAAAAAAAAAAAAAGAAATATGGTCTGAGACTCGGGACTGCTGCCCGTTTCTTTTATGCTTTTCACCATATTGCTGTGGCTACACCCTGTAGCAACAGTGGCTTGTACCTGGCCCAGGTTCCCCTAGGCGGTGAGGCCGGTAACACACACACACACACACACACACACACACACACATATTGCCTGTGTCTCTCTCTCGACCGCCCATCCCGCTCGCCTACACAGATGAAGGCGACTCAACTGAGTTGTGGGCGGGCACATGAGCAGGAAGTGCGCACGCCTCGGGGAGGAGGGTTAGAGTTTGCAGGTGGGGCTCTGTCTTGTGTGCGTACGTATTCCATGGTCGGGCGACTTGGTGGATTATATATAGAAAAGCAGCCGGAACTGAAAAGAACAATGAAAAGTCAATGTGGCTCAGAGGTGCATGTGGACTGTAGCAGAGACGAAAGCGACTGAGGCGGTGTTTGGTGAGGTGCTATGTGCGTCGAGAGTGAGGGTGGACTCGGAAGGAGGGTTAGAGTTGGTGGGCGTGGCTGTCTTGCTTGCCATGGTCTGGTCTCTGTCTTACGTGCCATGGTCGGCTGCTTAGTGAATTGTTGGTGGGCGGGGCTCTGTGAGTTGGCGGGCGTGGCTCCATCTTGCGTGCCATGGACTTAGTGAATTATATTACATAGATGCATTTACTTGGCCTGAGACGATTAATTTATTCCACAAAACAATTCATACTGTGATTCAGGTTTCATGATAAGACATTCTCACAATATGAAATGTTCATAAAAGTACTGTAGGTTTAGTGTTACTTATTATGACACATTCATATTCAGATATATTCAAATCAGTACACCGACACACAACATAAGGCTTTACAATATTTTTCACTAAAATAATGTTAAACATTGTCATAAATGGTTTGCACTACAGTAACATAACACATATTGCATTAGTACATAGAAGTAAGAATTCCCCTGTACTTTGCACACCTGGCAAGAAGTACCATAAAAAAATGTAACGTTATTGCGGTGTACTGCCACTAAAATTTAAATGCATTTTCTTTTGTGTTTTCTGAGTTAACCTCAAACTTTGCTTTAACAATGGCAGTAATTTTAATTCCCCCTTAAACATCCTACTGACCCATTAGCTTAGGGTCCTAAGTCAATCTATGAAGAACTTTGTGTTGTATCCCTTTAAGAAAAATGGGACTATTGATACTCTGCATGAAGTTGAGACCTCACTGTTGTGCTGATATCCCCTGTAAGTGAAACACACACTAGGCACAGACCCAATGGAGACAGACTTACAATTCAACTAGAAACAGGAGCATTGGGAAACTGGCTGCACTCTCTCTCTCCACAATGCTGGAGGACTGCAGCTGGAGAGCAACGCAACATCCAGTACGGTAGAATTTCTCCAGGTTGTAAAATTTACCACAATTTCTGAATCACTATCAGTGACAGGTGTATCGATGACTTGAGCACTCATTTTCACATCGGCGACTCGAGAACTGGTCCAATACAATAAGCCTGTGGTTTGTCAGAATCGGTTTGAAAATAAGCCTGTGGTCTATTATTGGATCAATACAAAAATTCGGACTTGGGTACTGAGATCAGCTTTCAGAACTGGAATGGTTCAGACTCAAATAACAATAACTCAAAGACCCACCCCAACCCCCCCTCACCCCGCCAATCTATGCATCGATTTCTTCTTTCTAGCCCCGTAAAGCTGGGATCGCGTCAAAGCAGCGGGGGTTGTTACCCCATTAAGTCTCAACAACGTCAAAGTCTGGGGCTTCTTTTTGCCAAGTCTAAAAATGGAGGATTTTCCACATTGACACTATCAAGTTTTGATGTGAGGAAAGTGGACGTTCATTTCCTTCAGAAAATCCTGAAACTGTGGTATTCTACCAAATGTGTACTGCGCAAACCTAACAGTAGATAAAGCGGTGCATCTGCGATGCAATTTTCTAATGTGCTGTACACGGCCTCACTAAACTGTGTGCGAAACACTTGACGTGCAAGTGAAAACTTTCACCTTCACATCACCATATAGAGAGGCGGTTGACGGTTTCCGAATATACTTGTGTTTACATTCTCCCACGGATAAGTTGGGGTTTGATTTTACCGTTTAATTTCCGGTATTTTATAATGTCATCGTACAAGTCGAATGCGGAAAACTCACGCTATTGGTATAAGAGATTACGATATGCTAACGCCCACCTGAGAGAGTAACCATGGAGCACACAGCCTTTTTGTTTTTCTATGTATTGTGCCACGTGACCACACGGTAATACCTGAACTATTCCAGAGCGACATTTGCACTGTTTTGTGTTTTTTGTATGTTACACCCTCATACACCTTTATCGTAAGAGCATCCCTTATCTACGATGTAGCGTTCGATCAGAAGAAAATATGAAGCTGGTTTTAAATTAAACGTTGCTGAAGTGGTGAAAGAAATTGGTAACTGTGCTGCTGCAACAAAATTCAATGTGTCTGAGAAACTGGAGTGAAATTGGAAGGAGACAAGAAGATGTTAGAAAACTGTCGTATTTTTGAACGGGCGCATAAGTCGGGGTCTGATTTTATGATCGATTTTTCAGGATTCAAGACCCCACTTATACGCAAGTATATACGGTACAGTCATATGAGAAAGTCTGGGAACCCCGCTCAGCCTGCATAATAATTGACTCTCCTTTCAACACAAAAGATAACAGTGGTATGTCTTTCATTTCCTAGGAACATCTGAGTACTGCGTTGTTTTCCAAACAGATTTTTTAGTGAAGCAATATTTAGTTGTATGAAATTAAATCAAATGTGAAAAACTGGCTGTGCAGAAATGTGGGTCCCCTTGTCATTGTGCTGATTTGAATGCCTGTCACTGCTCAATGCTGATTGGTTGGTTGATGAGCTCGTTAAGCCTTGAACTTCATAGACAGGTGAGTCCAAGCATGAGATATAAAGGTATTTAAGGTGGTCAATTACAAGTTGTGCTTCCTTCCCTTTGACTCTCCTCTGAAGAGCGACAGCATGGGATCCTCAAAGCAACTCTCCAAAAATCTGAAAACAAAGATTGTTCAGTCTCATGGTTTAGGGCACAGGTGTTGAACTCCAGGCCTGGAGGGCCGCAGTGGCTGCAGGTTTTCATTCTAACCCTTTTCCTAATCAGTGACCAGTTTTCACTGCTAATTAACTAATTTTCCCTTTTAATAGCCTCTGAATTGATTCGTTTCTTCATTAAATGGCAGCCAAACAGAAATGAGATGTGAAATGAACCAAAAGATGACCAGCTAAACTGGAACATCAAACTCCAACCAGTTTCTTAATGAGAAGCCAATTCTTGCTGTTAATTAAACCCGTTACTTAATTCCATAGCTTGCTTCTGCTCTCATTCTGCTACAGCAGACATTTCCCAAAGTGTTGATTTTCTGTTTCTGATTGATGACCTGAGAAATCAACCTTACCGAGACACGTCTGACCGAGAACAATGTACAGGGAGAGACTGAACACGTGCGGAAATCATCGGCGCGTACGAAACGGAAGGGAAACTGGCTTGTTCGTCACCGGAGTGTGTGGTCGTGAACAGATGCAAAAGTTTGACAAACTTTTTTGGTCGTAACCGATTTGTTCATGTTCAGAGACGTTCGTGAACTGAGGTTCCACTGTATCCTTTTTACTTTTCCTCCCATGGCACATGCGCAGCGAGCACGTCGACAAATCGAATCCTCCTAGGACAGAGACATCCCGAGTAGTTTCAATTAACCGACATCTCTACTTTTCATTTTGCTTTTTCTGACGATAGTTTCTAGGACCCAGAAGTTTTTACAGCCCGGGCTTACACAACTAGTAAGTACATACTATGGCAGAAACAATTCAGCCATGGCCAATCCAAACATTTCACAGCAGCTGTGATAGTGTCTACTTTATTGTACTGTAATGTTTTTTACTTTTACTTTCATCAATTTTCCCCAAGTACAACACAGAAGTTTGTTTACTCACATACTTGCCTGTGTATACTCCAAGAAAGATAAAGCCTCATACTCAACAATGGGAGGAAATGTAATCAAAAATCCAAAAAGTGCATCCAACTCAATGTGGCTGGCAACAGGGCTTCCACTAAGTCACTCCGTACCCGCCTACTGTAAATAACCAGAGAAAATCTATCCATAATGTCAGAAAAATTAAGGAGCTGGTCAGAGACTCCAAGAACAGGAAGCAGGTCTTGTTATGTTCTACATAGGCAGATGCCATTGAGAGGGCGAGTAGCTTTAAACGTCTTGGAATTATTAGCTCATTCTGGTAAGTTGACGTTTCATTTACAAATCTCGGTCTTAAAAAAAAGCATCTGCCTTTTTCTCAGAAGGCATTACAGTATATTTATAAACTATCTTACAATATGCACTGTGTGTTTACTTGCTTTCCTAAGAGCAAGCACAAGATAAATCTACAGGAGTGTAATGCGACCTTGCAGATATACAGTAGTATCTACAAGAAAATGGTTCATAAGAAATATAGTGGAGCCTCGGGTCACGAACGTCTCTGAACACGTACAAATCGGGTTACAACCAAAAAGTTTGCCAAACTTTTGCATCTGTTCACGACCACACACTCGGTTGACGAACAAGCCAGTTTCCCTTCTGGATCGTACGAGCCGATGACTTCCGCACATGTTCAGTCTCTCCCTGTGCATTCGCTGTGAACTCTGTGCTCTACAGTATTTCGTTTCCCTTCCGGTTTGTATGCACAGATGATTTCCGCACGTGTTCAGTCTCTCCCTGTAGTATATTTTTCTCGGTCAGACGTGCATCGCGCAGAGGGAATCATCCTCAAAACTGTAACCTCCTCTCCACCCAGCTTCCTGCTCACTTCCTTCATGCCAGAACTTGACTCATGCAAGGTTAGTTTTCTTGGTTGTTTATGGTTAGATTTTGTATAAATTAAGGATTTTTCAAATGTTCATTTATTTCCCTGTGCTTAAAAAAAAGCGTTTACAGTGAGCGGTTCCTAAGGCTGTAGCGTGAACTCAAACAATGTTAGTTTTCTCTGTTCAAGGTTTTCTCAGTGTTATTCAATGTTTTTACATTTAGTTTACTATTACACTGTGCATTCTATGGTATAATTAAATATTTTTGTTCTTAAAAATCTTTAAAAAATATATATATATTTACATACAGTTCGTATGGTCCGGAACGGATTAATTGTATTTACATACAATCCTATGGGGGAAATTACTTCGGGTCACGACCAAATCGGGTTGTGACCAGAGTTTTGGAACGAATTACGGTCATAACCCGAGGTTCCACTGTACTCAATTGTACCAAAAGATCAGGTCTTCTATAAAACGCTTTAAAATTACAGATGGGCTGAGTGACAAAAGCTCCCTTGCACTACAAGACTTTAATAATTCTCAGTTGTACAGTTCATTTACTGCGGTGGGCTGGTGCCCTGCCCGGGATTTGTTTCCTGCCTTGCACCCTGTGGTGGCTGGGATTAGCTCCAGCAGACCCCCCCATGACCCTGTATTAGGATATAGCGGGTTGCAGAATGAATGAATGACGGACTGAAACCAAAATTGAACTATTTGGGAGGAACAAGCAGAGCTTCATTTGGTTTAAAAAGGGCATTGCGTATCAACATCAAAACATCATCCCTACAGTAAAGTATGGTGGAGGGAACATCATGATTTGGGCCTGCTTTGCTGCATCAGGGCCTAGACAGCTTGAAATCATTGAGGGGAAAACAAATTCACAAGTTTATCAACAAATTCTCCAGAAACTTAAGCTCAGAAGAGGCTGGGTGATGGAACAGGACAACAAACCCAAACATCGCAGCAAATCCACAGCACAATGGCTTCAGAAGAGCGAACTTGGCCTTTTGGAGTGGCCCAGTCAGAGGCAGAGGCAGCCCAGATCTCAATCCTATTGCTTGAAGAGAGCCATACACAGAAGACAACCAAAGAATATGGAAGAGTTAAGGTAGTTGTGCAGGGAAGAATGGGCTCAAATTCCCCCTGCACGATGTGCAGGTCTGATCTGCAGTTACAGGAAGCGCCTGATTGAGGTCACTGCTGCCAAAAGGACGGTCAACCAGTTATTAAATCCAAAGGTTCACTTACTTTTCCACTACCACTGTGAATGTTGAATGCGTTTGTAAAATAAAGACATGAAAGAGTAGAATTTTGTGTGTGTCATTGGCTTAAGCTCATTGTGTATATCAGGACCTGTGACTGATCAGATCACTTTTTATGACCAATTCACGCAGTGAACCAGATCATTCCAAAGGGTTCACATACTTTTTACTTTGACTGTATATTGCCAAAAGGTAGTGGGACCCTCCTCCAAATCATTGGATTCAGGTGTTCCAATTACTTCCATGGCCACAGGTGTATAATATCGAGCACCTTGGCATGCAGACGGCCTCTACAAATGTTTGTGAAATAAAGGGTCGCTCCCAGGAGCTCAATGAATTCAAGCCTGGTACCGTTATAGGATGTCACCTGTGCATTAAATCCATTCATGACATTTCCTCGCTACTAAATATTCCACGGTCAAGTGTTAGTGGTATTATAATAAAGTGGAAGCAACTGGGAACAACAGCAACTCAGCCACCAAGCGGTAGGCCACGTCAAATCACAGAGAGGGGACCACGCATGCTGAGGTGGGCAGAAGTCGCCAACTTTCTGCAGAGTCAATAGCTACAGACCCCCAAAAGCTCAAGAACAGTGAACAGTTGTGGAAATAGTTTGGGGATGGCAACATGCTTTGTGCACTGGTGTGTGCGCAGTCAAGGATTACAAAGAAATGAGAGGAGCGAGTTTGGTGTGGAGGAACTTGACTAACCTGCACAAAGAGAGCCCTGACCTCAACCTGATAGAACACCTTTGGGATGAATTTGAGTGGAGACTGCGAGTGAGCCAGGCTCGCAACATCAGTGTCTGACCTCACAAATGATCTCCTGGTCACAAATTCCCATAACACACTCCTACACCTTGTGGAAAGCCTTCCCAGAAGAGCTGAAGCTGTTAGAGCTGCAAAGGGTGGACCGACTCCATATTAAAGCCCATGGGATGTTATTAGAGTTCATGTGTGCGTGTAAAGGCAGGCGACCCAATACTTTTGGAAATATGGTGTATGTGCAATAGAGATTACTGAGAACATACAAAACCCACAGACTTCTTTTGCCGTTCACTCTGCTGTACCCAGCAGTCCTGGCCTACTCACATTTACGCAGAAGCTCCAGGTGACTCCACAGGATCTCGCCATGAGGAACACGCTGCAGAAACTCATCCTGGGTGAAGCTGCACAGTTCTCTACCTGGGATGTGAATCCGACCGACATCCACCTCCACCATGTTGAACTCTTTTATCACCCACACTGCCCAGTGAATCACCTGATCTGCTGTCCATTGCACTGGATCTGAGGAAAGAAACCAAACAGGTTAGATTAGATATGGAAACTCAGTCCAGAAATTATAGCCCTGGAGTGCAGTCTAGACAAAAACATTACTTTAAAATACAGCAGTGTGTTGTCAAATTGTTGTAACTCCTTGCTCCTTTTTAGTAATTTAATTTAGGAGCTGAATAAAACATTCAGCGTTTGATCGACAAAAACATGTCTCCTCTCCCTTATACTCAGTACTAACTACTGTGGAGGATTGCCGGCTTCCCAGTCCGGCCCTCACCCCCAGGCCGTTAGGAGGAGCCCTCCGGACAGCATATTCGTGCCCCGAGTTCCAGCAGGGCCTCATGGACTTTGTAGTGTCGTTACACAGCCTTGCTGGATACCTTGGGGGCCGCCAGGAGTCGCTGTAGGGGGGCTAGTGGGCCCTTATGTGCCCTATAACCCAGGAGTGAGGAAACGACGTGTTCCCGGGATGAAGAAGAGGACTGTTTGCCCTGACCCGGAAGGAAACGGACTTGTGGGTTGTGCCAGGAACCACTTCCGGGTCAGGGGATATAAAAGGACTATGGGAAGCCCAGTACACTGAGCTGGGCTGGGAGGTAGGGTGGCGAAGTGTCTGGGAGTGGAGGATTGGTTTATTCAGAGAGTTATTGTGATTTATATGAGTGTGGAGTGGAGGGTGCTTTGTGCACTGTGTGACAACAAAATAAATAGTTGTTATACTTTTACCTCGTGTTCAGAGTGGTACCTGAGGGTCCAAGAGGTGGCTCCACGCCTCAACTGCTACACTACATTACTGGAAAACTCCAAATTACCACATTTGCATCTCCCTTTCTTAACTCTTTTAGGGCGGATGTCGACTTTTGTCGACAGGAGGGGTTGAAGGCGGATGTCGACAAAAGTCGACATCCAGGGATAGAGGGCGACAATCAGCTGTTAATGGCGACAAATCTCACTGTCACGTCACAGGCATTCCCTCTGTGCTTGGAGGAATGCTAGACTCGTTGACTCGGCAAATAAACCTTGCGTGTGCGTGAGTTGCGAAATGTAAACAGGCAAGATGGCACCGACATGTGAAAAGGCAGCGAAGCAAGTGCAGAAAAGAAAACACTCGCATTATGCGCATTTGCGCATTATCGCGGAGTCGGACTCTTGATTTTTCAGAATCGGACTTTATTGGCAGTGATCAGGAGATCGAGCAAGAGAGTTAGAAGCAGGCATCAGCTGATCAGACACCAGCCGATGCCGCGCCAGCGGATCTGCTGCCAGTTGCGTGCCTTCGCGCAGCCGATGCATCTACGGCAAGGTTCGCATGGGATAAATACACAGACATTGATCCGTTGAGAGCTGATCTGGCTACCGGAGTTTACAAGACGGCATGGCTTGCTGTTGGACACGACAGATCACCAGCTGCTGTACTTCAGGCTGCTCTCTCCTGATGCTGCTTTTCAGCTACTGTCAGACGAGACAAACAGGTAGGCAGAGATTTTTTTTGAATCGCGGTCTGCGTTTGCATCGCATTCTCGTTTTTCAAAGTGGAAACCCACAACGAAAGACGAGATGAAGCGCGCTGTGGCATTACAAATAGAGATGAGACAGAATTGGTGATATAACTTCAGGGAGCATTGGTCCAAACGTGTTTTGTCCCCTGGTGGCTTAGGTACGTGCTGCTGCAAAGTTTTATTCACTTCTGTAATAAACAGAAGCAAATCCCATGGGGTGAGCCAGGCTATAATGCCATACATAAAGTTCATAAAGTTTCAGAAGATGAAAAGAGGTGACAATACGGTTTTCATGCTGGCAGAAAACTTGGTGGCAGTGGCATGGCATGATGGCAAATGGGTGACTTGTCTCTCTACAGTACACACTAACAATATATGTTAGAAAGTGCAGCAACAGACAATTGAAAAATAGGCACCAAAGCAACACGTATAGTAAGGAGTGCAATGTGGCAATGACTGAAATTGGCTGCTTTAAGCGAGATCAGACTTTGCTGTGTAAAATGTATGCGATATGTATGTGAAATCATAGAGTATGCAGGCTCATACAACATGCAAGACAGTAACATTTGTCAAAAGGAAATATTTTTTGTTGATTTGATATGTTAAACAATTGCTTTGTGTTCTTTTTTAAAAAATGTTAGTTTTTGGAAAAATATTCAGCCCTGGGAGAAAAGAAACAAAAAAAAAATTAGCCCTAAAAGAGTTAATATTACTGTACCAGTAACAGTGCACTGCACAATAACGTGCAGTGAATACACTTGACTTATAGTTTTCATGCTCTTCCTCTGTACGTTTAGCGTTCGTTTGCTCAGAGGTCGATGCGCTTGTTGCTTTCTGAGCAGCTCTTCTTTTCTCCACCCTAGCGGCCCACTTCTTCTCTTCTTTCATTGGCATCTTTTCGCGTTTAAACTGATTGAGTCCATATTTGTGTTGCAAGTACTTAGTAAGTTTTTCTTAATTATTCACTTAAGCTGGCACTTAAGTCTTCAATCTGCCTCAAGAATGATTTAAGATATGAAGAGGTAGGGAAAGTGATGGCGAAGGTGGGAGGGATGAGAATGGCGCCCATGCACGTGCACCGTATGGCTGCCCTGCTGGCTGCTGCCGAGAGTTGATTCTACAATAAAATAAAATAAAAAGATGAATAACCTTGAAGATCAATCATCACCCCAAAAGCGGATAGTAGACATCACGTAATATATGTGTACCAAATATCAGGTCAAAAGTTCAAACAGTTTGCGAGCGACAGGTGATTTAAAATCCTGGACAGACAAATGGACAGCCACGGTAGCGTATTATATAAGAAGATATACTCGCGTATAAGTCGGGTCTTGAATCCCAAAAAAATCGATCATAAAATCAGACCCTGAATTCGCACCAGTTTGTCAGACACAATGAATTTTGTTGCAGCGCCACAGTTCCCAATTTCATTCACTACTTCAGCGACGTTGAATTTAAAACCAGCTTCATATTTTCTTCTGATCGAACGCTCCATCGTAGATAAGGGATGCTCTTACGATAAAGGTGCACGAGGGTGTGTGAGACAAAAAACACAAATCAGTGCAAATGTCACTTCGGAATAGTTTGGGTATTACTGTGTGGTCACGTAGGCACAATAAAGAGAGAGAGATTAGGAGCACACACTGATACAACGCATTGCCACACCCACATAAAAAAAAAAAAAAAAAAAAAAAAAAAGGCTGTGTGCCCCGTGGTTACTCTCTCAGGTGGGCGTTAGCATATCATAATCTCTTGGACCAATAGCGTGAGTTTTCCGCATTCGACTAATACGACCGACATTATAAAATAACGGAAATTATACGGTAAAATTAAGTCCCGACTTATCCGCGAGTATATATGGTAATTAGTAGATCATTTACTATTGAACAATGCTCCTTATGCCTTAAGATTGGACAGGGGTAGGATTTTTTTCAGAGAAGGATAAATAAAAGAAATAACATCCATGCCTATTACAAGCTCCTGTTCCAAGAAAAGCACATTTTATTGGTCATTGTTTGAAAAAAATACACTTTTGTACAAAGTGGGAGGGCAGGTAGCCTGTATTTCTATCTTCCCTTCATGTAGTAAAATCTACTATCATCACCGCCAAGCCAAAGATCTTAGTTTTTAGGCCATTTTTAGGAGAACACTTTGTCAAATATCCTAAAAACAAATGGGCAAAAGGAGAAAACGATAAATGTATGAACAGGAGCTGTTAATTTTTGTACAAGTGGCCACAAGCTATGCTATCTTTATATAGAACTAGTCATGTGCGCCCAACTACGTTGCGCGTGTTAAAGTTGTCTGTGAAGGGCTCCCTGTTCAAACGCGGCTGCCAGTGGTGAACTGGGCCCTTCGTCGCACAGCATTATGATTTTTTTTAGAAGGGAAACAAAATTACAAAACAAAACCCTTGGACATTGATTCGATAGGAACGGCCTACTCGGAATCACTGTCCGAATAGTAATTATGTGGTGGTGGAGGAGCATTTCTACTTCTCTCCGTTCACAGTCCGTCTCGTTTTCAAGACGCTGTCGTTTCCTCTCACAATCTCTTCTCAACCTTTCTCCAATCTCGCATTGTGGCAATCCAAAGAGTAAGGCAATATACACGGAGCAATGGTTATAAAAGGGGGACACATAGGTATCCAGGCTCTTTAAAGCATAAATAGGGATCACTTCACTGACATGTGAGCAAGCCAGGATACAACTGTGAGACGCGCAGCACTCGCCGGCTACAACGTTACAATAATAATTTCCAGAACGTGCTGTTATGTTGTCATTCATTTTACCCAATGTCTTTCTTTCATTCATATGTTATGTAGGCACGTACCTTTAATCTTCGGCAATCTCATTCTCTAACCAGGTCTCAGGAGCTAACCAGCGTAACACTGTCTACCACCCCTTTCGTTATTCCGGCACATTGTGGACATCCGTGAGTAACAACAACGTACTAAACTGGAAGGTGGTCTACGCGTGGAATTCACGGACAAACAAAGATCAAGATCCAAATGAAGATTATATATAAAGATACGCTACTGTGGCTGTCCATTTGTCTGTCAGGGATTTTCAATCACCTCTAAATTCACAAAATGTTTGAACTATTGACCTGAAATTTGGTACACATATACCAAATACCCCGCTTTGGGGTGATGATTGACCTCCTGCGTTATTCCGGTTTTTATTTTTATTTTATTGTAGATTCAACTCTTGGCAGCGGCCAGCAGGGCGGCGCATGCATACGGGCACCGTTCTCATCCCTACCACCGTTGCCGTTGCTTCCCCTACCTCTTCATATCTTAAATCATTCTTGAGGCAGATTAAACTTACAGTGCATCCGGAAAGTATTCCCAGCGCATCACTTTTTCCACATTTTGTTATGTTACAGCCTTATTCCAAAATGGATTAAATTTATTTTTTTCCTCAGAATTCTACACACAACACCCCATAACGACAATGTGGAAAAAGTTTGCTTGAGGTTTTTGCAAATTTATTAAAAATAAAAAAAAATCGAGAAAGCACATGTCCATAAGTATTCACAGCCTTTGCCATGAAGCTCAAAATTGAGCTCAGGTGCCTCCTGTTTCCCCTGATCATCGTTGAGATGTTTCTGCAGCTTAATTGGAGTCCAGCTGTGGTAAATTCAGTTGACTGGACATGATTTGGAAAGGCACACACCTGTCTATATAAGGTCCCACAGTTGACAGTTCATGTCAGAGCACAAACCAAGCATGAAGTCAAAGGAATTGTCTGTAGACCTCTGAGACAGGATTGTCTCGAGGCACAAATCTGGGGAAGGTTCCAGAAAAATTTCTGCGGCTTTGAAGGTCCCAATGAGCACAGTGGCCTCCATCATCCGTAAGTGGAAGAAGTTCAAAACCACCAGGACTCTTCCTAGAGCTGGGTGGCCATCTAAACTGAGCGATCAGGGGAGAAGGGCCTTAGTCAGGGAGGTGACCAAGAACCCGATGGTCACTCTGTCAGAGCTCCAGAGGTCCTCTGTGGAGAGAGGAGAACCTTCCAGAAGGACAACCATCTCTGCAGCAATCCACCAATCAGGCCTGTATGGTAGAGTGGCCAGATGGAAGCCACTCCTTAGTAAAAGGCACATGGCAGCCCACCTGGAGTTTGCCAAAAGGCACCTGAAGGACTCTCAGACCATGAGAAAGAAACTTCTCTGGTCTGATGAGACAAAGATTGAACTCTTTGGTGTAAATGCCAGGCATCACGTTTGGAGGAAACCAGGCACCACTCATCACCAGGCCAATACCATCCCTACAGTGCAGCATGGTGGTGGCAGCATCATGCTGTGGGGATGTTTTTCAGCGGCAGGGACTGGGAGACTAGTCAGGATAAAGGGAAAGATGACTGCAGCAATGTACAGAGACATCCTGGATGAAAACCTGCTCCAGAGCGCTCTTGACCTCAGACTGGGGCGACGGTTCATCTTTCAGCAGGACAACGACCCTAAGCACACAGCCAAGATATCAAAGGAGTGGCTTCAGGACAACTCTGTGAATGTCCTTGAGTGGCCCAGCCAGAGCCCAGACTTGAATCCGATTGAACATCTCTGGACAGATCTTAAAAAGGCTGTGCACCGACGCCTCCCATCCAACCTGATGGAGCTTGAGAGGTGCTGCAAAGAGGAATGGGCGAAACTGGCCAAGGATAGGTGTGCCAAGCTTGTGGCATCATATTCAACAAGACTTGAGGCTGTAATTGCTGCCAAAGGTGCATCGACAAAGTATTGAGCAAAGGCTGTGAATACTTATGTACATGGGATTTTTCAGTTTTTTTATTTTTAATAAATTTGCAAAAACCTCAAGTAAACTTTTTTCAAGTTGTCATTATGGGGTGTTGTGTGTAGAATTCTGAGGAAAAAAATGAATTTAATCCATTTTGGAATAAGGCTGTAACATAACAAAATGTGGAAAAAGTGATGTGCTGTGAATACTTTCCGGATGCACTGTAAGTGCCAGCTTAAGTGAAAAATTAAAGAAAGGTACTAAGTAATTGCAACACAAACACTGACTTAATCAGTTTTAACGCAAAAAGATGCCGACGAAAAACGAAAAGAAGTGGGCCACTAGGGTGGAGAAAAGAAGAGCCGCTGAGGAAGCAGCAAGCGCATCAACCTCTGAGCAGACGAATGCTAAACGTACAGAGAAAGAGGAGGAAAACTAGGAATGCTCACATCAAGTGTGTTCACTGCACGTTATCGTTATAGCAGTGCACCATTACTGATTAAAATATAATGCCAAAACAGCTGAAATAATAATATTTACTGTAACTGAAAAATATCTGCAATACAATTTTAATTAGTATTTACTAAATCTGGGTAGAGCACTGGTGCGGTGTGTAGTGCTGCAGTTTCATAGATCCAGCTTCCTAGGTCTCCAAGCTGTTAACACCACACGTGATCATTTTACTGCACATCTATCAACCGTGACTCCCTGGCAGAAACACAGTCATGTTTCTCAAGAGTTTTAAATTGCAACATACATTTACATTTTAATAATCCATATTACTAACCGAGAATGCTAAACCGGATGATGGACGCAGGCACATCCGGCCATGGGCCGTAGCTGCAAAAAGACGTACTGCGCAGGCGCAAAAAAAGAGTCTGCGAGAGTCGGCTGAGGAGCCGAGAAAGGCGGACAAAAGAGGGCGAGAAGAGGCGGACGAGGGGCCGCGAGAGGCGCAGGCGCAAAAAGAGTCCGCGAGAGTCGGAGAAAGGTGGAGAAAAGAGGGCGACAAAGGCGGATGAGGGGCCGCGAGTGGCGGACAAGACCACAGAAAAAAGGAGTGAGCACATACAAAATGGAGAAATGAGGCGCAAAGTCAAACGCAGGAAAAGCACGAAACACATTGCACACGAAACTAGACCCGAAAAAAAAAAAAAAAAAAAAAAAAAAAAAGAGAGGCTCGCGCACAACAGCAAGGCACCCCCCCCCCTACAGGCACCGGACGGGACACACACCAAGAGGGGGATTCAACAAGCCCATAGAATACAAAAAAAAGAACACAAAACCACCCCACAGACCCTACAACCGAGGGACGGGACACACACAAAGAGGGGGATTCAACAAGACACAGGAACACAAAAAGAAAGAAGACGCTCGCGCAACAACGATCCTCAACAATCCCCCCCCCACATCCATAAGAAGTCACACCCAAAGCCACATATTCTAAAGTGAACGTCAGCACCTTCACACTAGACAGCATAGGTGTCAGCATTGGTGGATCTCCTTACAATAAAGCACTATTAACCGTTCAACTGCAGAAAAGGAAACATATTAACAGTGACTGCGACCCTCCTTAGAAAGAAACAAGTCATGAATACACGGTCACGGGTACAAAACGAAAAGGAAATGATAACAGGAACAAACACACGAACACGAAAGAAACAACAAAATAGACGGCTATGCGGCATAGGTGGATCTCATTACAATAAGGCACTATTAACCGTTCAACCGCAGAAAAGTCTCCATATTAACAGTGAGTGCAATACTCCTTATTACTTATCCATATTTCTAAAAGAAAAAATGTCTCGACTCCAAAAACGCAAAGCTCAACTAAAGCTTCTAACTAACGATGTACCTAAAAGTAAAAACTTTATGAACTGCGTTAGATCCTACAATAGTTCATTTGCTTTTAGTAAATATCAGGCCACCAAAAGGCAATGGCCCATACTGCTTTCCCATATGTGCACAAATACTGCATCGCATTGGAACAGTGCACCCTGAAACAAATCAACAACGCAAATATGCACAAATCTACATCCTGGATCCACATGACGCAAACTATCAATCAAAGTGCTGCATCGCAACAGGCACGGATTCAAAACGAAACACCTCCCGTCTCAGACATACGTTAACGGCAAGGAAGGCTACAACGGGCGTCTCACACAGCACAGGCAAATCGATTACAGCTCCAAAACAACACGTCCCAAATACTACATATGCAACAACGCGCCTCTCAAACGGCACAAGCAAAACATACACCGGGAAAATTCATTCGGATTAATGAATGTCATTTGCAATCATTGTCATTCAGTTCACTTCCCTGAAGAAACAACTGGCAATACAAGTAATACATTTAGACGTTGTTGTCAAAAGGGTCAAATTAGACTGCCTTCTTTACATTCATATACTGAATATCTACAGAAGATTCTAACTGACGATGTACCTAAAAGTGAAATCTTTATCAACTGCATTAGATCCTACAAATCGGTATCCACTATGAACATTAACGGTGGCACTGCACGTGACATCCGTCTTGAAAAAATGTTGTTTATTGATGAATGTTCAATGGCATGAAGTCACTTACTCAACACCATTCATAAACTTCCACAAACGTTTATGAATAATAATATTCGATTTGGAGGAAAGGTACTTTTATTAGGAGGAGATTTTAAACAGTGATTAGCTATTCTTCCAGATGCCATGCACTCAGCTATTGTTCAGTGCACCTTAAAATACGCAGACAATTGGCATTGCTTTCAAAAGATACAGTTAGTAAAAAAAGATACGATGTCCAGAACCAGATCATAACAATTGCTTATTACAACTGAGAGATGGTACACTCACCAATACAGATGGACTTCAGCCACATATTATTACAATTCCTCAAGCCTTTATCTGCGACGACTTAGTTACAGAGAGATTTGGAACAGCAATCTCATTAGACCAAATGCCCCTTTTAACACAACGCACTATATTATGTCCAAAAAATATTAATGTGGAAAACATAAATACCCAAGTCATTCCATTACTTCCTGGAGAGACACAACTCTTTCTAAGCTCTGACAAAGTTGACTCTGATCACGATAATGACCATCTTCATTGACCTTACAAGTTCTGACCTGGAATTACCTTTTACACTTAAACGGCGTGTACAAAGAAATTTTCCAATAAACCTTTACACTGTGCCACACACTTTATTGTTTGCTTTCTATTTGCATCATCTACACCATCACACTATTCTATATCTCATTCATACATCACGCTCTTTGTCATTCCCAACACCAGGGGTTGGCGAGCGAAGCGAGCAGGGGGCGGAGCCCCCTAGTATTCAAATAATGAAACGTGTCACAGTTACAACTAAGCAAATGGGGCTACTGGTTTACAATCTTCAGTGCCGTCCTTACCATAGGGAATTCCCAAGCGGACCTGCTCCTTGCGGTAACCCTCCAGAGCAGCAGCCCAGCGTGTCACTTGTTCCGATGTCTCATCTGCAATAATGCTCCCTGCCAAATGCTTTGTGCCATCCAGAGTTATGACTTGCCCTTCCTCTACAAGATGCGCTTCCTCCGCCACCCCTGAATGAGCATCGGGGTCGATCACTACTTCCACTGTCTCGACTGGTTTCACAATCTCCAGAATGTTCAGCTTGGGCTCTACACCTTTGGGAGTGGAAGAGTAAGTGTTAATAACCCAAAAACACTTTGAACGGTTTAGTTGTTATTGTAACCAATATATTAAGAATTCTTTGAAACAATATTGTAAGATATCAGCAGGTTACAGGAAATCCTTCATATATTGATTAGAAGTTCAGACTCCTGACCAAAAAGCAAAAACCAAATTTAAATTCCTTTCTTTTCAAATTCATTTGCAAGAGCCCCAACTCAGCACAGATAGCCTACATAACCTAAGCAAACACTCGCTCACCTTGTCTGGAGATAACCTGCACACTCAGCTGAACCGTCCCATCAGTCTTCACACCCTGGTCAAAAAGGCTGTGGTCGGGATCCAGCTGCAGATGCAAAAAATAAAAATAAAAAAGCAGTTGTTATTCAACAAAAAACAAAGGCAGCATCAGCATGAACGGGTCCAAGAAAGATCCGAAATTTACAGAAAGCTTCATTCAGCAACGGGAGAGCCACTCAGTTGCTCAAGTCAGAGCCAAATAAGCAAGTTCACACGCGACACCACATAACCACCACATGTACAGTGCCTTTTTGTCTATGCACTGTTCTTGTTTGATTTGTACTGTGTTTCCTTTTCTCTCGTAAGATTCAGCTTATGCAGTTTATGAATACTGCACTATACTGCATATAAATGGTCTCCATTTAGTACTCCAGAATGAGAAGCTGCCTGTGAATAAGATTTCCACTGTGACGGTACCTGCACTGCTTACAGATGGCAACGCAAACTTAAATTTCAATTACAGAGAAGCTTCACTAACAATTCGGGAGTGTGCTCCCCTTGACTTTCTTGTATACCAGAATAGAGGAAAAGGGCATCATAACCACTTCCAGTTGTACAATATTTTACAAATGTCATATCTTTTTGCTTCTTCTTCTTTCGGCTGTTCCCGTTAGGGGTTGCCACAGCGGATCATCTTCTTCCATATCTTTCTGTCCTCTGGATCTTGTTCTGTTACACCCATCACCTGCATGTCCTCTCTCACCACATCCATAAACCTTCTCATAGGCCTTCCTCTGTTCCTCTTCCCTGGCAGCTCTATCCTTGGCACCCTTCTCCCAACATACCCAGCATCTCTCCTCTGAACATATCCAAACCAACACAATCTCGCCTCTCTGACTTTGTCTCCCAACCGTCCAGCTTGAGCTGACCCTCTAATGTCCTCATTTCTAATCCTGTCCATCCTCGTCACACCCAATGCAAATCTCAGCATCTTTAACTTTGCCACCGTCTCCATCCCATATAACATAGCTGGTCTCACTACCATCCTGTAGACATTCCCTTTCACCTCTTGCTGATACCGGTCTGTCACAAGTTACTCCTGATACTCTTCTCCACTCATTCCACCCTGCCTGCACTCTCTTTTTCACTTCTCTTCCACAATCCCCCTTACTCTGTACTGTTGATCCCAAGTATTTAAACTCATCCACCTTTGCCAACTCTACTCCCTGCATCCTCCCCATTCCACTGACCTCCCTCTCATTCACACACATGTATTCTGTCTTGTTCCTACTGACCTTCATTCCTTTCCTCTCCTTTCATATCTCCACCTCTCCAGGGTCTCCTCAACCTGCTCCCTACTGTCACTACATATCACAATATCATCAGCAAACATCATAGTCCACTGGGACTCCTGTCTAATCTCATCTGTCAACCTGTCCATCACCATTGCAAATAAGAAAGGGCTCAGAGCCGACCCCTGATGTAATCCCGCCTCCATGTTGAATGCATCCGTCACTCCTACCGCAGACCTCACCACTGTCACACTCCCCTCATACTTATCCTGTACAACTCTTATGTACTTCTCTGCCACTCCCGACTTCCTCATACAATACCACAGCTCCTCTCTCCTCACCCTGACATATGCTTTCACCAGGTCCACAAAGACGCAATGCAACTCCTTCTGGCCTTCTCTAAACTTCTCCTTCAATATCCTTCTCAATCAACATTAAAAGAAATAAACATTTGAAATACATCAGTCTGTGTGTAATGAATGAATCTAATATACAAGTTTCACTTTTTGAATGGAATTACTGATATAAAATCAACTTTGTCATGATATTCTAATTTTATGACCAGCACCTGTACATACAGTATATGAAACGTGAGGTGAAATATTTACCACTTTAAATATATAAAAAAATTACAGTATGCAAGAAAGGCCTAAGCACTTGCGTATTATAACTTTTCACTCAAACGTACACACAATATTAACAATAGACCAATTCCATGTAGTGAAGTTACATGTTGACTCGCACAGCCCACTAGCAGACTGGAACTTCACGTTGTGCCTATGCCATAGCGTGTTTTACACTAACTTCACTATAAAGGAGCTTAATTGGTTAATTGATTAAGTTCTTTGCATTTTACATGTACAGCCCAAGGAGGAGGGAACCCTTTGACGCTGCAGCATAGGCCATAAGCTGGCTGCTAAGGTATTAGTGTTCGTTAGTTATTTACAGTTATTAGTATTTTGACTCTTTTTGTTTTCTGGATTTTTGATACTGGATTTCATGTTTTTTTTCTGATTTTTTGGTTCTTGACTTACTGCCTTTGTTCCCCCCCCCCACCCCCGGATGACAGACTTAATCTTCCTTGCTTTTAGGTTTACCATTTACGTATATATTTTTTGACATCTCTACTGCGGTTTTTGTTCTTATTCATCTTTTCAAATAATAATTTCCCAATTATAAACTTTGGTATTAGGGCCATTGGCTTTTCACTGTTTCCCACCTCCTCATTTTAAGAATTAAAAAAAAAAAAAAAAAAAAAAAAATTTCGCCCTCAACAGTCTTGCAGTTACAAATCCTACAAAGCGCTTGGGGTAAGGCTTATTTTGGAGTCTAAGCCTTATTGGAGGTCTGTGGTCTAGTTTTTGAGTTACAGACTTTTAATGGGGACGGCACGGCGGCGCTGTAGTAGCACTGCTGCCTCGCAGTAAGGAGACCCGGGTTCACTTCTCAGGCCCTGACTGCATGGAGTCTAAGCCTTATTTGCATGTTCTCTTTCCTTCCGGGTTCTCCGGTTTCCTCCCACAGTACAAAGACATGCAGGTTAGGTGCATTGGCGATTCTAAATTGTCCATAGTGTGTGCTTGGTGTGTGTGCCCTGAGGTGGGCTGGCGCCCTGCCCAGGGTTTGTTTCCTGACACCCGTGACCCTGTAGTTAGGGTATAGCGGGTTGGATAATGGATGGACTTTTAATGGCTTACCTTTTATTTCCAATGGAAAATCAGAATCAATGGGGTGCATACCCTTTGTTAAGGTCAGTGTTCATTATACATTTTTTGCAATAATTTATATCATGTTATATTGATGTTTGGGTCCCAGAATCCATTTCTGGCAATATTTTTAGCTAGGATTTTGTTTTTTTATGTGCACTGCAAATTTGAGCAAGGGTCGCCAAAATGGTACAATGCAAAGTCGCCTGGTGATGTGTGGAGCCAACATCACAATGGGATAAAAAGTCAGTGTTGTGCACTTCCCAATGATCCAATACAGTGGATAACAACAAATTCCCTGTGCAGTTGTGGCTAGTGTTTAAGGTTTACGTTTCAGTATTAGAATTTCTGTTAGTTTAGCATGAAATGAATCTGAATTAGTCGACAACCTCCAGTCTGGGTATCATAGCGTCTTTCACTACGTAACGACATTCTTTACACTTGCTTCTCCTTCATGTCCATTCTAACGTATTGGTACATGACCAATACATTTTGATAGGCAGTGCTTGTGCGGGACACTGCATGATCTTCTCTGATGTTCCCTTTTATATCTACAGTATCCTCCAATGTTATAATTAATGCTCCGTGTTCTGCTCATCGTCTGTCACTGGTATTTGCACTGCCACCAGTCTGAGGAAGTTAAACAGGAGATGCCTTGTGGCATCAACTTGAAAGAGAATTACATTTTTGTAAATAAGTAGGATTTTCCTTTCTAAGAGAATGTTAAGTAGTTTTGTGGTATCACCTTGAAACAGCAATGACACTTGCCTGGGAATAGTATTTTCGGTTTAAAAAGCATGTCACAAAACTTCGGCTGCATACCAGCAAGTGATGAGTGTTGTCTGTCCAGCCAAGTCAAACAAAATGTGCAGCAGGAATTGCACAAACAGGCTCATCATGTCAAGATTTTATTCATAAATTTCAGCTTTTAAATCCTGGCTGAAGACTCACTACTTCAGTTTAGCACACCCTGACTAGAGCTGCTGATTAACTGTACAGACTGCATCTCTGTTGTTAGTCATTACAACTAAAACATAAGTAATATGACAGTTATAATTTGTTACTAACCTTCCTCACCTATTCTGTTTCTCTTCTCTCTACTCAAATGTAACACTTGGTGCAACTGCCCACCTGCCAAGTTATTTGGCCTGCCTAAGGTAAAGTCATGGAGGATCACAGGAATCATGGGGCAGAGGGGGGCATCCCATCAGATTAGCTGGCCCAACGTTGTTTCAGCTGTGGAATGGCCAAATGGGAGAGGTAGCTTGATGACTGATGTCTCCAGGACTCTAATAAAATCCAAATCATATTATGGGATATCACCTACTGTTAAATCTGCTCTGTGCTTGTAATATTTTTATACTGTATTGAGGATTTGTTCTGTTCTGCGTATTGTATTGACCCCATTCTTTTTGACACCCACTGCATGCCCAACCTACCTGGAAAGGGGTCTGTTTTTGAATTGCCTTTCCCAAGGTTTCTTCCATTTTTTGGGAGTTTATCCTTGTCTTCTTAGAGAGTCAAGGACCGGGGGGCTGTCAAGAGGCAGGGCCTGTTAAAGCCCATTTCGGCACTTCTTGCGCATTTTGGGCTGCTATACAAAAATAAACTGTATTGTATTGTATTCAATTGAGTTAAAGAATGTGTCCTGTCTGCATTAGAAAACTAAATACAGTGGAATCTCAGGTCACGACCGTAATTCATTCCAAAACTCTGGTCGCAACCCAATTTGGTCATGACCTGAACTAATTTCCCCCATAGGATTGTATGTAAATACAATTAATCCGTTCCGGACCATACGAACTGTCTGTAAATATATATATATATTTAAAAGATTTTTAAGCACAAAAATAGTTAATTATACCATAGAATGCACAGTGTAATAGTAAACTAAATGTAAAAACATTGAATAACACTGAGAAAACCTTAAACAGAGAAAACTAACATTGCAGGAGTTCACGCTACAGCCTTTGGAACCGCTCACTGTAAACACTTTTTTTTAATAAACAACCAAGAAAACTAACCTTGCACGAGTCGAGTTCTGGCATGAAGGAAGTAAGCAGGAAGCTGGGTGGAGAGGAGGTTACAGTTTTGAGGTAGAGTCCCTCTGCGCGATGCACGTCTGACCAAGAACAATGTACTACAGGGAGAGACTGAACACGTGCGGAAATCATCGGCTTGTACGAACCAGAAGGGAAACGAAATAGCACACAAAGAGTTCACCGTGAAAGCACGCACGTCTGACCGAGAACAATGCAACACTTGCAGAAATCACTGGCGCGTACAAACCGGAAGGGGAAACTGGCTTGTTCGCCAACCGAGTGAACAGATGCAAAAGTTTTGGTTGTAACCTGATTTGTACGTGTTCAGAGATGTTCGTGAACCGAGGTTCCACTGTATGATACAAACACTAACACTACAAATTTATAATAAAAAAATCCACTGCTACAGGTAAGCAGGACAACAACATTCTGTGCTTATTGCGGAAGACTGAGGAGCAAAAACTAGTCATGTAAAACTGAACTTTCCTGCATAAAAGAATTTACCAAACAAATCGTGTTTGGCCAGAAGCAAAAGCCATGCCACTGGTACATAGATTTCCATCTGCAACCTTTTATTCTGCAAGAGCAAAAGTCTGTAAAAGTGGAAAAGGTAACAACAGATTTGTTATCTTTGGCGATGTTCTCCCCAAGACCTTAGCGGTTGGATTCACAGCAGTAATGGAGACGGCAGACATTTAGGCTCTTCCCTTAAGGGGACTCTGCATGGAAAACCTAAGGCAGCAAGGGAGAGTTTCTCAGAGGTATCTGCAGACTTCAGAGGGATAGCCAGGCAACTCAGAAATACTTCTTAAGGCCTACCCGGTAGGGTTTCCAGATCCAGGCTTAAAAAGCCCCTGTATTCAGTACACAGGAGAAAGAACTGGGAGGAAGCCATTGCTAAAGAGCTTGGCAGGTATACAGGTTAGAGGTGAGGGGTCAATAGGAAGATTTGAGTTCTTGTTATTTTCAAACCATATGTATTTTTTGTTTTTTTTTGATTTTAAATCTGCTTTGCTAATAAAATGCCTTTCTTTTGTTGCATTTGCTCTAATGTTTGTCAATTGGGTTCAAGGTTGATGCACGAGCCCAGTCCACATCTGATAAAATTTATGCTGGTACTCAGCCTGGAAAGGGGGTGGCATTATTAGAGAACACATACTTTACAGGCACTTCTTTACCGCTACAATACATTGGCCAGGGTATGTGGACACTGGGCTCTAGCAAGATAAAGTGACTGCAGATGAAGTTCTCCGTGACCCCAAATGAGCAGTGTGATGCAGAACCAGACTTGTGAATGTGCAGGTTGTAGATGAGGCATGTGGAAGAAGGTCATGAGGAGGGCTGGGGAGGAGTGGCAGGACGCCGGTGGAAGAAGACGGTGGTTTTGACTGTGAAATAACAATTAGGGAGCAATACTCCAGGCCTTCCACTCCACAAACACAAAACTTTACCAAGTTTTACATTTCACATTTGCAAGACGGTGTGCAAAAAGAACTTTAGGGACAATTTTGCAAACTTTAAAACCCTGCCATTTCACTCACTAATACTGAGGAATCCGAGTTCTCCTAAAATACTTAGCAACTGGTAGTATTTACATCTGAGCCTGTACATGTACCTTCTTGAGCAGGGGGACCTTGCAGGCGCTGCAAGATTTCAATCCATTACGGCGTAGTGTTACCAATGGTGTTCTTGGTGACTGAGGTGGTCACAACTGCCTTCAGATCATTAACACGCTCCTCCTGTGTAGTTCTGGGCTGATCCCTCACCTTTCTCATGATCACCCTCACCCCATGAGGCAAGACCTTGCATGGAACTCCAAACCGAGGGTGAATTGACGGCCATTTTATATTTCTTCCATTTCCAAATAATCACACCAACAGTTGTCACCGTGCTTCTTGCTGATGGCCTTGTAGCCCATTCCAGCCTCGTCCCCGACGTCCTTTGTCAGCTCTTTGGTGTTGCCCGTGGGTTTGGAGAGGTTGGAATGGAAGAAATTGATTCTGTGGACAGGTGGGCTTTATACACACAAGTATCTGTAATTGATTGATTGATTGTAATCTGTGTGGCACGTGGGCACACATCCAGTGTGTGGGAGCCAGAATTCTGGCTGGGTTGTAGGGGATCAAATCCTTATTTCTCTCAATGACATGCACATCAGTTTTATAAAACTTGCACGTAATGTGTTTTTTTTCTGGATTTTTGGTTGATATTCTGTCTCGCCATTAAAATGAAACAACCATAAAAATTTGAGACTGTTCATTTCTTTGTAAGTGAACAAACTTACAAATTCAGCAGGGGATCAAACACTTATTTCCTCCACTGTATCGAATTCAGATCACTAGTCCAGGAGAAACTGATAGGTACGGAGGTGACAGGTGCCATTTTTTTGAAATATAACAGTCAACTATCAAACTGGCCAACTTTAGTTAAAAAAAATAAAAACTACCACAGTAAATAAAAGATGCTAAATTGCATAAACACAGTATGTCCACTGTTTGACAGGCTAGATTAACCATTTAAAACCTCATTTTTAATCTACATAGTGGACTGCGATTATTTTCCAAGACAACCTTGCGCTGATCGTAGTATACAAAAAGTCAAATGAATGAGGCGAGAGGCTTCAATTAGAATGAGTTTGCTGAACAGTTAGTTTGCACAAGCGTCTAAACTAGAAATAAGCAGCTGTTGTCATTAATCTAAAATAAATTTGATTACTTCAAAAACAAAAGGACTTTCACCCTTCCACATGGCACTTTCTTAACCATGCTTTCACTCCCCATTCACCCTCTGTGCTCATCTTTTCAAGGCTATAGTTCTCTCTCATCACCCAAGGTCTAAGTAACCCAAGCACAGCAGTGATATGTAGTCAGCTGCCATACTTCATTCTACTAACCCAGAGGTCACATGACCATATTGCATTGTCCTGCTCATAAAGCTCCAGTCAGGAAAAAAAAAAGCTATGAAACTTGATTGACTAGCAAAAAAAAAAAAAAAAGAAAAAAAAAAGGTCATAATGTTTCCTTACATGTTCCTATGTAACAGCAATTATTCATTCCGGCCTTTTGGGTTTTATGGCTCATTTTCCCCTTGGGATTAATAAAGTATCTATCTATTTTGTTTTAACCATTATTTTGAGTTATTTGCGACACCACATCCATTCTCCATTATTCCGGCTAAATAAAAATGTATACAAGGCAGACAAAAAATATATATATGTTATGTAGCTCAAAAGCACCTGAATGTCCTGTAAACAGATCTCATGACCTTCCAATGAGCACTGAAGGCGAGGCTCCAGCAGCTTTTTCAAGTTGCCAATTGGCTCATTGATGTCGATGGCCTGGGTGACGAACTCGGCTGCAGTAATGGTCTGCTCCACAATTCTACAGGAAAGATAATAATGCAAAAAAAAATTAAATACATAAATTAGCTTCTCTGGCATTAGTTTACTTACTACAAAAACATTCATTCCTAGAGCACGTTTTCATAGAAATGATGTAGCTCAAAGTGCTGTAAAAGATAAATATATAAAAATTAGGCAATACTAATTAACAAAGAATAAACTAAAGTCTGATGGCCGGGAGGACAGTACAATAAAAAAAAAAAAAAAACACTCCAGAGGACTGGAGAAAAAAAAAATCTGCAAGGGTTCCAGGCCACAAGACCACCCAGCCCCCCTTCAAGGCATTCTACCTAACAATGATCTCAATCAGTCCTCATGTTTTTCAGGCTTCACATGATCAATAGAATACGATTATTTACTATGCACTATTTGGGGAGTGTATGCGGAAGTGGAGGTCGTCCACATTAGTGATGGGCTTGACTAATCTAGGAACACTGAAGAGCTACAGAGGAAAGGGTCACGAAGACTCTTCTCTCTGGTGACCGTGTTCCTGTAATGACATTCTTTACATATTCTAGAACTCTGATAGCAAATGTGGTGTGCTGTCCTGGTAACATCAAGTCAAGACAGGCTCACCAAATCGATTAAGAAGGCAGGTTCAGTTATGGGACACAGCAACGGAGGAGAGAATGAAGACAAAACTGATGGCCACACACTAGAACTGAGGAGTTTGACAGAACTGTGTCAAGAAATGTGACTGGGGTTCCTTCATATCTACAGCAATATGACATTCTAATGTTTCACAGTGACTGCTCTCTTTTTAGCCAAGTCAGATCATTTTTTTTTTTTTGTAATTCTTGGGTACGTTTTGGGGATTGAAGTTAGTTCTATTTTGTTCTTCAGTCTTTTGAAAAAGAGAATCTATATATCTATAGACATCCATCCATCCATCCATTATCCAACCTGCTATATCCTAACTACAGGGTCACGGGGGTCTGCTGGAGCCCATCCCAGCCAGCACAGGGAGCAAGGCAGGAAACAAACCCAGGGCGCTGCAGAGAGTGCACACACACACCCATACACCAAGCACACACTAGGGAGCAATTTAGAATCACCGATGCACCTAACCTGCATGTCTTCGGACTGTGGGAGGAAACCGGAGCGCCTGGAGGAAACCCAAGTAGACATGGGGAGAACATGCAAAATCCATGTAGGGAGGACCCGAGAAGCGAACCCGAGTCTCCTAACTGCGAGGCAGCAGCGCTATCACTTTTATATCTATATCTATTTTTTTTTATATAATTATATTATATATATTATACACACACATTTATTATCTCACATATACATTATATATATATATATATATATATATATATATATTTCTCTTCTGATTCGTCCTGCTTCCTGTTCAAAAGCGGTCCCGCCCACACGGCATTTCTCGATTGCTATTCGTCCTCTTCCAAACCCTTCTCCACGCTGCCTGAGGCCTCCCATACACCCCCACGCCGCTTTTCTTGATTCCTATTCCTCCTCCGGACTACCG
The DNA here is from genome assembly GCF_900747795.2 of Erpetoichthys calabaricus. NCBI lineage: Eukaryota > Metazoa > Chordata > Cladistia > Polypteriformes > Polypteridae > Erpetoichthys > Erpetoichthys calabaricus. The sequence continues at coordinate 311,893,847 of NC_041397.2, forward strand.
CGTTCCCCACTCCCCTCTCATGAAAATCCTCTCTCTCCACAAACAAAAAGTAGCTGCAGATTACACACAACAACTCAACGACGATCAGCGAACAGTCGTACAAACAGTACTGCAGGCAGTATACAATCCACCTGTTCATTCCAAGAAATGTTTCTTTCTCGACGGCCCCACAGGAACAGGCAAGACCTTTATATACAAAACCCTCATTCATTCTGTGAGAGGTAGAGGAGATGTGGCAATAGCGGTTGCTTCAACTGGAATCGCAGCAGCTTTACTACCTGGCAACCGTACTGCACATTCCGTGTTCAAAATACCTCTACAAATCACACCAACATCAACCTGCAACGTGAAGCCAAATATAAAGGATGCCAATAATATACTTGAAGCCAAGCTTATCATCTGGGATGAAGCACCAATGACACATTGTTATGCATTTCAATCTGTTGACAGACTACTGCGAGATCTCACTCAGGAAAATGCACCTTTCGGTAATAAAACCATTCTCCTCAGTGCAGATTTCCACCAAATACTGCCTGTTTTCTTTCGCGGTTCTCGAGCCCTCACCGTTGCCTCTTCCATCAACAAACACAGGCTGTGGAATGAAATGAAAGTCCTAAAACTCACAAAAATATGAGAGCTCCCAAAAGTGAAACTCAATTTGTTCAAATGCTTCTTCAAGTTGTGGAAGGTAAAACTGGAGACACGGCAGAACTACCTTCTCAATGTTTACCACAACAACAAGACCCAGTTACTCAACTTTACAGTGATATTAATTTCTCGACTGTGACTCCCCAAGAACTTGCTGCAAGAGCAATACTGAGCGTCACAAACAACGATTCTCTACATATTAACAACAAACTTCTTGATCTTATACAGGGTGAAAAAGTGACCTTCAACAGTGTAGTTACAGTAGTCAGTGACGATCCTAATGATCAACTAACATACCCACAAGAGTTTTTACACACCCTCACACCAACTGGCATGCCTCCCCATATCCTTCATCTGAGGGTAGGAGCTGTAGTTATGTTCCTCCGAAATATTATGCCATCAAAAGGTCTTTGCAACGAAACAAGACTCATCGTTACCCGAATACATACAAATATTATTGAGTGCAAACTGATCGCCATCCAAAATTCTGAAACAATCTTCATTCCCAGAATCTCTCTCCTTCCTTCCGACACCAATCTCCCTTTTAAATTTAAACGCACACAATTCCCACTCAGACTCGCCTTCTCCATGACTATCAACAAGTCCCAAGGACAAATGTTTGCAAAGATTTGTGTTAATCTACAACAACCAGTCTTCAGCCACAGTCAGTTGCACGTGGCTTTTTCTAGGGTTACATCTTTCAACTGATTATCTGTCGTCTCCACCAAAACACCTATTCACAACTGCGGCTGTCAAGAAGTATTTATTTCTTCTTGATTTCCGAATTCCTTTCTCACCGTTTAGAGGCAGCCTAATTGAACCAGCAACCTTGCATATTCAAGTCTAGTGAATTAGATCACACTGGTGACCCCAATGGGCATTTAAAAATGAAATCAGAGATGGTGGAGCTTGTGTTCAATAGAAGTGTACCCTGGAGCAAATTGATTGGGTTGGAACAAAAACCTACAGCCACTGCGGCCCTCCAAGAATGACTTTGCCCACCCCTGCTCTAGATAGATAGATGATAGATATATATATGATAGATAGAAGTGAAAGGCACTATTAGATAGATAGATAGATAGATAGATAGATAGATAGATAGATAGATAGATAGATAGATAGATAGATAGATAGATAGATAGATAGATAGATAGATAGATAGATAGATAGATAGATAGATAGATAGATAGATAGATAGATAGATAGATAGATAGATAGATAGATAGATAGATATAGGGGCTGTCCGTCCATTTCTTCCTTCCGGGTCTGCTTCCTTTACTGGCCGGGATGTCCGTCCAGTCTGTGTGGCATCTACACTTGACAAAAGCTTGCTACACAACTTTCAGTGTCATAACAGCAAGCTCTTAATAATATGAAAATGTGCTCAAGCAGTTTACCTAAAATAAATATCCAAAACTACATACCTAACTACCGCCATGTAGAGTGTTGTTCTACTTAGCACAGTAGCAGATTGGATATTTTAAATGAAGAGAACAAGACAAATGCGCAGCACAGTTCTAAAAAAAATGTCAGGCTGATTAATCATCAAACCCCAAAATAAAACCATAAACTTGTGATTTTGGGCTGCTATTCAACAAAAAAATAAAAAAATAAATAAATAATAAATCACACGCTTAAAATTTAACAAATTTAAACTGCGTATTTATCAAAATTTGACATTGTTTGTGTAACCAAATTTTTAAAGTTAAGTTTGTCAACAAGTTCCTTTGTCAGATATTTTATAATAGCTTTTTTATTTAGCTTCATTAAACTGTACATGATTTTGTAACTACTCCAGATGATTTTCCTACTCCCACATGCAAATTTAAAGCTCTGAAAATCTGTTCAGTTTAACAGATGCAATCTGTCCAATATGCATTGATAAAGAAAAAAAAAAGACAAGAATGTTTGTTCAAATCTAATGGAGCAGCAAATGCCTTCTGGTATTGTAGTCAGGTGCCAGAAATAAAGATGAAAAACACCCAGGCCTAAAGGCTATCCATATTACTAACCGAGAATGCTAAACCGGATGATGGACGCAGGCACATCCGGCCATGGGCCGTAGCTGCAAAAAGACGTACTGCGCAGGCGCAAAAAGAGTCCGCGAGAGTCGGCTGAGGAGCCGAGAAAGGCGGAGAAAAGAGGGCGAGAAGAGGCGGATGAGGGGCCGCGAGAGGCGCAGGCGCAAAAAGAGTCCGCGAGAGTCAGAGAAAGGCGGAGAAAAGAGGGCGATGGACGCAGGCACATCCGGCCATGGGCCGTAGCTGCAAAAAGACGTACTGCGCAGGCGCAAAAAGAGTCCGCGAGAGTCGGCTGACGAGCCGAGAAAGGCGGAGAAAAGAGGGCGAGGAGAGGCGGATGAGGGGCCGCGAGAGGCGCAGGCGCAAAAAGAGTCCGCGAGAGTCGGAGAAAGGCGGAGAAAAGAGGGCGATGGACGCAGGCACATCCGGCCATGGGCCGTAGCTGCAAAAAGACGTACTGCGCAGGCGCAAAGAGTCCGCGAGAGTCGGCTGAGGAGCCGAGAAAGGCGGAGAAAAGAGGGCGAGAAGAGGCGGATGAGGGGCCGCGAGAGGCGCAGGCGCAAAAAGAGTCCGCGAGAGTCAGAGAAAGGCGGAGAAAAGAGGGCGATGGACGCAGGCACATCCGGCCATGGGCCGTAGCTGCAAAAAGACGTACTGCGCAGGCGCAAAAAGAGTCCGCGAGAGTCGGCTGACGAGCCGAGAAAGGCGGAGAAAAGAGGGCGAGAAGAGGCGGATGAGGGGCCGCGAGAGGCGCAGGCGCAAAAAGAGTCCGCGAGAGTCGGAGAAAGGCGGAGAAAAGAGGGCGATGGACGCAGGCACATCCGGCCATGGGCCGTAGCTGCAAAAAGACGTACTGCGCAGGCGCAAAGAGTCCGCGAGAGTCGGCTAAGGAGCCGAGAAAGGCGGAGAAAAGAGGGCGAGAAGAGGCGGATGAGGGGCCGCGAGAGGCGCAGGCGCAAAAAGAGTCCGCGAGAGTCAGAGAAAGGCGGAGAAAAGAGGGCGATGGACGCAGGCACATCCGGCCATGGGCCGTAGCTGCAAAAAGACGTACTGCGCAGGCGCAAAAAGAGTCCGCGAGAGTCGGCTGACGAGCCGAGAAAGGCGGAGAAAAGAGGGCGAGAAGAGGCGGATGAGGGGCCGCGAGAGGCGCAGGCGCAAAAAGAGTCCGCGAGAGTCGGAGAAAGGCGGAGAAAAGAGGGCGACAAAGGCGGATGAGGGGCCGCGAGTGGCGGACAAGACCACAGAAAAAAGGAGTGAGCACATACAAAATGGAGAAATGAGGCGCAAAGTCAAACGCAGGAAAAGCACGAAACTAGACCCGAAAAAAAAAAAAAAAAAAAAAAAAAAAAAAAAAAGAGAGGCTCGCGCACAACAGCAAGGCACCCCCCCCCTACAGGCACCGGACGGGACACACACCAAGAGGGGGATTCAACAAGCCCATAGAATACAAAAAAAAGAACACAAAACCACCCCACAGACCCTACAACCGAGGGACGGGACACACACAAAGAGGGGGATTCAACAAGACACAGGAACACAAAAAGAAAGAAGACGCTCGCGCAACAACGATCCTCAACAATCCCCCCCCCCACATCCATAAGAAGTCACACCCAAAGCCACATATTCTAAAGTGAACGTCAGCACCTTCACACTAGACAGCATAGGTGTCAGCATTGGTGGATCTCCTTACAATAAAGCACTATTAACCGTTCAACTGCAGAAAAGGAAACATTAACAGTGACTGCGACCCTCCTTAGAAAGAAACAAGTCATGAATACACGGTCACGGGTACAAAACGAAAAGGAAATGATAACAGGAACAAACACGAACACGAAAGAAACAACAAAATAGACGGCTATGCGGCATAGGTGGATCTCATTACAATAAGGCACTATTAACCGTTCAACCGCAGAAAAGGCTCCATATTAACAGTGAGTGCAATACTCCTTATTACTTATCCATATTTCTAAAAGAAAAAATGTCTCGACTTCAAAAACGCAAAGCTCAACTAAAGCTTCTAACTAACGATGTACCTAAAATTAAAAACTTTATGAACTGCGTTAGATCCTACAATAGTTCATTTGCTTTTAGTAAATATCAGGCCACCAAAAGGCAATGGCCCATACTGCTTTCCCATATGTGCACAAATACTGCATCACATTGGAACAGTGCACCCTGAAACAAATCAACAACGCAAATATGCACAAATCTACATCCTGGATCCACATGACGCAAACTATCAATCAAAGTGCTGCATCGCAACAGGCACGGATTCAAAACGAAACACCTCCCGTCTCAGACATACGTTAACGGCAAGGAAGGCTACAACGGGCGTCTCACACAGCACAGGCAAATCGATTACAGCTCCAAAACAACACGTCCCAAATACTACATATGCAACAACGCGCCTCTCAAACGGCACAAGCAAAACATACACCGGGAAAATTCATTCGGATTAATGAATGTCATTTGCAATCATTGTCATTCAGTTCACTTCCCTGAAGAAACAACTGGCAATACAAGTTATACATTTACACGTTGTTGTCAAAAGGGTCAAATTAGACTGCCTTCTTTACATTCATATACTGAATATCTACAGAAGATTCTAACTGACGATGTACCTAAAAGTGAAATCTTTATCAACTGCATTAGATCCTACAAATCGGTATCCACTATGAACATTAACGGTGGCACTGCACGTGACATCCGTCTTGAAAAAATGTTGTTTATTGATGAATGTTCAATGGCATGAAGTCACTTACTCAACACCATTCATAAACTTCCACAAACGTTTATGAATAATAATATTCGATTTGGAGGAAAGGTACTTTTATTAGGAGGAGATTTTAAACAGTGATTAGCTATTCTTCCAGATGCCATGCACTCAGCTATTGTTCAGTGCACCTTAAAATACGCAGACAATTGGCATTGCTTTCAAAAGATACAGTTAGTAAAAAAGATACGATGTCCAGAACCAGATCATAACAATTGCTTATTACAACTGAGAGATGGTACACTCACCAATACAGATGGACTTCAGCCACATATTATTACAATTCCTCAAGCCTTTATCTGCGACGACTTAGTTACAGAGAGATTTGGAACAGCAATCTCATTAGACCAAATGCCCCTTTTAACACAACGCACTATATTATGTCCAAAAAATATTAATGTGGAAAACATAAATACCCAAGTCATTCCATTACTTCCTGGAGAGACACAACTCTTTCTAAGCTCTGACAAAGTTGACTCTGATCACGATAATGACCATCTTCATTGACCTTACAAGTTCTGACCTGGAATTACCTTTTACACTTAAACGGCGTGTACAAAGAAATTTTCCAATAAACCTTTACACTGTGCCACACACTTTATTGTTTGCTTTCTATTTGCATCATCTACACCGTCACACTATTCTATTTCTCATTCATACATCACGCTCTTTGTCATTCCCAACACCAGGGGTTGGCGAGCGAAGCGAGCAGGAGGCAGAGCCCCGTAGTTTAAATATACAGGACAAGTCACCCCTATTTCCCCAGTTGATTCTGGGGGTTCGTCAGGGGTCCATTCTGCTCCGACTCTGTTCAGTGGTCACATGGACTGGTTGTGGGGCATCTGTTGGTGAAGAAAGATTAGCTGATGATGCTATGATCTTTGCAGAGTCAATGGAGGCTCTAATCGGGGCTCTCTAGAGACTGAGCGAGGAGTCCGAGGGTCTCGGCTTGCGAGGGTCCTGATAAAAACCGAGAGCCAGGCCTTTAATGACCTCTTGGGGACAGCCATCAGCAGCGTGTCTGCGGAGTGTTCACCTTGTCAAGAGGTTTACTTACCTTAATGGTGACATTCATGTCTCTAGTGACTCTTCCATGAAGTCAATAGACGGATTGGGGGGTCATGAGGTCACTGGAAAGGGGGGTGTGGAGCAAAAGGACAAAGGTCCAAGTCTTTAGAGTCCTGGTGCTTTCAGTTTGCGAGACAAGGACACTATCCAGTGACCCAAGACGAAGACTGAACCCCTGTGTCACTTCAGAGGGTCCTCAGGTACTGCTGGTTTGACTTTGTGTTGCTCATGGAGTCCTGAATGAGGCACATGACCTGCATTGTGAGGGAGTGTCAGTTACAACACTACGGCCATGTGGAGTGATTCCCCGAGGTTGATCCAGCGCATTGTTGATGACCCGAGTGCCTGGACCAGGCCAAGGGGATACCCTTGTAACACCTGGCTGCGGCAGATAAAGGGGTCATTTCTGGAGGGTGGGACTGGACCACATGTCTGCCTGGGGGGGTTGCCAACCAGGATCCCGAGCTGTTTTGTTGTGTGGTGGGTGTGGCAATGAGCTGTCCCACTGCATACTCCCTAACCTGAAGGATTAGATTAGATAGATAGAGTGAAAGGCACTATATAATAGATAGATAGATAGATAGATAGATAGATAGATAGATAGATAGATAGATAGATAGATAGATAGATAGATAGATAGATAGATAGATAGATAGATAGATAGATAGATAGATAGATAGATAGATAGATAGATAGATAGATAGATAGATAGATAGATAGATAGATAGATAGATAGATAGATAGATAATCCCAAGGGGAACTTCACAAAATTTAAATAAAATATACAGAAGTAGTCACCCCTTGCAGATGAAAGCCGTAAAGACTTCAGAAAGGCGTTAATACTTACCCTTCCTCTAGACAGTCCTGCTTCTCTTGGCCATCAATTTCAATCTCAATCAGCTCCTCCGACTCACCCTTCGACATGATGGCTCCTTTCTCCTCCCACACCTGCCATTCACAAACACACAACTTGGATCAGACTTCATCACAGAGCTTGCTAGCCAATCTCAACTGAGCACATAAATATCTTTAGGCGAGGTGGCTTTGAAGAAGAAATGAAAACGCACTGCATCTGGTACAAAAAGTGTAAAACGAGAACCAACAAAAGGCCACTTGTACACTCTCCAGCACCAAGATTTTTTTTTCTGCCAGCTTGTTGTGGAAAATAAAAATTAACAGAAGGAAAAACAATAAAAGACAATGTGAAAGAATGTTTAAAAAAAAAAAGATGACAAGTCTATGCTGGCAATAAAGTATAACAGTGACTTAATAAAACTGACAAATCACTTCATTTTTAAATCATTTACTCACAGTAATATTTGCAGCATATCTTATGCCTCTAGAATATGAATTTCTGGAACACAGACTTGTAAAACAAAGCATGCAGTAGACGTAATTCAGTATGTGGGGATTTCTGGACTTGATGGGACTTTCCTGACCAAAAAACTGACAACAGTGTAGACGAAGATTAACATGAAATGTCCATTTTCATGCACAATTTTGAGCAGTAGGTCCACCATTTTTATTATGCTCATATGTCACTTTTTATTTAAAGTACATTCAGCCCTTGTGTAGCCTTTTCAGTTGTTATCTCTCTCCGTTATATATATATATTTTGTGATGGGACGCCCTTTCCAAGAGAAGACCGGTGGAATGGGCATACTGCCAGGAGTACCTCCCCCTGGACAGGAGAGGGCAGCACCCTTGGATTACATCAGGGACATGGAATTGGATCTTAGAAGCTCAACCCAGTTGGGGTCCGTGGCCACTGCCAGGGGGCACCTGGACAGCACCAGAGTCTGGACATGCAGCACCTCTGCCATACTCGGAAATGCTGCCAGATGTTAATCAAGGGACACCTGGAGCACTTCCGGGTGCACTGTAAAGGAGGCTGTCTCACTTCATTCCTGAGCCAGAGGACGAAGCTTGGGAAGAAAGGAGGAGAGTCGAGAAGAGAAGGACTGAGTACTGTTTTGGAGCACTGTGATGTGTGCAGGACATTAGTTTAATAAAAACGTGTGTGTTTTGGACATACGGTGTCTGTCTGTCTGTGCCCAGGGCCTGGCTTTCTACTTTTTATATATTATATATATATATATATATATATATATACACGCACATACACACAGTGTGTATACAAAAGAATCCCCCCTTCGAAATATTCCCATTTCTTTTGCTTTACAGCCTTACATGAAAACACACAAACCAATATTATTTCCAGCTTTACTTAATGCACGCTATAACATCCAAGTGAAAGATATCACTGATACAGTTCAGAAGAATTTAAAAAAAATCAAAAACAAGAAATAAAGGATTCCCTAAAAACTCAATCAGGTGTCAGTGCCCACCATTTCCGTTACAGTTACTGGCTTCCTTCCACCTGTGATCAGTTGTAATGAGTGTGATTAGTGAAGCTGTTCCAGGAGCATTCATTCCCTTGCTTGGTAGTGCAACTGACAGAAAACAACTGACTGTGGGTGGGGAGGGGGCCACTTTCAAAAGATCTCAGGGAAGGAGTTGTGGACAGACATAAGGTAGGAGATGGAGACCAAAAAACATCTCAAAGGATCACAGTAAAGTCCACCACAAAGAAGTGTTTGGTACGACTAGGACCCTCCCTGGATCCTCCAAACTGGATGGAAGAGCAAGGAGGAAACTGGTAAGAGGCTACCAAGAGGCTAATGGCCACTGTGAAGGAGTTACAGGATTTGATGGCAAAAAGTGGTCATTGTGTGCATGTGACAACAAATTTGACAAGCGCTCCTCAATTGTGGCTTGTTCAGGAGGGTCACACTTCTGAAGAAAGGCCACATTAAGGCTCGTTTAAAATTTGCCAAAAAGCACCTTGAAGATTCTGATGCCAAGTGGAAAAAGGTCTTATGGTCAGATGACACCAAAATCGAACTATTTGGCCTCGATACCAAACGGTCCACCAATGCAGCACACCATCCACAACACACCATACCTACAGTAAAGCACGGAGGTGGCAGCATCCTGTTGTGGGGGCCCTGGGGCTCTCATTAGGGTAGAAGGGAAAATACATGGGGCAAAATACCATCAAATTCTTGAGGAAAACATGCTACCCTCTGCCAGAAAGTTGAAGATGTGCAAAATGTTCACGTTTCAACATGACAATGACCCAAAGCACACAGCAAAATGGACCACCCAGGGGCTGAAGGAGAAAAAAGTGAATGTCCTGGTTGTTGCCAGTCAGAGCTCAGACCTCAATCACAGTGAAAATCTGTGGAAAGATCTGAAGATAGCTGACCACCAACGCTCACAATCCAATGTGAGCGAACTTGAACAGTTAACTGTAAAGAAGAGTGGGGGGCAAATATTACACAATCTAGGTGTGCAAAGCTGATAGAGAAGAATCAAAAACAAGCAAGGTCCATATTAATGCGATGGTTCAGTTGGTAAAGATGTCATTACCAAGTTGCACTTGTTTTATTTTATTTTTATTTGGTGAATACTGTGTAATACACCTGGGCTTGAAGTCTTGGAAGTAATAGTAGTATTACTGGAAGTTGCACTACAGTAATCCCTCCTCCATCGCGGGGGTTGCGTTCCAGACCCCCCCGCGAAAGGTGAAAATCCGCAAAGTAGAAACCATATGTTTATATGGTTATTTTTATATTGTCATGCTTGGGTCACAGATTTGCACAGAAACACAGGAAGTTGTAGAGAGACAGGAACATTATTCAAACACTGCAAACAAACATTTGTCTCTTTTTCAAAAGTTTAAACTGTGCTCCATGACAAGACAGATGACAGTTCCGTCTCACAATTAAAAGAATGCAAACATATCTTCCTCTTCAAAGAAGTGCGCGTCAGGATCAGAGCATGTCAGAGAGATAGAGAAAAGCAAACAAATCAATAGGGCTGTTTGGCTTTTAAGTATGCGAAGCATCTTGGCACAAAGCTGTTGAAGGCGGCAGCTCACACCCCCTCCGTCAGGAGCAGAGAAAGAGAGAGAGATAAAAACAAACACCCAAAAATCAATACGTGCCCTTCGTTCTTTTAAGTATGCGAAGCACCGTGCAGCATTTCGTTTCAGGAAGCAGCTGCACAGAAGGTAGCACGTGAAGATAATCTTTCAGCATTTTTAGACGAGCGTCCGTATCGTCTAGGTGAGCGAACAGCCCCCCTGCTCAATCCCCCTACGTCAGGATCAGAGAAAGTCAGCGCAAGAGAGAGAGAAAAGTAAGTTGGGTAGCTTCTCAGCCATCTGCCAATAGCGTCCCTTGTATGAAATCAACTGGGCAAATCAACTGAGGAAGCATGTACCAGAAATTAAAAGACCCATTGTCCACAGAAATCCGCGAACCAGCAAAAAATCCGCGATATATATTTAAATATGCTTACATATAAAATCCGCGATAGAGTGAAGCCACGAAAGGTGAAGAGCGATATAGCGAGGGATTACTGTATTATTTATTTTATTGTTGTTATTATTTATTAGTTTAAATATTATGCAGTTTAATGATGGTAAAGTTGTTTAAAAAGTCACTTTAACATGTCAGTGGGCAGAGATTGTTAACATTAACAGAAAGTGTAGTTGGTTTACAAAAAATATTAACTATTTACTCCTTTTCTAAGACATGTTCAGTGCAATACAACTTTTGACAAGCACCTCTGGATATTTTACTAAGTCTAAATGCTTCTCTGGATGGTTGACAATATGTTATCAAAATTTTACTTTAAGTTGTTTGCAAAATTTGCTCAATAAAAAGGTTCTATATTTTGACTGCATCTGTCATGCAATGTGATTACTTCTCTTCATTAGTGCCACCCCCTTGAAAACTATCACTTTACGGGGCCATGCAAACCTGTATTAATACTTGTGTGCATATTAAAATGGGGTTTTTTTTTTGTACAATGTACAGTTCTCATGACAGTGGAATAGGTGATTCTTAGCCAGTAATTGCAGTGGAAAATGTGGTTAACATCCACTCATGCATGGGAAAAAAAAAATACCGTCCAATACCGTGAAACGGGGATAATTTTGAAAAATACCATGATATAGAATTTTGGTCATACCGCCCAGCAGTAGCTGACTCCATGAATTCTTTTAAAAAAACAACTAAAAACTCATCTGTTCAGGAAGACTTTTAGATCTACTTGACTATATTACCTTTCTTTCGGTTTACATCTCTGTCAAGATGCTCATGTAACCTATATGTGTGTGTGTGTGTGTGTGTGCGAGACCATCAATTATGTTGTCTGTTAGGCTTTGCTCTGAATTCACTATCTTACTCTTCTCTATTTATTTACCTGGTTAAGGACAATGCTATATATACTGTATACTCTACCGTTCTTTCTTAAACTCTGAAGTGCCTTGACCATGGGAAAGGCGCTATATAAATAAAATGTATTATTACTTTTACCACTAGTCCACTGATGCCTTTGAATGCCTATTAATCATCTGACTTTACAGAAAGTTTTTTCCTGTGTGACCGGTTATGCTTATTTTTAACACATGTAATGTGTCGCATGTACAGAGAGCAAGCACATGTCTGTATGTGTAATGCAGAGCTCTCTTTAGGAAACTTTTCAGCTGTAGGAAGTTCATCTTAAAATTTATGAACAGAGTGATTTTTGGCCAAACTAGATGTTGCTACAAAAAAAAAAAAAAAAAAAACAGCTTTAAACAGTTTGTTGAAATTAAAAATTCCTGAATTACATTGGAATTGACTCACTCGGCCATACTTGCTTTTAATCCCCATGCCCATCATAAATTAAAATTTAAGCCCTGCATTTATACATGACAATACTAGTTTATGTAAATGTAGGTTGGGTAACTAGATATGCCAGTATTTTTAAATCTGCGGTTACTATTAGTATGCAAATAGTTTATATTTTGCTAGCCACATTACCGGTCAAAAGACAATAGAATCATTAAAAAAATATTTCCTCTCTCTTGCCCTGTGTGTGCCAGGCGTGCGCCTTTCCTCTGCATTGCTCTCTCAATTGTGTTACCGTAAACCTCACTTCTCAGACTGTCATTATTTTTGAGGTGCCTTTCTTGCCTCCTGTTCAGATTTTGTACTTTGTCTGTGAAGGAGACTCTCTTAGTGTGCCTCTTACGCCTTTCCTGACATATCTTCTAGTGCGTGTTCCTGTAAATCCTGCTTTCCAGATTATTTGAGGTTTTATACTTTTCTGTCTTTTAAAGCAGCTCTCTCAGAATGCTCCGAACTGACCAATCAGAATGCTCTGAGGGCCTGGGTACACAAACCTTAGTGTTTTATTACAGAGCAGATTACAGAAACAAGCAGGACATTGTTCACTTCACTAACGGAGGTACTCTCAATAAAAAGCCTTTGAATGGATTTTCTCTTTTTGCCATTATTATCAAATAGGTATTGATTATGGTAAACCTTCACTGGTATTGGTGTTAAATTAAAAAATTCTGGTATTGTGGCATCCCAATGTAAAACATCTTTAAAATTGACTTGGTTCAAGTGAGCGAGTTCTGAAATGGCAAAGATCTTCCACAGTGCCATTTCCTGCCCTGAGCCCAATGCTGCTGGGATAGGCTCCGAGTCTCATAATGGAAAAATGGTCTACCTAACCTAACCAGAGAATTCTTAAGCCCCATTATATCAGTACAAAAAAAAAAAAAAACTAAAAAAATAAGCAAAGACACACACACTCAACATTGTACTAATAAAAGATTTATTATTCTGTGTTCTGTTAAAGGCAATCATTAATTAGCATTTAGCAGCATCCCTAGACGTAACCTAATTATGGGATGCTCTGGTCGATCGACGACCTATCTAAATCAACTAATTTGTAATACAAAAGACTCAATTGGTGATCTGTACATTGGCTGATCACAAAAACTGATCTTTCCAGTCCCGGCTTTTCTAAGCTTTATAGTACTCTAGCTGCACTGCACCTTTATGGGAGGTTATTGCAGTAGTTGAGCCAGCCTGTAGTGTGAACAAAGAGCAGGAAGTCCAAAGAGCGAGAGACGATCGAAATATTAACCTTAACAGTACAGAACATGGAGCAATAAATGGACAAAAAGGGAATACGAGAAGTCTGCCTGTTCTATTAGACAGAATGGCAAGAAATGCGACTTTAATGAATTCAGATCTTTTTATTTTGTTCTTTAGTTTCGACCACAAGCTTAAGTATAGCAGCTGACATTTTTAACTGGAAAAAAAAAGAAAGAAGAATTTGAAATTGGTGCGTAGTAAACAGCCTACTTGTTAGTTTAAGAAAAAAATATTTCTCTTTTACTTCTAAAACTTTAGTACTTGGGTGTTGTAGCGTGTTAGCCATTACAGATGTAAATGGTGTCATTTTGGTTGACTGCTCATTACTTCTAAAAATTTGTTAGCCTTGTGTCTTCTTGATAAACACCTTACGAACATTTGAGACATTTGCTGCTCTTTTAAAGAGTTGTACCGTGTTTATTATTTGTGTGTATCATACAGTATATGTTTTGCTAAAAAATGCGTACTGCAATATGAAAATAGTAATCCGTATTTATAATTATACCTCAAGAATTAGGAACGTCTAGCTCAGGGGTCCCCAACTCTGGTCCTGGAGGACCCCAGTGGCTGCCGGTTTTCATTCTAACCCTTTTCTTAATTAATAACCTGTTTTGCTGCTAATTAACTTTTTTAATTCATTTTAGTTGACTTGTTCTTGAAGACTCAGACCTCTTAATTTTTTCTTTTTTCTTAATTAGCAGCCAAACAATAATGAGATACAGAATGAGCCAAAACAACTGGTGTTCATCATACAATATCTGAAAATAAAGAAAGGTGAAAGTCTCAGGAATGTTGGTCTACTCAGGTCACCCAAAACATTTACCAGAGCTCTTAGAAAAGAGAAAAATCAACAATTTTGGAAATGTCTGCTATTGCACAATGAGAGCAGCAACAAGCCATGGAATTAAAGAACGAGTTTAACGACAAGAATCGGCTCCTCATTAAGCAACTGCTTAGAGTTTGAGGTCCTGACTTAGCTGGTATTCTGTTGGCTCACTCACTTCACGTTTCATTTCTGTTTGGGTGCCATTTAAGGAAAGAAAAGCAATTCAGAGTAACAATGAAGAAATTCAGGGGAACAAATCTTAAACAATGCAGTGGGTTGGCACCCTGCCCGGGATTGGTTCCTGCCTTGTGCCCTGTGTTGGCTGGGCTTGGCTCCAGCAGACTCCTGTGACCCTGTGTTCGGATTCAGCGGGTTGGAAAATGGATGGATGGAAATCTTAAACAAGTCAATTAAAATGAAAGGAAAAGGAGTCAATTAGCAGCAAAAACAGTGCACTAATTAAGAAAAGGGTTAGAATGAAAACCTGCATCCACTGCAGCCCTCCAGGACCGGAGTTGGGGACCTCTGGTCTAGCTAGCACAATTAAGGAAAAAAAAAAATAAAAAAAAATAAAAGAGGGTGGCATCTGTCTGACCGAATCAAGTCAGCCTTCTTTCTAAGTTGTTTGTGACACAGCTCAGTGCTGGAGGTCAGACTCATTTTACTGCTGGTTTTTACAATTCTATTAAGATTGTTTATATTCTTTAACTCTTGTTTGCCAAACACACAAATAAAATGTGACAACAGGTTCAATAAATGACTTTTTTTTTTTTTTTTAATTTAAAAGGCGGAGCTCTGAGGCTAGGGATCTGCACAGGAAATCGGAAGGTTGCCGGTTCGAATCCCGTAAATGCCAATAGGGACTCTACTCTGTTGGACCCTTGAGCAAGGCCCTTAACCTGCAATTGCTGAGCGCTTTGAGTAGTGAGAAAAGCACTATATAAATGCAAAGAATATTATTAAAAATGTGTCATTATCATTTTGTCCACTTTAAAACTACTGAGTTTCCTAAAAGATAAAAGCGGTGTTCTGCCCCTTCTTACAAATTTGCTCTGTGTGAAGATCAAAGTTTAGCCACTTACAAATGATTGCATGTCCACCATTTTCCCCTTTAATTAAAGTTGAGGCGGTAGAAGCCGGCAATTGAGATCTACAACCATATCCTTTGTCTTAAAAATGTTTAACTGTAAAAATTAATGATCCCACCATGCAAAGTTATCACATAACAATTCTTCAGGTTTGAAAATAGATCAGGGTGGCATGGTGGCACAGTGGGTAGCGCTGCTGCCTCGCAGTTGGGAGACCTGGGTTCGCTTCCCAGGTCCTCCCTGTGTGGAGTTTGCATGTTCTCCCCGTGTCTGCGTGGGTTTCCTCCCACAGTCCAAAGACATGCAGGTTAGGTGGACTGGCGATTCTAAATTGGCCCTAGTGTGTGCTTGGTGTGTGGGTGTGTGTCCTGCGGTGGGTTGGCACCTGCCTTGTGCCCTGTGTTGGCTGGGATTGGCTCCAGCAGACCCCAGTGACCCTGTGTTCGGATTCAGCGGGTTGGAAAATGGATGGATGGATGAAAATAGATCACCGTGGGCAATGAAATTAGGAGTGTGGGCGTGGCCTTTGACTAGCTTATCACAACTGCACAGACAGGAGCCAGACAACTAAAACCTCAGTTCTTACAGCAGAGGGGTGGATGGACGGATAGAACTTTACTTGTCCCAAGTAAACGAAATGGGGCTGGTGTGCGACTGTTCCCTAAACTCGTGGAACACTAAATAAACAGGACAGTATGGAACTGGGTGACACTTGTTCAGTAAAATTGTGTTAGATGTGGGAAAAGATTAAGTTAATTATGTAGGAACTGCAATTTGTGTTTTGTTTTTAAGTGTTTACTTACGGCAATCAATTTTGTCCTCTTGTTCGGCGACTTTCTGTTTAACGGATATCAACTGTTGGGTTTGATTATCTACAAATTGTGACTTGCTTGTGTTTTGTAAACCTTGCACTATAGCACTTGTTCCCAAGCAGTCCCCCAGACTGATGTTTACTCGACTATGCGGATCAGTTTTGTCAATCGCTTTGGATAAACGCGTTTGCACTGGAAAGTAGGTTAATGTAATGTTTTCCATTTTGTTAAATCTA
Organism: Erpetoichthys calabaricus; assembly: GCF_900747795.2. NCBI lineage: Eukaryota > Metazoa > Chordata > Cladistia > Polypteriformes > Polypteridae > Erpetoichthys > Erpetoichthys calabaricus. Next base: position 311,910,323 of record NC_041397.2, read on the forward strand.
GTGCCAGGATTGGGCCTACTGGTGTACAAGATCCTATTTTCAACCTATTCATTAAAATAAACCCATTTTGCATTGTAACAGTGTCTAACCAGGCATGTTTCCCTTAATCATCTGCCACCGGGTGTATTTGCAGTTTAAAATGCGGCAGCGCCGGAAGCAAAAAGTTACCGCCGGCCGTCAACACAACACAGTTAATCCGTCATTCTCGTGGGCGAGTCCGAAGCTCGGGCCTGTGCCGCCTGTTCCCGCCGAGGCCTCCTACCTCGTGTTTTGGTAAAAATGTAAGGCAACCTTCACATGGCCTCGTTCCAATCTGTACACCCTCAAAGTTGAATTCAATAAAGCCGCGGCCAATTCCTAGGCGGCGAGACGTGGGGATATTCAAGGCGATTCGCCGCGATAAATGTGCGCCACGGAACGTGCATACAACTCTACAGAGCCTCGGGCTTATTTGTGTAAAACAAAAAAAAACTGAAATAAGCACCAGAACGGGCTCTTCACAGATACACCCGTCATAAACATTTCGGACATGCCAATAAGTCTGTCACTTTCTCTCCGCAAATTGGAAAACTACAAACGGAAATGGAGAGAAACGGAAACAAAACAAGCGCAGGGTAAGCCAACGTGAAGCACCAGGCCGGAAATCCTGGCAGAGTGCTGGGGCGACAAGGGAAAGGAAATCGGGGGGTAAGGACGCGACTCTCCGGAGCCCGGTCGGAATAATGATGTTGGGTCCAGGTGCATTCCCTCCAGCCCATCGAACTCGCTAAAGAAAATCAAACGCTAGGCAAGGCGCCATACGCAGCCTTTTTTGGGGCGCCCCAGGGGCGGGGGAATCAAGCGTGAAAATAGTAACCCATCACTCGGATGCCAGCCAAACAAAGGATGATGCCACCCCGACAACCGCAAGCGTCTTACGAAAATACAACTGAGAGCCGAAAAATCAAACTACTATTTACAACATTACAGAAAAATACCAATGTTGTAAAGATACCGATGCATAGGACTGTTAGTGGAAACCGAAACGTGCAAACAGGTCGGCGGGTATTTCGGTTAACTTTGCCGCGATCCCGGTCGCTCAGTCACATTGTCTTTAAATGAAACTGGAAGTCGTTACGGATTTATTTAGCTGATCACCCATTGAACCCATGAAGGGGAAAAAAATACAAAAAAAGATCCAAACGGACGCAGCACATACCTTTTCGAAAGGAAGCTTCGCACGCTTGGTCAGCCACCCTGGGTTCGGTGCCACTCGCGTTGCTGTTTGCTTCTCAACTCCGTCTTGGTCTTTATTGGACGTAAGGGGGAGGGAACGTGGTGGCCGCCAGTACATAAAACCGAAACAAAGGGGGAAAGAATGCGGCAAATTACAAAACTAGGGTGCCTTCGTTTAAACGACAACTGGGAAGTTCTAACATCGTGCTAGGCTCTCCTAAAGGACAGCGGGAAACAGAATGCGAGTTGATCGAATTTAGAAAACGCGCAACGGACTCCGTTTCCCAAGATGCCTTTCGCTCCAAACCTCTGCTTGTCCTATTGAGTCATTCGCTTTCAAAATGGCGGCTGTAGTCCTCATGGGGGTTATAATAAGGATATTTATATAGCGCCTTTTCCATGCTTGCGTTAAAAAGCAGAAAAGCGCGTATGCCTTTAATATAGCACTGTCACTGAATTAGTTATTAATTTAAAACACCCTTTTAAAGGGATTTGCATGCCTTGATATGAAACTTAACGTGAAACCCAAATGTCTTCTTTTTTTCCTGCATACTGCATGATTTATGTAAACAAAGGATATGTATTTGTTATATTATTTTAGAATTGCTATCTTAAGTTACTTAAAGAAACTGTTACAGATTGGCATTTATGTGCTTGGCGCTTTGGTTCAAATTGTTGCACTTTTTACTACGTCAAAGATAAAGGGCAATTACCCAGAGTGCGCCTGGGCCGGAAGCAGCCATTGTGTGAGGCTTCAAACTCCGGTGGCTCAGTGAGGAGGTCAGAATACGCAAGGTGACTCTCGTACGTTATTTTACTGCTTCTTTAGAATGACTCTTGGGTGTCCTGAAATGGATGTTATTGGAGGCTTCGTCTGACGCCGAAAGCAGTTGGTGATTCTACTAGTAAAGAGCGAGGGCTCCATGTAAGAGCAGGGATTTTTAACCGGGGAGACTTGCAAGGTGACAGGCGTGGGGCGGCCCGGGATTGCACACGAGCGGCTTCGTAATGACGGCTGTTTGACTCAGTTCGGTTTACGTTGGCATGACCGTTTTTCAGAATTTTGTTTCGACAGCGTCTGATTGTATACTTAATTTGAAACATGTAACCGTGCATTCATAATTACAAAGAATGTAAACGTTCGGAGAATAAAGATCTAAGTCTGGGACTCTACTATTAAAAATGTAAACGGTTTAGCATGAGCTGATATCAATAGCTTTGGGATCTCTATTAAGTGTTTTTGTTTCCTACTGTCAAGGATTTTATTTTATTTTTTATGCGTGAAAAGCAATACAAGTCGGTTTTAGCAGCTCATTGTTTTCCTTGCAGTCCTAAAGTTGCATTAAGCTGTTTAGGGAGTTTTTGAAAATGTTTGATTTGCAGTAGGAGTTCTCATTTAAAAGTTAACAATGAAGTGGTTACCGATTGTATGAAAAAGTGGTTCATAAGAAAGATTATTCGTTGCAAAATGAAATGCAATGTTTAAACTACGTTGTAAGGTTATGCATGTGGTGCATTTAATGTTGGCACGGTGTTGTCATAATTACAAATATTATCATGTGATTTTAACCAATGTTCATATCAGTTTAAAATGCGTAACAAAAGCGTATTGTATTTTAATTCATGTTCATACGTAACTGACAAACTGGAAAATGGGACTTGTCCCAACAGTCCTAGCCGAAATTATCGGCACCCCTGGAATTTTCCCAGAAAATGCACCATTTCTCCCAGAAACCTGTTGCAATTACAAATGTTTTGGTATACATGTTTATTTCCTTTATGTGCATTGGAACAACACAAAAAAAGCTAAATCTGACATCATTTCACACACAACTCGAAAACCGGGCTGGACAAAATTATTGGCACCCTCAACTTAATATTTGGTTGCACGCCCTTTGGGGAAAAAATAACTGAAATCAAGCGCTTCCTCTTACCATCAACAAGCTTGTTACACCTCTCCACTGGGATTTCCGACCACTCTTCTTTTACAAACTGCTCATGGTCTGTCAGGTTTGAAGGGCACCTTCTCCCAACAGAAATTTTGAGATCTCTCCATAAGTGTTCAATCGGATTTAGATCCGGACTCATTGCTGGCCACTTTAGAACTCTCCAGTGCTTTGTCTTCAACCATTTCTGGGTGCTTTTAGAGGTATGTTTGGGGTCATTGTCCTGCTGGAACACCCATGACCTCTGACCCAGCTTTCTGACACTGGGCCCTACGTTGCGCCCCAATATCATTTGGTAGTCGTCAGATTTCATGATGCCTTGCATACAGTCAAGGCATCCAGTGCCAGAGGCAGCAAAACATCCCCAAAACATCTTAGAACCTCCACCATGTTTGACTGTAGGCACTGTGTTCTTTTCTTCGTAGGCCTCGTTCCGTTTTCTGTAAACAGTAGAATGATGAGCTTTACCAAAAAAGCTCTACCATGGTCTCATCTGTCCACAAGACGTTCACCCAGAAGGATTTTGGCTTCCTCAAGTACATTTTGGTAAACTCCAGTCTGGCTTTTTTATGTTTCTGTGTCAGCAGTGAGGTCCTCCTGGCTCTCCTGCCATAGCGTTTCATTTCGTTCAGTCGACGGATAGTTCGAGCTGACACTGTTGCACCCTGAGTCTGCAGAACAGCTTGAATATGTTTTGAAGTTGATTGGAGTTGTTTATCCACCATTCGGACTATCCTTCATTGCAGTCTTTTATCAATTTTTCTCTTCCGTCCACGTCCAGGGAGATTAACTACAGTGCCATGTGTTGTGAACTTCTTGATTATGTTGCGCACAGTGGACAAAGGAACATGAAGAACTCTGGAGATGAACTTGTAGCCTTGAGATTGTTGATATTTTGCCACAATTTTTGTTCTCAAGTCCTCCGACAATTCTCTGCTCATCTTTCTGTTCTCCATGCTTAGTGTGGCACACTCAGGCACACAACAGAAAGGTTGAGTCAACTCTTCTCCATTTTAACTGGCTTCAGGTGTGATTGCTATATGGCCAGCACCTGTTTCTTGCCACAGGTGAGTTCAAACGAGCATCCTATGCTTGAAAGAAAACGATTTACCCACAATTTTGAAAAGGTGCCAATAATTTTGTCCGGCCCATTTTTGGAGTTCTGTGTGACATGATGTCAGATTTAGCTTTTTTCTCTGTTTTTTTGTGTTGTTCCAATGCAAATAAAGGAAATAAACATGTATACAAAAACATTTGTAATTGCAACAATTTTCTGGGAGAAATGGTGCATTTTCTGGGAAAATTCCAGGGGTGCCGATAATTTCGGCCACGATTGTATCTGGAAAGTGAAGGCTCATCATCTGGATTGCGGCAACTACAGGGGGAAAAACACTGCTTTCAATGCCTGGTAAGGTTCTCGCTAGGATCATCCTTAGTAGGATTCCTGATCACTTTCTCACCTACCAGCGACCTGAACAGTCTGGTTTTATGCCTAAGAAGTCAACCATTGACCGCATCCTGGCACTGAGGGTTCTCATGGAGCACAAACGCGAGTATCGGCAGAGTTTCTTTGCAGCCTTTTGTCGATTTTTGTTAAGCGTTCGACTCAGTTGATCAAATTGCCCTGTGAGACATGCTGGGACTTTGCGGGATCCCCTCAAGGTTGCTGGATATCATGTCCGGCCTGTACACTGGTACTGTGAGTGCTGTGCAGAGTGGAGGCAGAACCTGTGTGTTGTTCCCAGTTGATTCTGGGGTCTGTCAGGGGGGTGTTCTGCTCCTACTCTGTTCAGTGCTTGCATGGACTGGGTGTTGGGCAAGGTCATGGGGTCCAGTGGCTGTGAGGCATCTGTTGGTGAAGAAAGGTTCACAGATCTTGACTTTGCTGATGATGCTGTGATCTTGACGGATTGGGGCTCTCGAGAGAATGAGCGAGGAGTCTGAGGGTCTAAGCTTGTGCGTGTCCTGATATAAAACAAGAGCCAAGCCTTTAATGACCTGTTGGGCACGGCCATCGGTAGTGTGTCTATCTGCGGAGAGAGTGTCGACCTTGTCGAGAGGTTTACTTACCTTAGTGGTGACATTCACGTCTCTCGTGACTCTTCCTATGAAGACAGTAGACGGATTGGGAGAGCATGGAGGGGGGGGGGGTCATGAGGTCGCTGGAAAGGGGTGTGTGGCGCTCCTGATATCTGTACAAAAGAACGAAGGTCCAAGTCTTTTGAGTCCTGGTACCCTGTTTGTGAGACATGGATGCCATCCAGTGATAAGATGAATATTGGACTCCTTTAGTACTGTGTCTCTCTTCAGAGAATCTTTGTGTTGCTCATGGAGCCCCAAATGAGGCACATGACCTGCATTGTGAGGGCGCGTCAGTTATGCCACTATGGCCATGTGACACGATTCCCCGGCTCACAGGACCCCTATTGTTGAGGACCCGAGTAGCTGGACCAGGCCAAGGGGACACCCAGATAACAGATAAAGGGTCATTTAAGGACTGTGTGTGTGCACCTGGGGAGTTGCCAACCAGGATCCCAAGCTGTTGGCATCGTGTGGTGAGTTCGGCAACGCGCTGCTCCCTGACCTGATATGTAGCGTGTCATAACTAAAAGCAAAGTAAGCATATTGCATTTAGTTTAGCGGCTGCACTGAGCATATTATATTTGGATTCACGACCACGCATTAAACAAGGAAAGACTGAATGTAATCAAATGACCAGTTAGTGTCAAAATGTGAGGCAGGTGGCATCAATGGTTGGGGAAAGAAGCTTTCCACTTGTAAACATTCTGTGGTCTGGCAGCAAGCATGAGTTTTGTCAAAGTTGGCAGTGGAGTGATTAATGAAATGCTGTAAGAATATGCTTTAGATCACAGGTGTCGGACTCCAGTCCCCGAGGTCCGCAGTGGCTGCATGTTTTCATTCTAACCATCTTCTTCAATAGTGAGCCATTTTTACTGCTAATTAACGTCTTTTGCTTTAGTTTTAATTAACTTGACTACGGCCCCTTAATTGTCTCATTTCCTTAATTAAAAGCCAAACAATAACGAGACATCAAACAAGCCACCTTATGACCAGCTCCCCTGTGCCCATCACACAATATCTGAAAATAAAGAAAGGTGAAGGTCTCAGTAAGGCTGGTCTCTCAGGTCAGCAAAACAATTTGACGGTGTTCTTAGAAAAAACTGAAAAATCAACAAGTTTGGAAATGAGAGCAGCAACAAGCCATTGAATTAAATAACGGGCTTAATTAACAGCAAGAATCGGCTTCTCATTAAGAGACTGTTTGGAGTGAAATTGGTTGGAGTTTGAAATCCCAGTTTAGCTGGTCATCTTTTGGCTCGTCTCGCATCTCATTTCTGTTTGCCTGCCATTTTAATGAAGAAACAAATCAATTCAGAGGACTGAATCCTTAAAAACAGGGCAATTAAAATGAAGGGAAAATGAATTAATTAGCAGTGAAAACAGGTCACTGATTAGGAGAACGGTTAGAATGAAAACCTGTAGCCACTGCGGCCCTCCAGTCCCAGAGTTCAACACCCCTGCTTTAGATCTTACTGGAAAAACTTTTGATTATGTCGTTTTAGAATTCTTTTCTTTTTAGACATGTTGAATTAATGGCAGTGTGTACATTTTCAAAGTGTGGGTTGTTAGCAGTTTTAACTGAATACTGAATATAGTGAAACATTTTTAGTGTGACCTATCTTTTTTTTATACAGTGGCATGGAAAAGTTTGGGCCCCTTTGCTTAAAATGTCCCTTACTGTGAATAGTTAAGTGAGCAGAAGAAGAACTGATCACCAAAATTCATAAAGTTAAAGATGACACAGTTCTTTAAAATTTTAAGCAAGATTACATTTTTATTTTAAAAACAAATGAAAAGGGTCTGAAAGAAAGGTTTGGACCCCCGACACGGTCAGTACTTGGTAAGACCACCTTTATCAGGTATCACAGCCTGTAAACGCTTTTTGTAGCCAGCATAGAGTCTTTCAGTTCTTACTTAGGGTCTTTTTGCCCCTTCATCTTTGCAAAAGTCTTCTAATTCTGTGAGGTTCTTGGGCCGTCTGGCACGCACTGCTCTTTGAGATCTCTCCCCAGATTGCCAATGATGTTTAGGTCGGGGGACTATGAGGGCCTTGGCTAAACCGTCAGCTTGCACCTCTTGAGGTGTTCCTTTGTAGATTTGGAGGTGTGTTTTGGATCATTATCTTGTTGTAGGACCCGTCCTCTTTGATCTTCAACTTCCTAAGAGATGGTGTGATGTTTGCTTCCAGAATGTTGTGGTCTTTATTTGACTCCGCTGTTCCCTCTACCATTGACATGTTCCCTGACTACAGCACAAACCTAAAGTCCGATTGACCCACCGCCATCCTTAATAGTTGGAGTCGTGTTCTTTTCCTGGAACTCGACCCCCTTCTTTCTCCAAACGTACCTTGTGGCCAAAATGTTCTATTTTGACTTGATTGCTCCATGAGACTTGTTTCCAGAATGCATCAGGCTTGTTTAGATGTTCATTTGCAGATGTCAGGCACCAGATTTTGTGGCTGGGATGCAGGAAAAGTTTTTCTTTTGCTGACTCTGCCATGAAGGTCATATTTGATCAGGTGTTGCTGCACAGGAGAAGAGTGGACCACCAGTCCAGAGTCTGCTAAGTCTTCCTGAAGGTCTTTTGCAGTCAAATGGGGAATTTTATTTGCCTTTCTAGCAATCCAACAAGCAGAACGTTTTCTCGGTCTTATAACTGCCATTTCTTAATGTCATTTTGAACGGAGGAAACGGCGACCTGAAAACATTTAGCAATCTTCTTGTCACCTTCTCCTGCTTTGTGAGCATCAGTTATTTTATTTGTCAAGAGTGCTAGGCAGCTGCTTAGGGGAGCCCAATGGCGGCTGATTGTTTGAGGACTTGTACAGCTTTGCATCACCGGGGGTTTCCTAACAATGATTGTGAATAGTCCTAACAAGCTAATGGAGTTCTGAGGCCACAAATATCGTGGGTGCCCAAATTTTTTGCATCGTTCTCATTTCCTTTTTTATTTTCTGGTACACGATGTATAGGGAAAGTATTGAAATTGTTGAAAAATCCGATGTCGAGATTTTAATGAATCTCAAAGTTTTTGACCTCCCTGAGTCTGAAAATACCATTTTTGTAATTATGTGTGTGTATGTATAGTATCTCACAAAAATGAGTACACCCCTCACAATTTTGTAAATATTTTATGATATCTTTTCATGGGACAACACTGAAGATATGACACTTTGCTCCAATGTAAAGTAGTCCGTGTACAGCTTGTATCACAGTGTAAATTTGCTGTCCCCTCAAAATAAGTCAGCACACAGCCATGAATGTCTAAACCGCTGGCAACAAAAGTGAGCACATCTAAGTGAAAAATGTCCAAATTGTGCCCAAAGTGTCAATATTTTGGGTGGCCACCATTATTTTCCAGCACTGCCTTAACTCTCTTGGGCATGGAGTTCACTGGAGCTTCACAGGTTGCCACTGGAATCCTCTTCCATAACGACATCACGGAGCTGGTGGATGTTAGAGACCTTGCGCTCCTCCACCTTCCGTTTGAGGATGCCCCACAGATGCTCAATAGGGTTTAGGTCTGGAGACCTGCTTGGCCAGTCCAGCACCTTTACCCTCAGTGGTCATCTTGGAGGTGTGTTTGGGGTCGTTATCATGTTGGAATACTGCCCTGCGGGCCAGGGAGGGGACCATGCTCTGCTTCAGTATGTCACAGTACATGTTGGCATTCATGGTTCCCTCAATGAACTGTAGCTCCCCAGTGCCAGCAGCACTCATTCAACCCCAAACCATGACACTCCCACCACCATACTTGACTGTAGGCAAGACACACTTGTCTTTGTACTCCTCACCTGGCTGTCACCACACACGCTTGATGCCATCTGAACCAAATATGTTTGTATCTTGGTCTCCTCAGACCACAGCATATGGTTCCAGTAATCTATGTCCTTAGTCTGCTTGTCTTCAGCAAACTGTTTGCGGCCTTTCTTGTACATCATCTTTAGAAGAGGCTTCCTTCTGGGATGACAGTCATGCAAACCAATTTGATGGAATGTGCGGTGGGTGTATGGTCTGAGCACTGACAGGCTGACCCCTACAGCAATGCTGGCAGCACTCCTACGTCTATTTTCAAAAGACAACCTCTGGATATGACGCTAAGCATGTGCACTCAACTTCTTTGGTTGACCATGGCGAGGCCTGTTCTGAGTGGAACCTGTCCTGTTAAACCGCTGTATGGTCTTGGCCACCGTGCTGCAGCTCAGTTTCAGGATGTTGCCAATCTTCTTATAGCCGAGGCCATCTTTATGTAGAGCAACAATTCTTGTTTTCAGATCCTCAGAGAGTTCTTTGCTATGATGTGCCATGCTGAACTTCCAGTGACCAGTACGAGAGAGTGTGAGAACGATAACAGCAAATTTAACACACCTGTGACCTTGTAACACCAACGAGTCGCATGACACCGGGCAGGGAAAATGGCTAATTGGGCACAATTTGGACATTTTTCACTTAGGGGTGTACTCACTTTTGTTGCCAGCGGTTTAGAGTGTGTGTTTGAGTTATTTTGAGGGGACAGCAAATTTACACTGTGATACAAGCTGTACACGGACATTGGAGCAAAGTGTCATATCTTCAGTGTTGTCCCATGAAAAGATATCATAAAATATTTACAATAATGTCAAGGGTGTACTCACTTTGGTGAGATACTGTATGTTAATACATTAACCTGAGTACGCTTTCACTAAGGTCAGTCACATTTTGCATACAAGAATTAGGTACAAAATGGAGTGGTGGCTGTGAGGCTAGGGATCTGCACTGGCAATCGGAAGGTTGCCGATTTGAATCCCGTAAATGCCAATAGGGACTCTGCTCTGTTGGGCGCTTAACCTGCAATTGCTGAGCGCGTTGAGTAGTGAGAAAAGTGCGCTATATAAATGCAAAGAATTATTATTATTAACCTTTTCGCTAACTGGAAGTGGTGCTTTACCTTTTATTCAAGCAGCTGCAGATTCCAATTTATTCAACTTTCCTTTTTTAATAATTGTTCGATGTATTATTTGATTTGATTTGTTGTTGATGGTTCTTTAATGTACATAAAATAAAAATATAATCATTGTCTTGTGGTTTACTCCTCATTTATCCATCCCCATATGAGAAAGTCGAGGGGAGACCACTCCCGATTTTTCACTGTACATTTGAACAAAACAAAAACAATACACTAACTTGCATACAGTGCTGAAAAGAAATGTGCCATCTCTAACTTTATGCCTTTTGGCGGTGAGTTCACCTTCTGCTCACTTAGCAGGCATATTTTAAGGCCTGTCCACCTTTTGCATGCCAATATTTGATAGCCAGTTATTAATTATTTTTCCCCTTCTTTTGACTGTGTCCGCTTCCACCTCTTCAATGAGATGGTGTATTCCCTGCTGTATTAACTACCCCAACTGTGGTTGCCCCTTAATCCCACCTTTTGATGCTGATCTGTCATTTCGATTATATTCAGCTTTGGCATGGTTAATGCATGGTCTTGAATTATAATGCAATACACTCCGAGTGGTCACTAAGTGAAATTCAGTACATTTTGCTCTGCTTTTAGTTATGACATGTAATGTGTGGACAGGAATTAAAATGCAATATGTGTTTTTTGTATTGCACTTTAAAATAACACAAATGCTGTGCTGTAGTGAAAAGCCATCAGTCATTTGGTTGATCTGTTTTCAGTTATGACTCAATAATACTGTGCCAAATTAAAATCTATCCATCTATTATCCAACCCGCTATATCCTAACTACAGGGTAACGGGGGTCTGCTGGAGCCAATCCCAGCCAACACAGGGCGCAAGGCAGGAAACAAACCCCGGGCAGGGTGCCAGCCTACCTTAGTATTGTAAATGTGCTTGCAAATATTTTAATGTGCCCCAGCTTCTATGTAATAATTCAATTAGCCAAGTAAAATGGAAAAAAAAGTTATTCCTTACCAAGCATGCATTAGTTGTTTGATATGAATAATAGGAAATGTTAAATTCCGTAGACTGACATTGTGCTGAATGTCATTTTGTGTTTTTACTTTCTTGTATACAAAATATAGGGAAAGTATTGTAATCATCCAAAGATTCAATGTCAAGATTTCGATGAATCTCGATGTTGTAGACGTCCCTGACTTTCTCGTATACGAAGTGTAGGGAAAGGATTGGAATCCTCCGGAAATTCCATTTTGAAATTTTGATGAATCTCGACGTTTTAGACCTCTCCGAGTCTGAACATACCATTTTTGGAATGACATCTGTCTGTAAGTGACTGTAAACACGATAACTTGAGCGCGCCTTCAGTTAGGTCAACCAAACGTTGCATGCAAGTATTAAGTGCCTGATTTCTTTTTTTTTTTTGCCTGTTTGTCACACTTCGATCATCTAGCAAATTGAAATATTAGACAAAGATAACCCAAGTAAGCACAAAATGCAGTTTTTAAGTGATGGTTCTGTTGATTGCAGTTGTTGCTGCTAAGGGTGGCACAACCAGTTATTAGGTTTAAGGGGCAATTACTTTTTCACATAGGACCATGTAGATTTGGATAGTTTTTTTTTCCCCTTAATAAATAAAATCACCACTTAAAAACTGCATTTTGTGTTCACTTTGGGTTATCTTTGTCTAATATTTCAATTTGCTTGATGATCCGAAACATTTAAGTGTGACAAACGTGCAAAAAAAAAGAAGAAGAAATCAGGAAGGGGGCAAATATTTTTTCACAGCATTGTCAATTTCTATCAACTTTTAGGCTATTTCTGCTAACCGGAAGTGGTACTTTACCTTTTATTCATACATCTGCAGAGTCTGATTTATTCAACTTTACTTTTATAATAATTGTTCAATGTATTATTCATTTGATTTGTTGATGGTTCTTTAATGTACATAATGTAATCCTTGTCTTGCGGTTTACTCCTCAAATCTCCATCCCCATATCTGAGTATACAGATTTGAAATGGTTCTTAATTATTTATGTTCTTTCTCCGTAGAGTAGCAGCTACAATGAATGTGCAGCGCCTCTCGCAGCTCTTTCCCCAAGTGCGGACTTTAGTAACCAAGCACCTATGCAGGAACCTCGGCCTGTCTGCTGTGGCGTTTAATAAAGCCAAGGAATTGGACCCTGTGCAGAAGCTCTTTGTAGATAAGATTCGGGAATATAACACTAAGAGCAAGTAAGTACTTTTTTGTTTTTTTAAGCTTTCCTTTGGTAAATTGGAGGTAACATTGAATGAGCTGAATTCTGCAGAAAGAAACTGCACTGCCAACAACACTCAGCAGCCTGCCACCCTTGCACCACAACTCATGGCACACACACAGAGAGCACACGATGAAGGAACTGCATGTCATGTGGATGGAGGCGGAGCTTCATTTCAGTGGCTGTTCAGGATTATTATTACCTACTAGCTGTGTTACTGTCTTCTTTTAGATTAAAAACATTTCATACACTTAGTTGGAAAATCCTTGAGGCTATGGCACCTGCATGGGCTGTATGCCACATTTTCAATATTTTCAGGTGGATTTTGTGGACATCTTTAAAATGGTCAGTTTCCCCGTATTTTATTTTCTTGAGAATGTTCACAGAGGACTTCATTAAAAGATGGCAGTAGAAAGCAGGAAAGGGACAAAATAAAAGAAATGGACAACCTGTAAAATTTTAAAGAGAACAGATTTTCCTAGGAATAGATTGACTGAATTGGTGAAGTGCATACCAAAGTCGGCTATAGATCACTTTAATAAAAAGAACAGTTATTGCTCCTCTAGAATGCAAGAGAGAAAGTGATTTCCAGTTAGGATTTAAACATCTGTAGTTCCACATGTCATTTCCTTCGATATCAGATATTTTTATTACAGCTTTTTTATCTGATTTCCTGTAGAAGGGGATCCCTTGGATTTCTTTTAAATAAGTGTACCACTCTGCAAATGGCTTGGGGTGTGTGTGTGTGTGCGTGCATGTATTCATTTGTTTGTGTTTGTGTATACAGTTATAGGTACAGTGGGTATAGAAAAGAATCCCCGAATATATTCCCAGTTTGTTTGCTTTACAGCCTTAAATGAAAACACACAAACTAATATTTCTTCCCAGCTTTATTTACTCAATGCCACCTCTATCATCAAGTGAAATATATCAGAGCTACAGTTCAGAAAAATGATTAAAAAATCAAACACAAGACCTGCTGAGATTAATAAAGGACCCCCCCCCCCTTTTGCTTTAATGACCGCCTTGAGTCTGTTGGGATTCTTCTCTATCAGCTTTGCCCACCTAGATTGTGTAATATTTGCCCCCCACTCTTCTTTACAGTTTAACTGTTCAAGTTCGCTCACATTGGATGGTGGGCGTTGGTGGTCTGCTATCTTCAGATCTTTCCACAAATTTTCAGTGTGATTGAGGTCTGGGCTCTGACTGGCCACACCAGGACATTCACTTTTTTCTCCTTCAGTCCCTGTGTTGGTCCATTTTGCTGTGTGCTTCGAGTCATTGTCATGTTGAAAGGTGAATATTCTGCCCATCTTCAACTTTCTGGCAGAGGGTAGCAGGTTTTCCTCAAGAATTTGATGGTATTTTGCCCCATCCATTTTTCCTGCTACCCTAATAAGAGCCCCAGGCCCCCCATAACAGGATGCTGCCCCCTCCATGCTTTACTGTAGGTATGGTGTGTTGTGGATGGTGAGCTGCATTGGTGTACTGGTTGGTATTGAGGCCAAATAGTTTGATTTTGGTCTGATCTGACCATAAGACCTTTTTCCACTTGGCATCAGAATCTTCAAGGTGCATTCTGGCAAAGCTCAAACAAGCCTTCATGTGGCCTTTCTTGAGAAGTGCGACCCTCCCAAACAAGCAACAATTGTGCAGCGCTTGTGGAATTGTTGTCACATGCACACAATTAATGACCACTCTTTGCCATCAAATCCTGTAACTCCTTCAAAGTGGCCATTGGAATCTTGGTAGCCTCTCTTACCAGTTTCCTCCTTGCTCTTCCATCCAGTTTGGAGGATCCAGGGAGGGTCCTAGTCATACCAAACACTTCTTTATGATGGACTTTACTGTGATTCTTGGGATTGATAATGTTTTTGGTCTCCATCTTCTGCCTTATGTCTATCCACAACTCTATCCCTGAGGTATTTTGACAGTGGACCCCCACCCCTATTCAGTTGTTTGCTGTCAGTTGCACCATCAAGCAAGGGAATGAATGCTCCAGGAACAGCTTCACTAATCACACTCATTACAACTGAGCACAGGTGGAAGGAAGGCAGTAACCGCAATGGAAATGGTGGGCACTGACACCTGATTGAGTTGGGGGGGTTTGTCATTTATTCATCTCAGTATTTTTTATTTTTTTTATAATTCTTTGAACTGTAGCTGTGATATCTTTCACGTGGATGTTAGAGGGTGCATTGAGTAAGTAAAGCTGGAAAAAATATTGGTTTGTGTGGTTTCAAAGGCTGTAAGTCAAAAAAATGGGTATATTTCGAAGGGGATTTCTTTTCTATACCCACTGTATGTGGGAGAAACACACTGTTGCACCAGGTACACTCATAGCTAACCTTTTGAGGTTTGTTTTGTATACTGGTAAATTCCCATTACTACTTTTAGTAGTAATAATGTCTGGCACTTACGCTCACTTTTTTTAAATCTTTACAGGGCTGCTGGAGGAGGAGCTGTTGAAGCTGGACCAGAGTTTGACAAGGACATGAGTGATGAGCTGGCTAAACTCCAGAGACTCTATGGTGGAGGTGACCTCACTAAATTTCCAGATTTCAAATTCACTGGTAAGTGTGGCTGCTGCCTCGCAGTAAGTAGACTCGGGTTCACTTCTCACGTCCTCCGTGTGTGGAGTTTGCATGTTCTCCCTGTGTCTGCATGGGTTTCCTCCCACAGTCCAAAGACACGCAGGTTAGGTGCATTGGCGATACTAAAATTGTCCCTAGTGTGTGCTTGGTGTGTGTGTGTGTGTGTGTGTGTGTGTTTGGGCTGGTGCCCTATGGTTTGTTTCCTGCCTTGTGCCCTGTGTAGGCTGGGATTGGCTCCAGCAGACCCCTGTGACCCTGTAGTTAGGATATAGCGGGTTGGATAATGGATGGATGGATGGATAATGGATGGATGGATAGTAAGTGTGGACAGGGTTTAACTTTGGAGATCTTGTCGAAATTCTCACAGCTATTGTGATTGAACTTCATGTGCCAGGTTCTGTTTTGTGACTGTATCTCTATTTTTTAATTTTAAAAGGTCACAATTAATGCAGGGCATACTTGAGCTTAAGGGTTGTAGGTGGCACTTGCCTATGACATAAACAAAGGATGACTTTTAAGTGTTGTAATGTACAGTATTTTGAGCATGTAAACTAAATTATAGTGCTTTCATGTAAAAGCACTGAGTGAATCTGGCAGAGTGAAAAATTTGTTGTACTCTTAGATGAATCATCTGTCAGACCTGGGTCTGCTCAGCTACTTGTATTTGTGAAAATCTGCTTTGACAGATTTTTGATTCACATAGAAATGAAGTGTAATGTGGTGGATGTGGCTTGGAGACTGTGGCACAGGAGACAGAGCTGGAGGTGGCAGAGTTAAAGATGCTAAGATTGGCATTGGGTGTGACGAGGATGGACAGGATTAGAAATGAGGACATTAGAGGGTCAGTTCAAGTTGGGAGACAAAGTCAGAGAGGTGAGATTGCGTTGGTTTGGACATGTGCAGAGGGGAGATGCATGCTGGGTATACTGAGAGAAGGGTACTAAGGATAGAGCTGCCAGGCAAAAGGAGAAGAGGAAAGCCTAAGAGAACATTTATGGATATGGTGAGAGAAGACATGCATGTGATGGGTGTAACAGAACAAGATGCAGAGGACAGAAAGATATGGAAGAAGATGATCCGCTGTGACAACACCTAACGGGAGCAGCCGAAAGAATAATAATAAATAATAATTCTTTGCATTTATATAGCGCTTTTCTCACTACTCAAAGCGCTCAGCAATTGCAGGTTAAGGACCTTGCTGAAGGGCCCAACAGAACAGAGTCCCTATTGGCATTTACGGGATTTGAACCGGCAACCTTCCGATTGCCAGTGCAGATCCCTAGCCTCAGAAGAAGAAGAAGTAGTCAAGCATCAGTTCATGGATTTCAGGACCACCCAAAACACCTTCCTTAGTTTTGGCTTCATTTTTCTCGAGACCAAACTTATTTCTTAAATGCTGAAACGCATTGACGTTTCTATCCATTGCCTTGACAAAAATTTTCAACGTAATGGAGAACCTAATGAACAAAATGTCCTGAAATGCAAAGTGATGTTAAGGAAACAGTAGAACCGACTACCTAGTGCAGTGTCAAGTCTGAGTTGTGTCATTATGCTTAAGAGTCATATAAGACGTGGTAATCAGTAACAAATTTTTTTCTGGTAATTAAAAATGAATAATTTTTTAAATAAAATTAATAATGACAAGATAAACAACTCACAGCTGTTAGTAGCGTGTGGCATCCCCAATAGAATTACCGGCATTTATCAAAATGGTTATCCATCTTTATTGTCCAGTCACCCTAGTTGTCCAAGACCTGGAACATCATAACTAAAAAACGGGACGTGCTGCAGGACGAAAACGGTTTTAAGATTTGGAGTCAGCAAGTGAAATTTGTTAAAGTACAGATGAAAGAATCCCAGTAGCAAAATGCTTGTTGACCAGTGATATCAAGTATGTTGATGACACCAGGCTCACAGGACGCATATCTGGGGAGGATGAAAGCCACTATCTAAATCAAGTGGACTGGATGGTAAACTGGTGCAATAACAACTCTCTCACTCTGAATGTAAAAAAGACTAAAGAAATGGTATTTGATTTTAAGAGACAGAAATCTGTATGTTCACCCATTGTACTTCTGGGGGAGGAGGTAGAAATATCAGAATCCGAATATCTTTATTGTCATTGTAACAAATACAATGAAATTGGGTGCAGTCCCTGCAGTGTCAAAATATAAATAAATATAATTACAAAAGGATAAGAAGAAATAAGGTAGAACACAAACATTCAACATAAGAACCTTAATTGCATATGAACACTATTGCACAAGATGTCATCTATTGCACTGCTACATTGGAGGTGATGAGGTGGCATTCAGTGTCCTAATAGCAACAGGGTAGAAACTGCTATTCAGTCTATTAGTCTTTGTTTTGATGCTCCTCTATCTTTAGGGGTGTGAGGAATCTTTTAAGATGTTTTCTGCTTTCCTGAGGCAGTGAGAGCTGTGCAGTTCATCCAGAGAGGGTACAGGACAGCCGATGATCTTCTGGGCAGTCTTTACGATCCGCTGAAGTGTCTTCCTCTACGCTGTTGTGCAGCTGGAAAACCCCACGCAGATGCAGTTAGCACAGGATACTCTCAGTAGAGCAGCGATAGGACACCAGCAATTTTTGGGGGATGTTATTCTTCCTGAGGACTCTCTGCTGAGCCTTCTTCACCAGCTCAGCTGTGTTCATACCCCAGGACAGGTCTTCCATGATGTGGACTCCCAGGAAGCGGAAGTCTGACACCCTTTCCACACGGTCCCCTCCGATGTGGTTTGATGTCCGTTTTCCATTTTCCTGAGGTCCACAACGAGCTGCTTGGTCTTACTTGTGTTCAGGAGCAGGTTGTTGTCAGTTCACCATGCTGTGATTTGCTCCACTTCGTCATTATAGGTGGACTCATCCTCCCCAGAGATGAGCCCCACCACAGTGGTGTCGTCAGTCAAATAGTGACTGAATAAAAATACGTTAGGAATTTACCTAGATAACAGTCTTAACTGGAATACTAATACAGTAGAACCTCTGATCACGAACGTTTCCGAACAAGTAAAAATCGGGTTACGATCAAAAAGTTTTACATCTGATCACGACCACACACTCTGGTGGTGAACAAAAACACTGGCGGCCAGTTTCCCTTCGGGTTCATACGCGCCAATGATCTCCGCACGTGTTCAGTCTCTCCCTGTACATCGTTCTCAGTCAGACATGCGTTAATTCGCTGTGAACTCTGTGCTCTATTTCATGTGTTTTGCATTCATTTTGTGTTAGTGAAAAGAAAGTTTTGAAGAAAATCGAAATCCAATTAAAGAAAGAAATCATTGAAAGGTATGAGCGTGGCATTCGTGTTGCCGGTCGTGCCGCCAAGTACAAGAAGTCGAAATCTACTAGAAATCTATTGATTTTTCTAAGTTGGAATCTTCCTTCGCGGAGCCGGAGTCTCCCTCAAAACTGTAACCTCCTCTCCACCCAGCTTCCTCCTCACTTCCTTCACGCCAGAACTCGACTCATGCAAGGTTAGTTTTCTTGGTCGTTTAGGGTTCGTTTTTGTGTAAATAAAGGATTTTTCCCTGCGCTTAAAATTCATAAGAAAAAAATGTTTGCAGCGAGTGGTTTGTAAGGGTGTAGCGCCAACTCTTGTAATGTTAGTGTTTTCTGTTGTTCAAGGTTTTTACATTTAGCTTACTATTACATTGTGCATTCTATGGTATAATTAACTATTTTTGTGCTTAAAAATCTTTAAAAAAATATTTACATACAGTTCGTATGGACTGGAACGGATTAATTGTATTTACATACAGTCATATGAAAAAGTTTGGGAACCCCTCTTAATTCTTTGGATTTTTGTTTCTCATTGGCTGAACTTCCTTTTAATATCTGACATGCCTTATGGAAACAGTAGGATTTCAGCAGTGACAGTAAGTTTATTGGATTAACAGAAAATATGCAACATGCATCATAACAAAATTAGACAGGTGTATAAATGTGGGCACCCCAACAGAGATATGACATCAATACTTAGTTGAGCCTCCTTTTGTAAATCTATCAGCCTCGAGACGCTGTCCTCCTATAGCCTCTGATGAGTGTCTGGATTTTGGATGGAGGTATTTCTGACCATTCTTCATACAAAATCTCTCCAGTTCAGCTAAATTTGATGGACAGCCTGCTTCAAATCATCCCATAGGTTTTCGATGATATTCAAGTCAGGGGACTGTGATGGCCATTCCAGAACATTTTACTTCTCCCTCTGCTTGGATGCCTTTGTAGATTTCCAACTGTGTTTTGGGTCATTGTCTTGTTGGAATATCCAACCCCTGCATAACTTCAACTTTGTGACTGATGCTTGAACATTATCCTGAAGAATTTGTTGATATTGGGTTGAATTCCTCCGACCCTCGACTATAAAAAGGGCCCCAGTCCCTGATCTAGCCACACAGCCCCACAGCATGATAGAACCTCCACCAAATTTGACAGTAGGTAGCAGGTGTTTTTCTTGGAATGCGGTGTTCTTCTTCCGCCATGCAAAGCGCTTTTTGTTCTGACCAAATAACTCCATTTGTGTCTCATCAGTCCAAAGCACTTTCTTCCAAAATGAATCTGGCTTGTCTAAATGAGCATTGGCATACAACAAGCGACTCTGTTTGTGGCGTGAGTGCAGAAAGGGCTTCTTTCTCATCACCCTGCCATACAGATGTTCTTTGTGCAAATTGCACTGAATTGTAGAACGATGTACAGATACACCATCTGCAGCAAGATGTTTTTGCAGGTCTTTGGAGGTGATCCGTGGGTTGTCTGTAACCATTCTCACAATCCTGCTCATATGCCACTCCTGTATTTTTCTTGGCCTGCCAGACCTGCTGGGTTTAACAGCAACTGTGCCTGTGGCCTTCCATTTCCTGATTCCATTTCTTACAGTTACAGAAACTGACAGTTTCAGAGATGGCTTTTTGTAGCCTTCCCCTAAATCCTGAGACTGAACAATCTTTGTTTTCAGATCTTTGGAGAGTTGCTTTGAGGATTCCATGCTGTCACTCTTCAGAGGAGAGTCAAAGTGAAGGAAGCACAACTTGTAATTGAGCACCTTAAATACCTTTATATCTCATGATGGACACACCGGTCTATGAAGTTCAAGGCCTAACAAGCTCATCAACCAACCAATCAGCATTGAGCAGTGACAGGCATTCAAATCAACACAATGACAAGGGGACCCATATTTCTGCACAGCTGGTTTTTCACATTTGATTTAATTTCATACAACTAAATACTGTGTCACTAAAAATCTTTGTTTGGAAACCCCCCCCCCAACCCCAGTACTCCGAGGAAATGAAAGACATACCACTGTTATCTTTATTGTTGAAAGTAGAGTCAATTATTATGCAGGCTGAGAGGGGGTCCCAAACTTTTTCATATGACTGTACAATCTTATGGGGAAATTACATTCGGGTCGCGACCAGAGTTTTGGAATGAATTATGGTCGTGACCATAGATAGATAGATAGATACTTTATTAATCCCAAGGGGAAATTCACATTCTCCAGCAGCAGCATACTGATACAATAAACAATATTAAATTAAAGATTGATAATAATTCAGGTAAAAATCAGAGGTACCCCTGTACAAAAAAAATATTCTCTAGATGCAACCAGCACTTATTTCTCCTCCATAAACTCAAACTCTTTAAAGTAGACAAGGACCTCATGTTGTCCTTTTATCGCAGTCTGTGATCACTTTCCGTTTCATTGCCTGGTTTTATAGTCTGACAAACCAAAACTCAAAAAAGGTCCAGCACATTACGAAGTATGCAGCTAAAGTTATTGGGGCTGATGTAGATGATTTGACGTGTGTGTGTGTGTGTGTGTGTGTGTGTGTGTCAGAGGGCAGGCAATGTTAAAGAAACTGGAAATCACCTCAACTGACGACAGACATCCATTACATGTAGAACTAAAACTTCAGTAAATCAGGAAGGAGAGTCACTTTGAAAACCCACACAAATTGCTCCAGAAATTCCTTTCTTCCCTGTGCCATTTGACTTTTCAATAAGAAATATTGGAGATAATGATGAAGGTTTTGCTATATATCCTGTAACCTTTTTTTTGGTGTAACTATGTATGATCTAACTGCCTTACCTTAACCTGTCTTGTTTCTATTTGTTTTATTTCATTCTGTCTGTTATTAGATTTTTCATGTTTTCTTGTGTAAACATGACTAAATAAAGAAACCTTAAACCTTAAGGTGAACAGAACATCGATAATCGCTCCCATCTCCGTTCAGACTGCTCTCCTTTTACATTGTGCAGCAAT
Organism: Erpetoichthys calabaricus; assembly: GCF_900747795.2. Lineage (NCBI taxonomy): Eukaryota > Metazoa > Chordata > Cladistia > Polypteriformes > Polypteridae > Erpetoichthys > Erpetoichthys calabaricus. The sequence continues at coordinate 311,931,594 of NC_041397.2, forward strand.
CTGGGGCCACAGTGGGAATGGTAGTCCCTCTCAGGCAGTGCGGTTACAAAGTTCTGACTGAATAATTAGTGGGAGCTCGGCTGTTAGGGAATGGCAGGATGTGTCCCCAGCACCCCTAGATGAACTGTGATCTCTGCACCCAGAATTCTATCAGCTCTGATCTAGACCGCCTCTGCTCCTCATTTCTTTTAGGGCTAATATTTTTTTATTTCCTTTCTCTTCTTTTTTTTTTAAAAAAAAAAAGAACACAAAGCAATGGTTTGACATATCAAATCAACAAAAAATATTTATTTTTGACAAATGTTACTGTCTTGCATGTTGTATGAGCCTGCATACTCTGATTTCACATACTTATCACATACGTGTTACACAGCAAAGTCTGATCTCGCTCAAAGCGGCCCTTTGTATGTATTGCCACATTGCACTGCTTACAATACGTGTTGCACTGGTGTTTCCTTTTCAATTGTCTGTTGCTGTACATTCTCACATATGTTGTTATTGTGTACTGTAGAGAGACAAGTCACCCGTCTGACATCATGCCATGCCAATGCCACCAAGTTTTCCTCCCACATGAAAACCGTATTGTCACCTCTTTTCCTCTTCAGCCTGTGAAGGCCTCTGTCTCCTGTTCACCCTCACTGTGCCACAAGCTCCAATTCCCCTGCTCTGTAGCTCCATGAACAATTCTGGGCATGTATAAAAATTGTCCAAATGTACACAACATGACCCAAATGTTCACAGCCCTGAAGCAGGTCCAGCACAACCTGACTCCTGTATGTCAGTGTCTCCCGTCTTGTATTTGTCATTGATTTTAACCCTTTGCAACGCTAAACTGCATGTCCCGGGTGTTCCCTCGGTTTTGAAGCTCGCTCGGATCATTTTGAATTCTTTTTTGCTGTCTCCTCAGTGTCTGCCATCCCTCCAATGTTAGTGTCATCTGTGAATTTGACAAGTTTACTAACTATGCCATGTCTGTCAATAACGAGATTTAACAGCACTCAGCTGATGGAGTTCTGCTGCCAGCCTTTAGTTTTTCTGAAGAGTTTGCCAGTGCAGCATCTTTTAATGAGCCAGACATTAACTACTTGAGTGAGCCCCCTAAGCACTGGGCACGTGTGACACTGTCATGGATATCTTTGAACTAAGTGTTCAGAAGTCACTCTGCCTAGTGGTGCAGATAAGCGAGTGTCTGATATATTTTATTTGTTTATTTTTTGTTGTACAGACCCATTGGAAAAAGACAAGTCAATTCTACAGTCATTTACACACTAATGTAGACGAAATGTTCGCCAAATGTCTTGGATTGTAACTTCATGTTTCTTGATATTTGAGAGTAAAATTTAAACTACCGTGTCTGTCTGTCTTTCAAAAGATTTAAACAGGAGAGTTTCCTCATTTTTGTTTCTTTTTTCTTCTGTGTGTTCTTATGTTCTCGTATACAAAGTATAGGGAAAGTATTGTAATCATCCAAAAATTTCGATTTTGATGAATCTTGAAGTTTAGACCTCCCCGAGTCAGATTTACTTTCTCGTAGGGAAAGTACTGTAATCGTCCAAAAATTTCGATTTCGAGATTTTATGACTCTCAATGTTTTAGACCTCCCCAAGACTGATTTACTTTCTCATAGGCAAAGTATTATAATTGTCCAAAAATTTCAATTATGATGAATCTCGACGTTTAGACCTTCCTGAGTCCGATTTACTTTCTCGTAGGCAAAGTATCGTAATCATCCAAAAATTTCGATTTTGATGAATCTTGACATTTTAGACCTCCCTGAGTCCGAACATACCATTTTTGGAATTCTGTCTGTGTGTGTAAACACGATAACTTGAGTACACTTTCAGTCAGTCAGGTCAACCAAATTTTGCATACCAGTATTAGGTACACAACAACTTTTGGGCTATTTTCGCTAACCGGAAGTGGTACTTTTTTATTCATGCAGCTGCAGAGTCTGATTTATTCAACTTTACTTTTATAATAATTGTTCAATATATTGTTGATTTGATTTGTTCTTTAATGTAGATAAGATATAATCCTTATCTTGCGGTTTACTCCTCAAATATCCATCCCCATATCTGAGTATACGAGAAAGTCGAAGGGAGACGACTCCTGATTTTTTGTTCTGAATCCTGCAGCAACCAATGCCTGAAAAGTGTAGAAGTGAAGCTTAAATATTAGAAATGGAGAAGCGTCAAATGGATGTGGAAGCCGAGTGTCCATTTGTATAAAGAAGGCTGCTGTGTAGATGTTCTGTCTCTGTGCTCTATTGCTGTAATTATTTATTATAGACACAGAGTTTGGGGTGTTGTCTAGTTTGAGTGTTACACATGTGGCAGGAGGCGGGGGGGGCTAGACCCAGCCGGGACGCCTGGAAGGACCGGGAGGCGGTCTATACGTTCCCCGGGCCACGAAGGGGCAACTGCCCTGGATGATGAGGGGACCACAAGGACGACGGAGCAAAGAGGCTCAAACCCATTGGGGCCCGTGGCCACTGCCAGGGGGCGCCCTGAGCGTCGTGGAGCCTGGGAAACCTGCACTTCTGCCACACCTGGGCAGGTGGAGGAAGAACTTTCCAGGGACGCCCAGAATGCTTCCGGGTGCTAGTGCGGCACTTCAGCCACACCAGGAAGTGCCGCCAGAAGGTCGTCCACAAGCACCTGGAGCACATCCGGGTGGACATAATAGGGGCCGCCTTCTGAGAGTCAGGAGCTGGAGGTGGACGAAGCTCTAGTGATGAGAGGAAGAAAGGCGGCCCACGGACATTTAAAGGCCAGAGGAAGGGTGTTGTGGTGCAGGAGCACAGTGTGTGTTTGGGCACACTTGTTTAATAAAGAGCGTGTGTTTTATGAACTGTCGGTGTCCATTTGATTGTGTCCGGGTTGAACATCTCGCACACCCCAGTGATTGCCGGCACACGTGGACGCCATGTTGAAGTCCTTTTGTTTGCTTCACATCAGTGAATCCTTATATGAATGTCTGTTTAGACCTTTGGTGGCTAAAGTGTGTTTTAAAAGTGTGGCTGCAGTTATCATTGGCCTCCTCACTGGTTTAACATCCCGTCTTCTGGATTTACCAAGGTTAGTAGGTTGCCCCACCAAATCTTTTGTTCCTCCAGAGAACCAACCAACCCCAACGAATACTTTTTGGAACACACTGGCGGTGGCTCTGAGGTAGGGATCTGTGACGGCAATCTGAAGGTGGCCAGTTTGAATCCTGTAAACGTCAAAAGTGACTCTGATCTGTCCTGGGTATGGCGTTAATCTACAGTAAATGTCGGCCCGCCAACGTGCAAGGAAAAACCTGGGGGTTGGTGGCAGAATTGGCACTCCGGCCACTGGTTCCACTCTATCTGAACTGGTGTGGTGGTACTGAGGTGTCACCCGTCGCGTGGCTGCACTCGGGTCCTAATCTGGGATCCGGAGGTGGTTTGTCATATGGTGGGTGCGCCAATGCGCGGTATCAGCGCCTGCTTCTAACCTCGTAGGTATAGAGAGACATCTGCAACTCTGAGGTTCATCTGACGGCTCCTGTCCACTCGCAACTCCTGAATTTTAGTCCTGTGATGTAAAAAAATCCTTGAATTGGGGGGGCTACAGGATTTCAGTGCAAATGCCAGTCGTGAGTTTACATGTTGTACATTAGTGGAGTAGAAATGAAAAGCTCTTCTAATAATCTTTCAGGTCTAAGCTTTACAGACTGGTAACTTTTATTTTTCTTTTGTGTTGCTCTTTTTCCTGCAGATCCCAAGCTTGAAGACCTGACCAGCAAGTGAACAGGCCACGCCACGTGTTTCTCCTGTCCATATGCTTGTGGTGCGGTAGATGTTATTTAATAAATATTTGGGGAAAAATGTTGCCATACATTTGAAATCCTTTCTATTTTTTTTTGTGGTCTTGTTCTCAGACTGCAGGTTTTTATTTTGTGTTTTTTCTCACTGACTTGTTAACATTACAAGGCAGTTCATGCCGTTAATGAAACCAGTGCTCCGTAAAATGGTCCTACGTGGCTAAAAAAATGACGCAAATTTGGTGCTCCTCATAGTCGGAGTTAAAGCATTTGATCAGTTTTCCTACATTAGGAGATGTCGGCAGGATTTAGGAGAGCGTCCTGCCTCGCTAAGAGAACACCAAGACAGAAATCGATACACGTGTCCCAGTTAGAAACGCTGGACACCAAGGAGCTTGTAAATCGATCTCAGCTTGACAGACGGGTAGAGCAGAAGTCCGAAAGTCTCCATACACTTAGGGTGGACAATTGAAAACTCCCTTTATCAGCCCACCTCAGATTTTATATCATCAAGCTGTAAATTTGGCTTATCGTTTAAGATGACTACTTTGTGCAGGACAGTCATTTTTTTCCCACAATAATTCTTTGCATTTATATTGCACTTTTCTCACTACTCAAAGCAATTGCAGGTTAAGGGCCCAACAGAGCAGAGTCCCTATTGGCATTTACGGGATTCGAACTGGCAACATTCTGATTGCTGTCACAGATCCCTAACCTCAGAGCCACCACAAACCTCATGATATTTCACTTTTTATGGACTAGATCACAATTCCAGTGGGTCACAAGTTTACTTACACTTTTTATTTCATATTTGGTAGCATTGCCTTTAAATTGTAGAACTTCAGCCAAACGTTTTTGGTGTTCTTACAGTACACCCCTGGAATTGTGGCCCATTTCTCCATACAGAACTTCTTTGTCAGGGATCTCTCGTATTCATTAAGAAATGGGGGGTCCTTAGTCTTGTTCTGAAAAGCTAACCCTGCCAGTTCTCATGTCAGACGGTTTCTTGATTATAAGTTAAATACAGTCATATGAAAAAGTTTGGGAACTCCTCTTAATTCTTTGGATTTTTGTTTCTCATTGGCTGAACTTCCTTTTAATATATGACCTGCCTTATGGAAACAGTAGTATTTCAGTAGTGACATTAAGTTTATTGGATTAACAGAAAATATGCAACATGCATCATAACAAAATTAGACAGGTGCATAAATGTGGGCACCCCAACAGAGATATGACATCAATACTGAGCCTCCTTTTGCTAATCTAACAGCCTCTAGAGGCTGTCCTCCTATAGCCTTTGATGAGTGTCTGGATTCTGGATGGAGGTATTTCTGACCATTCTTCATACAAAATCTCTCCAGTTCAGTTCAGTTTGATGGCCAGCCTGCTTCAAATCATCCCATAGGCTTTCAATGATATTCAAGTCAGGGGACTGTGATGGCAATTCCAGAACATTGTACTTCTCCCTCTGCATGAATGCCTTTGTAGATTTCCAACTGTGTTTTGGGTCATTGTCTTGTTGGAATATCCAACCCCTGCGTAACTTCAACTTTGTGACTGATGCTTGAACATTATCCTGAAGAATTTGTTGATACTGGGTTGAATTCCTCGGACCCTTGACTTTAACAAGGGCCCCAGTCCCTGAACTAGCCACACAGCCCCACAGCATGATGGAACCTCCACCAAATTTGACAGTAGGTAGCAGGTGTTTGTCTTGGAATGCGGTGTTGTTCTTCCGCCATGCAAAGCGCTTTTTCTTCTGACCAGATAACTCAATTTTTGTCTCATCAGTCCAAAGCACTTTGTTCCCAAATGAATCTGGCTTGTCTAAATGAGCATTGGCATACAACAAGCGACTCTGTTTGTGGTGTGAGTGCAGAAAGGGCTTCTTTCTCATCACCCTGCCATACAGATGTTCTTTGTGCAAATTGCGCTGAAGTGTAGAACGATGTACAGATACACCATCTGCAGTAAAATGTTCTTGCAGGTCTTTGGAGGTGATCTGTGGGTTGTCTGTGACCATTCTCACAATCCTGCTCATATGCCGCTCCTGTATTACTCTTGGCCTGCCAGACCTGCTGGGTTTAACAGCAACTGTGCCTGTGGCCTTCCATTTCCTGATTCCATTCCTTACAGTTGAAACTGACAGTTTAAACCTCTGAGATGGCTTTTTGTAGCCTTCCCCTAAACCAGGAGACTGAACAATCTTTGTTTTCAGATCTTTGGAGAGTTGCTTTGAGGATCCCATGCTGTCACTCTTCAGAGGAGAGTCAAAGGGAAGGAAGCACAACTTGCAATTGACCACCTTAAATACCTTTATATCTCATGATGGGACACACCTGTCTATGAAGGGGTACCCACATTTTTGCACAGCCAGTTTTTCACATTTGATTTAGTTTCATACAACTAAATACTGTGTCACTAAAAATCTTTGTTCAGAAAACACCGCAGTACTCAGATGTTCCTAGGAAATGAAAGACTTACCACTGTTATCTTTTTTGTTGAGAGTCAATTATTATTCAGGCTGAAAGGGGGTCCCAAACTTTTTCACATGACTGTACTGCTGTTGACGCACAGTGAAGATTCCGATCTTCAAATGGCTTCCTCTTTGCTCAGCTCACTGATAATAATAATTCTTTAAGTTTATATAGCGCTATTCTCACTGCTCCAAGCCACTTCAACCGCCACTAATGTGTAGCATCAACCAGGATGATGCGCTGGCAGCCATTTTGAGGCAGTGACCACACCACACATCAGCAATTAGGTGATCAAGGGATGAGAGAAGATAATTAGCCAATCAGTGTCATGGAATGATTAGGGGTTCAGAATGACCAGGCCGTGATGGACATCTGGGTACACCCTACTCTTTACGCAGGATGCCCAGGGGTCTTTAATGACCACAGAGTCAGGCCCCCGGTTTTACATCTCACCTGAAGTACAGTGTCATTTTTACAGCTCTGTGTCCCTGTCACTGCACTGGGATCTGCATTTGGAACACCGGGTGAGCACCCCCTGCTGGCTTTACCAACTCCTCTTACATCTGTGGGTGTGTGTGTTCATCTTGAAGAAATACTTCTTTAAAAATATTGGAAAGAAAGCAAAATCAGTGAAGGACTAAGAAGTGCTAAGTTGCTTTGGTTCTTCAGACAGCGTAGCCGCCTTTAGTGTTAAGTTTACCCTCAGAAAAACAAAACCAAAACATGGAATTTGTTTAACAATGTAACAGAAACATCCATATTAAAACATAAACGTTAATACAGTAGGAAAGGTCCATCGTGTCACCAACACACAACCTGATGTCCCAACCTAGACAATGTTTCTTTGTGCACTTCGAATGTTTTTTTAGTCGCTTGCACATGAGAAGGTAGAATGTCGGTGCCTGATCCGCGTGATCGATGCCATCCATTGTGTTATTGTGGGCTGCCACATTTCCCCCAACACAAACAATGACAGTTGTGGCACCGCGAATGGTGCTGAGGGGGCGAACGCCTTCCTTGTCCTTCTACTTGATTGCAGTCATTTTTTCACCAGGCATATCACAGCGGTTCAGTCGTGAAGTGTCATCAGTATCGCTGTCCTTGTCAAAGACCGGTCCACACTGTCCTCACTATTGCTGGTCTCAACTGATGGTTCAGTTTCAGTTTGTTCTAAAACCTGCCTTACAGCTTCACATGTACACACCATGGCTCCACCCCACTCATGAATATTGATTAGAACTTTTTTTTTTTTGCAGCATAATTTTACACACGCCATGGTTTGCTTTAGTTGGAGGCTCCGCCCCACTCATGAATATTGATTTTTTTTTTTGGCAGCATAATTTTACATACACCATGGTTTGCTTTAGTTAGAGGCTCCGCCCAACTCATGAATATTGATTTTTTTATTTGCAGCATAATTTTACACACACCATGGTTTGCTTTAGTTGGAGGCTCCACCCTACTCATGAATATTGATTTTGGTTTTTTTTGTTTTGGCAGCATAATTTTACACACACCATGGTTTGCTTTAGTTAGAGGCTCCGCCACACTCATGAATATTGATTAGAAAGTCTTATTTTTTTCCAGCATAATTTTATCCATTAGATGGCAGCAGAACACTCTTGAGAAGCATCAGTGAGGCTTAATGCTGTTAACAGGATCATCACACGTCACCACAATTCTGACTCAGGGTTAACTGTACTTGCATAGAATTCTGGAATTAAATGCCAAGGAGGTTAAGGCAGGACGGGAGTGCCAACGGGGCCTGGAAATTGTATTTGAGAGACTGGTTGGATCAATAACATGCCACTGTGGTCGGCCTCCTTTCTGTGGCACCAGACCAGTGAAAACTTGGAACTATTGGCAGTTGATCACCTCTGGTCTAGGAACAGGGGGGCTGCCCCTCAGGGCAGAAAAAAAGGAAAATTAAAGAAACGTTTAACAAATAAAAAAGAAACTTTTAATACATCCACACTCCTTTACAGGTCTGTGCAAAGTTATATACAATTCCAGTTGTGTACAACACAAGATGCAAAAGGCACTTAAAGGATCAACCAAGCTAAGCGTCTGCAAGATAAATTAAAACACACGTAACAGAACACCTTGTCAAAAGATCAGAATTTTTTTTTTTTTTTGTTGTTAAGGTAACGCTTCTGCAATACCCAGAATGCCATATTCTTAGGTCTGGTATGATGGATTTGTGTTTGGGGATTCAGGACCTCTTGTAAAACTGAAAGAGGCAAATCAAAACCAGCATTTAGACTGAATGCTAAAGTAAATCTTTGGTTTGAGAGCCAACTTTGTTTGTCTTTGGTAGCCCCTTCCCACCACCCTCGCCTCATCTGGGGGTCTTAACCCCAAAAAGCCTTTGGATCAGTGTGTTTGTTTTACACGCCACAGCACAGTGGATGATGGCCTGAGTGAGGATATCCATACCCTGAATGTGGAGGGGTGCCCACCAGGGCTGGTTGTGTCTCAATGAGTGGTAGCAGATTTGCACGGTGGGGTCCTGCAAGACCCAACTTGATGTTTTTCTCTTAACTAATAGGACTGATGAAGCCAAAGTGATTCCTTGTTAAAACAGAAAGCGGCTGCTAAACTACCTCTAGATAGTGGGCTGCAGAAGCTTTGGAAGCCCTGAACTTGACATAGTGACCTTTTTTTTTTTTTTTGGGGGGGGTATCACACGAAGTATATTTAAAAAAAAAAAAAAAAAAAAAAAAAAGGTTAACAGAGTCTTGGATGTTAGCCAGGCCTCCTGCCCATCTGGTATGGTGGTCTTGTTGAGTGCCAGGGAGCTCCCATTCAGATTCCTCATTGGACTGCAGGTCCAGTCGAGTGAAGAAGTGAGGCGGTGGTTCTGGGATCGCCTCATGGAGGTTACCACACAGCTGCTCCTCTTTGCTTTTAAAGCATGAAGGACTGCGTGTGTTTGAAGTCCTGCGTGTACTGCAAGGGGGGGGGGGGGGGGGTGGAGAAAAAAAAAAGTGACAAAATGATACACAGCAGCGTCCCTTAATGAGGAGTGGCCCATCTCTCGAACTGTCGGTGCCCACGTTAATCAAGCATCACCAAGTAGGAAAAGCGTCCTGAGGGGCTGCGAAATCTCTAGGGGTCGGAGGAATAGCAGCTTCTTAATTTAGGAAGCGACTTGTGAGCCGCCTGAAGGGGGCGCCGCCCCGTTCAGGCAGAGATTCTGTGGGGAAAATGGTGGACAACAGTGAAGCTCGTGATTTGAAAGAAATGGAATATTGTCAACAAACCTTGCACATCACTCGATTGCTTCAAACGCTCATGGTCAGCTGACATTAAAGTGTTTTTTAATGTTAGTTTAATGTTCGTCCCCTGCTCGCTAAGCTTGCCAACCCCCAAACTGCTCTACACGCCAGCAGCTTCGCGTCTCTGCCACTCGCGTATGTGGATTTCACTTTCACCTAACAACAAACCTTGAAATTCTTGCGGATGCACCTCTTCACTACTTTTCCCTGATGACAACACGAATTAGACAATCTACAAGTCTCTGACTTAAAGTTTAAATCCGAATGATACTTCTGTCATATCACCACTGTCCATATATTCGATATTCACTGAGTAGCCTAATCATTTCTGTTTGTTTGCGCAAATGCGATCTTTACTATCAGTTTTTTGAGACTTTTGAATTTGAATACTTTCATAATCTCTAACCTGTTCTGCATTTATGTTTCATGCTGCATTTGACGTATTCGTTGCGTTATACGCTTTCGTTCTGTTTGGCTTTGAAATTCACACTCAAATGCTTTTTCAACTTACACTTTTACTGTTACACTTTAGTAAAAAACAATATTTGGAATTATCCATCCATCCATTATCCAACCTGCTATATCCTAATTACAGGGTCATGGGGGTCTGCTGGAGCCAATCCCAGCCAACACAGGGCGCAAGGCATGAAACAAACCCCGGGCAGGGCGCCAGCCCAACACACAACCCACGCACCAAGCACAATTTAGAATTGCCAATATTTCTTTCGCTTTACAGCCTTGCATGCAAACACACAAACTAATATTTTTCCAGCTTTACTTACTCAATGCAATCTCTAACATCCAAGTAAAAAAATATCACAGCTACAGTTCAGAAGAATTTAAAAAAATCAAAAACAAGAAATAATAATAAAGAATCCAACCCCCCCAAACTCAATTGGGTGTCAGTGCCCACCATTTCCATTGCGGTCACTGGCTTCCTTCCATCGTTGATCAGTTGTAATGAGTGTGATTAGTGAAGCTGTTCCTGGTCCATTCATTCCCTTGCTTGGTAGTGCAACTGACAGCAAACAACTGACTAGGGGTGGGGGGCCACTTTCAAAATACATCAGGGATAGAGTTGTGGACTGACATAAGGCAGACAGGAGATGGAGACAAAAACATCTCAAAGGCTTTATTTATCAATCCCAAGGAGCCCAGTAAAGTCCATTATCAAGAAGTGTTTGGTACGACTAGGACCCTCCAAAAACTGGATGGAAGATCAAGGAGGAAACTGGTAAGAGAGGCTACCGAGAGGCCAATGGCCACTTTGAAGGAGTTACAGGATTTGATGGCACAGAGTGGTCATTAATGGTGTGCAGGTGACAACAATTCCACAAGCGCTGCACAATGGTGGCTTGTTCAGGGGGGTTGCACTTCTCAGGAAAGGCCACGTGAAGGCTCGTTTGAGTTTTGCCAGAATGCACCTTGAAGATTCTGATGCCAAGTGGAAAAAGGTCTTATGGTCAGAGGAGACCAAAATTGAACGGTACACCTGGCAGAAATCCAATCCAGCTCACCATCCACCACACACCATACTTACAGTAAAGCATGGAGGGGGCAGCATCTTGTTGTGAGGGGCCTGGGGCTCTCGTTAGGGTAGAAGGAAAAATCGATGGGGCAAAATACTGTCAGATTCTGGAGGAAAACCTGCTACCCTCTGCCAGAAAGTTCAAGATGGGTGGAATGTTCAACTTTCAACACGACAACGACCCGAAGCACACAGCAGAATGGACCACACGGTGGCTGGAAGAGGAAGAAGTGAATGTCCTGGTGTTGCCAGTCAGAGCTCAGACCTAAATCACTGTGAAAATCTGTGGAAAGATCTGAAGATAGCAGACCACCAACGCTCACCATCCAATGTGAGCGAACTTGAACAGTTAACTGTAAAGAAGAGTGGGGGGCAAATATTACACAATCTAGGTGGGCAAAGCTGATAGAGAAGAATCAAAAATCAAAAACAGACTCAAGGCTGTCATCAGAGCAAAAGGGGGGGTCAACAAAATGACATTGAAATGGGGGGGTGATCCTTTATTCATCTCGGCAGGTCTTGTTTTTGTTTTTTTATCATTCTTCTGAACTGTAGCTGTGATATCTTTCACTTGGATGTTAGAGGTGGCATTGAGTAAGTAAAGCTGGGAAGAAATATTAGTTTGTGTGTTTTCGTTTAAGGCTGTAAAGCAAACAAAATGGGAATATTTCAAAGGGGGGGGGATTCTTTTCTATACCCACTGTACGCAGATCTATCCGTTTGTGAAGCACTCCACGTGAGCGGCGTTCATGCAAAGCGCTGCAGTGATTTAATGGCGCACACACGCACATAAAGATCAAGTGTGGATGAGCACAGACAAGTGATATCACGGGGTCGACACACAGGCGGTCGTGGATGCAGACTGTACCTGAAGGTAGGCGGGGCTGGATGGATGATTGACAGCAAAATGTCACACAGGGTCCACTGAGCCCTGCACTCCACAAACCCCTGGGATGTTCACAAAGGCAGGTGGGCATTAGAGAGCTAGATGAGAGGGGAATGATGGAGGGAGACTTTGGAAGCGCGTTGGGAACGCGACTAACTTGCGGTAATTTGTTATTTTACTGAGGCGTCTCCCAGGTTTAAACAGCGGGAAGGTGAATCTCCTGAAAGTAGGCCTGTGAATTAAGCCCCCCCCCGTTATCAGGCTTTGCTCTCATTTAGTATGTGTGAGTGTCTCGACCATTTTATCTCGGTGCCCTCTGCAGTATTATTCTTCTTCTTGATGTTGATGTGTGTCGCAGCTCAATACACGACTCTTGAGTACTTTGTGAAAGTGGATTAAATCTTTTATTTCAACATAATCACATCCCTTTGAATATTAATATAATTATCTCTGTGGTGAAGCCATGATATAAATATGAGGAAACTACAAAGCGTCATCGTGATTTCCAAGGGTTGTTTTGTGGCCCTGGGGTGCAGTAAAATTGTGACGTCATTTATTCTCTTATCTGGGAGTGCGTGTAGGACCCTTCATAACTACTTCTCATGTCCCACCCATTCTTATCCTAGTCGGACTTTAGTGCAATTCCTAGCAGTAATGCTGAGATGCTTGATCAATATGGGCCCAGGTCTCCATTACTGTGAGGTCAGGCCCTAAACGTTAACACTGAGCACATAACCAGCTGCAGGTCAGATAATACCCACCTGTAACCCAGTATAAGTCTTATGCAGTTTTACCCCACCCACATAATTAAAAATTCCATCCATACATTATCCATCCAACTATATCCCAACCACAGGGTCACAGGGGTCTGCTGGAACCAATCCCAGCCAACACAGGGCGCAAGGCAGGAAACAAACCCTGGGCAGGGCACACGCACACACTATAGACAATTTTAGAAACGCCAATGCACCTAACCTGCATGTCTTTGGACTGTGGGAGGAAACCCACAGTGTTTCCACAGACACGGGGAGAACATGCAAACTCCACACAGGGAGTTCCCGGGAGGCGAACCCAGGTCCCCAGGTCTCCCAACTGTGAGGTAGTAGCGCTACTCACTGCGCCACTGTGCCGCCCCCCCCCCCCCCCCATCTATTATCCAACCTGCTATATCCTAACTACAGGGTCACAGGGTTCTGCTGGAGCCAATCCCAGCCAACACAGGGCGCAAGGCAGGAAACAAACCCTGGGCTGGGTGCCAGCCCACCACAGTAATTAAAAATTTTGATTGCCAATCAGATTGGGCTCCACTTGCCCAGAGCCCCGCCCACTTACTTGCATGGCTCTTCTGTGTAAAACCCCGCCCACTCTTCCCAAATTTGCTATTATTACAAATGAATGAACTCCACCCTCCCAATGACAGCATGCTGCTTAACCTAGACTCCTCCCACTTCACTCTGCTGTGCTTAGCCACACCCATATTGTCCTTCATGGGCTCTAACTTAGGCAGTAGTCCCCACCCCACTCATTGTGCCTGCTGTGCCCACTCAGTCCCTGCTGAAGACCCAACCCGGCACAGGTTGGCCACTCCCATATTCTAATCCTCACCCACACAGCCCTGCTCACTTGTCTCTTCTCATGCTTTCGGATTTGTTTACTTACTTCTTGTGGAGGAGCCCGGTACTGGTTGGCTTCATTTCTGAAAGGAAAGAAAAGCAGCATTAGGCCATGGCAAGCAGCGTGGACAGCCCATGGGCACCAAACAGATGTGGGAGAGAACAGGCCGTGCAGGTCCAGAAAGTCCAACATGCTGAGACGACTACACCCTTCTCGTATGCCGTAAGACCAACGAGCTCCTCTACGTGACCTGAGATGGAGCCATTCGCTCAAGAGAAAGTCCGATAAACATCCAAACAAGCCAGCCTTGCCCTGAGCAGCAGGCACAAGTGGCAGGGTGCCACCTCACAGCGGCCTATGCATGCCTCCAGTACACACCAGACTCGGGGGGGGCACACACCATGCATCATGCAGGCTGGCACTCCACTCACATTTGCATTGGTTTGTGCAGCGCTGGCTGGTTGATCTGATTGATATCTTCGTATTGGGGAATCCAAAATGATCTACGACAGTTTGGAAGAAGTTGAAAGAAATTGAACAGTCAGTGTCCTCGTCACTCAATGCCTTGGCATGCACTTTGTGTGGCCTGGGGGCTGGCATTGGAGAGATCAGCCTCACTTTCTAACAGATGGTGTATTGAGCAAGGCGATGAACCACACAAGGGCTACTTCAGGTCCCCGCAGTGTGACACCGAGTGAGTCACTTAACAGATATCCGCTAACACCTGTAGCAGATTCTGATCTTGCATATCCTATTCTGTTAAATACCATAATAATAATAATTGTTATTATAATAATAAATGAACACTTGAGTGGCCAGATAACCCAATCAGCTGTTTTCCTCACTCAATCATGCTTGTATAGCACCTTTCATGCTTCAAACCAACACAGTGAGAGTCAGCAGTGGGATTTCAAGTGGAAACTTTGTGAGATTCACTTCCTGTTTTACACCACCGGGTGGCAGTAGCAGTTAGAAAATGTAGGCCAGTCAGAAATAAATGGAAAAAGGCGTAATAAAATATCAGAGCACAGAAAATAAATAAATAATAAAAATAAAAATATTGGCTATCACACACCACCCTTTAGCTTGACCCTCGATTGATACGTACCTCCTAGTGCGACCTCCTGGAATAAAAGGAAAAGAAAGCCGTTAAACATATAGTGCCTTTCACAGTGTTAGTACAAAATGTTTCATACACCTGCATTTTATATACTGCATGTCACAAAGACCACCACATTCCTAACTATGTCCACCAATCAGGCTGAGCCCCCTTTACTAAGAGAGCCTGTCCATCCTGACAGCCTCAAGTATCAAGGGGAATCCCAAAGATGGTAATAATGGGATTTGGGGTTCTGTGAAAAAGTCTCCTCTGGGCTTGCCAGTTTGACACAGTGAGTGCCTTTCACACTATCTATCTATCTATCTATCTATCTATCTATCTATCTATCTATTATATAGTGCCTTTCACATTATCTCGCTATCTGTTATCTATTATATAGTGCCTTTCACATTATTTATCTTATATAGCACCTTTCACTATCTATCATATAGTGCCTTTCACATTATCTATCTATCTATTATATAGTGCCTTTCACATTATCTCACCATCTGTTATCTATTATATAGTGCCTTTCACATTATCTCGCTATCTATTATATAGTGCCTTTCACATTATCTATTATATAGTGACTTTCACTCTATATTATATAGTGGCTTTCATATCTATTATACAGTGCCTTTCACATTATCTATCTTATATAGCACCTTTCACTATCTATTATATAGTGCCTTTCACTCTATATTTTATAGTGGCTTTCATATCTATCTACTATATAGTGCCTTTCACATTATCTATTTATTATATAGTGCCTTTCACTCTATCTATATTATATAGTGGCTTTCATATCTATTATATAGTGCCTTTCACATTATCTTGCTATCTACCTAACTTATCTATTATATAGTGCCTTTCACATTATCCATCTATTATATAGCACCTTTCACTATCTATTATATAGTGCCTTTCACATTATCTCACTATCTATTATATAGTGACTTTCACTCTATATTATATAGTGGCTTTCATATCTATATTATATAGTGCCTTTCACATTATCTATCTTATATAGCACCTTTCACTATCTAATTATTATATAGTGCCTTTCACTCTATATTATATAGTGCTTTTCATATCTATCTATTATATAGTTCCTTTCACATTATCTTACTATCTATTATATAGTGACTTTCACTCTATATTATATAGTGGCTTTCATATCTATATTATATAGTGCCTTTCACATTATCCATCTATTATATAGCACCTTTCACTATATTTATTATATAGTGCCTTTCACTCTATATTATATAGTGCTTTTCATATCTATTATATAGTTCCTTTCACATTATCTTGCTATCTACCTGTTATTTATTATATAGTGCCTTTCACATTGTTCATCTATTATATAGCGCCTTTCACTATCTATCTCTCTATTATATAGCGCCTTTCACATTATCTATAGATAGGCAGACCGGTAGAGCCTTTCTCTCTCTCTCTCTCTCTCTTATTTAGTGTCCAGTGCTTCCTTACTTGTGTACCACAGCAGGTGTTCCTCTCCTCCTCTTCCACTAGATGGCACCCGTGTTCACATTAGTGTGTCCTCCTGTAAGTTCCCTTGCTCTTCCTCCTCCTTTCTTTAGATGCACTTTTGCTGCCAGTGGTCCTTGGCCTGGCCACTCCCTGTGGTCCCTGTGAGTGTGTTTTACTCCCGTGCTCACTATTTCTAAAGACTTTGGGTGAGGCTGATTGGTGTGTGTGTGTGTGTGTGTGTGATGGTCTGTCAGTTTTTTTTTCTTAATATAGTGCCTTTCCAGGTCTGTATCATAACAGTAATCACTTAAGTTGGTCATTGTGTCTCTGCCTTTCATGATGAGCATTGTGAATTTGTCACGTAACCCTTGTTTAATATAGCGCCTTTATCAAGTGGCACCTTACAGTCTATTTGTTCTGTTCATTCCAGTTATTCAGAGAAACCCCTCCAGTAAAGTAAACGTTTCTGGTGTCCTCCTGCTTGGTTCAAAAGCTAAGCAGGATGTGACCATGACTAGGAACTGGCATCCTTGTCCACCCTGGGCATTTGTTGTAGGGGTGAGGAGAGTGCTGGGCACAACCCTGTGGAGGCTGAGTGTGTATATATATATATATACACACAGTGTGTCCTGTCTTCATATTGTCGATGAGATCAGAAAAAGCAAACTTACTTCCAAAGTAGCCGCTGCGTTGGGCGAAGTATGCGCCTAACCCACAAAGGGAGATGATGAGGGCCAGCACCACCACAGCTGCCACGATGCCAGGCACATTCAAGTCATCTGTGGACACAAGACAAGACTGTCAGACCACTGGCACAGCCCTCCCTTTCAATCAGAGAGGGTCCGCTTCTTATATTGTGTAATTTGTGGTCCCTAACACTATGGGGGGGTGTCCATAACAGGAGTTCACTCTGCGACCTTCACCATTTCAGCTAAGAAGCTGCCATAGAAACCCACCTGCACACCTCTCAGCGTGAAGGAGCTGGGCACAGATTTCAAGACCCCCCCCCCCCAGCCTACACATTCAGTGTCCCTGTGACCAGACGCACCCCACTCAGTCCATGGACTCACCGATCTGCATGTGCTTGGGGTTGCAGCGCTGGGGGACTCCCACGCCGTTGAAGGCCTCGCAGTAGTAGTTGCCCGTGTCCCCCTTGGCGGCCCTCTTGAACTGCTGTTTGGGGGACAACAAAGAAGACGAGCGTGTGAGCAGGCGGGCAGGCATCGGCCATTTACAGGGGCATTCAGGCCACTGACACCAGAGCCCCTGGATTGCCCAGGAGGCCTGCGTCCTCACGTGATGAAAATGCAATTTAAGATTTCATGGCATTTCAGAGCACTTCACGTCCACAAAACGTTACTCCGCATAAACAAACATGGAACCAATCCACGGGCTTTACTTGACAGGGCACCTTTCATTGTGTCCACTACTTCAGAGGGCACTACGAGACTGGGGTCTCACTAAACTGAGACGCACACGGAGCACCAGTCTATACATTATAGAGCGCCTTTAATGGTGAGCACTTTACATGACCTGTCTTTATGAATCTATCTGTCTGTCTATTACACCATGCCTTTACATCCATGATATAGCACCTTTTATATCTGTATACCTAAGCAACATGAGCATGGGAAAGGCACTATATAAATAAAATGTATTATTAGCTACCAGTAATGGCGCACTGCTATAACGATAACGTGCAGTGAATCCACTTGATGTGAGCATTCCTAGTCGTCCTCCTCTTTCTCTGTACGTTTACCATTCGTTTGCTCAGAGGTTGATGCTCTTGCTCCTTCCTGAGCGGCTCTTCTTTTCTCCACCCTAGCGGCCCGCTGCTTCTCTTCTTTAGTCAGCATCTTTTCGCGTTAAAACTGATGAAGTCCATGTTTGTGTTGTAATTACTTAGTACGTTTTCCTTAATTTTTCACTTAAGCTGGCCCTTAAGTCTTCAATCTGCCTCAAGAATCCATATTACTAACCGAGAATGCTAAACGGGATGGACACAGGGACATCCGGCCATGGGCCGTAGCCGCAAAAAGACGTACTGCGCAGGCGCAAGAAAGGGCCGCGAGAGGCGGATGAGGGGCCGCGAGAGGCGGACAAGACCACAGAAAAAAGGAGTGAGCAAAGAAAAAAGAAGACAAAGAAATGAGACGCCGCAAGCACAGAAAAAAGGAAAAGGCAAAGAAAAAAGTAGTCAAAGGCAGGCACCGCACGAAACCCATTGCACACGAAACTAGCACACAAAAAAAAAGAAGACGCTCGCGCACAACAGCAAGGCACCCCCCCTACAGGCACCGGACGGGATACACACCAAGAGGGGGTTTTAACAAGCCCCTGGAACACAAAACGAAAGAAGACGCTCGCGCAACAACAATCCTCACCCACACACCCCCCCCCATCAATAAGAAGTGACACCCAAAGCCACATATCTAAAGGAAACGTCCATATTAAACATACGTCATCTCAACACCTTCACACTAGGCAGCATAGGTGGATCTCCTTACAATAAAGCACTATTAACCGTTCAACTGGAGAAAAGGCTCCATATTAACAGTGAGTGCGATCCTCCTTACTACTTATCCATATTTCGCACGCTGAGGAACAAACAAGTCATGCATACACAGTCACGGGTACAAAACGATTCGGATCGGATAACGGGACCAAACACACGAACACGAATGAAACCAAAAAAATACACGGCGGCGCATACAACGCGCTTCGGAAAATACGTGAGAAAAAATGTCTCGGATCAAAAAACGCAAAGCTCAAGTAACCCCGTTACAGAGACGTGCCCAAATGGACAGACACAATGAACGTAGATGCATACAGCGCGCGTCTCAAAGTGCTGCATCGAAACAAGCACGATTTCAAAAGAAAGAGCTCGCGACTCAGACATACAAAAAAGGGAGCAAAGCAACGCGCATATGACCGGCCAGAAAACAAGCAAGCAGGACTCCAAAAGCAGAAAGCTCAACTGACCGACATACAAAAACGGACAAGGCTCGATACAAACAATGCACGACGTAGACTGAAACGGACTTTGCGCAAAGCGGAGGCGGATCAATTAAAAATCAAAAATAGCGCGTCACAAATAATGGACATGCAACAACGTGGCACTCAAACACCACAAGCAAAACATGCCCGTCGCAGACATCAACACCAGACGTCTGCTAAACGCTTACGCCAGTTGGCTGACAACGCTTTCAATAATGAGTCCACTATTGAGGAAAATTCATTGGGATTAATGAATGTCATTTGCAATCATTGTCATTCACTTAACTTCCCAGAAGAAACAACTGGCAATACAAATAATGAATTTACACGTTGTTGTCAAAAGGGGCAGATTAGACTGCCTCCTTTACATTCATATCCTGTATATCTACAGAAGCTTCTAACTAACGATGTGCCTGAAAGTAAAAACTTTATGAACTGCATTAGATCCTACAATAGTTCATTTGCTTTTGCATCTACCGGAGTAAATATCAGGCCACCAAAAGGCAATGGCCCATACTGCTTTCGCATATGTGGTTAACAAAACGCACTATATTATGTCCAAAAAATATTAATGTTAATCACATTAATAACCAAGTCATTTCATTACTTCCTGGAGAGGCACAGCTCTTTCTAATCTCTGGCAAAGTTGACTCTGATGACGACAATGAACATATAAATTTCCCCTTAGAATATTTGAACACTATTAACCCTGCCGGATGACCACAACACAACCTTACCCTTAAAAACGGAACAATAATCATGCTATTAAGAAACCTTAACACTAAACAGGGTTTATCCAATGGCACACGTTTAGTCGTCAACACCATGACACACAATGTTATTCAAGCAACAGTTCTTTCAGATTCACATGCTAACAATACTGTTCTCATTCTTGGAATTGACCTTACGAGTTTTGACCTAGAATTACCTTTTACATTGAAACACCGACAGTTCCCCATTAAACCTGCATTTGCCATGACCATCAACAAATCACAAGGACAAACCATGGACAAGGTTGGCATCTACCTCTCTGAACCCGTTTTTGGACATGGACAACTTTATGTTGCCTTCTCACGTGTTCGACGTTCATCTGACGTTAAAGTTAAAGTTATAAATAATCCATGCCAAGGAAGACTCATTCAAAGACAAGACGCCATCTTTACTACTAATGTTGTATACAAAGAAATATTCCAATAAAACATTACTCTATGCCAAACACTCTATTTTGTATTTATATAGGCATCATCCAAACCTGCACACTATTCTATATCTAATTCATACATCTCACTCTTTGTCATGCCCCAACGCCAGGGGTTGGCGAGCGAAGCGAGCAGGGGGCGGAGCCCCCTAGTGATTTAAGATATGAAGAGGTAGGGGAAGTGACAGCGAAGGTGGTAGGGAATGAGAACGATGCCCGTATGCATGCGCCACACGGCCGCCCTGCTGGCCGCTGCCAAGAGTCGATTCTACAATAAAATTTAAAAGAGAAGTAACCTTAGGGGTCAATCATCACCCCGGCAGCAGACAGTAGACGTCACGTAGTACATGTGTACCAAATGTCAGGTCAATGGGTCAAACGGTGTGCGAGCGACAGGTGATTTAAAATCCTGGACAAACAAACAGACAGCCACATTAGGGTATTATACTGTATATATATAAAGATTATATAGTACCTTTCACATTTATCTATTATATAGTGCCATTCATATCTATCTATCTGTTATATAGTGCCTTTCATCTATTTATCCATCTATCTAAGCACCTTGAGCATGGGAAAGGTGCTATATAAATAAAATGTATTATCTATCTGTTATTTAGTGTTTTTCATTTCTATCTATATCTCTTATATAGTGCCTTTCATATCTATCTATCTATCTTATAGTGCCTTTCATTTCTATCTATCTATTATATAGTGCCTTTCACATTTATCTATTATATAGTGACTTTCACATTTATTTATCTTTATATAGTGCCTTTCATATCTATCCATCTATCTAAGCACCTTGCACATGGGAAAGGTGCTATATAAATAAAATGTATCATCTATTATATAGTGACTTTCACATCTGTCTCTTATATAGTGCCTTTCATATTTATCTATCTATCTTATAGTGCCTTTCATTTCTATCTGTATCTATTATATAGTGCCTTTCACATTTATCTATTATATAGTGACTTTCACATTTATTTATCTTTATATAGTGCCTTTCATATCTATCCATCTATCTAAGCACCTTGCACATGGGAAAGGCGCTATATAAATAAAATGTATCATCTATTATATAGTGACTTTCACATCTGTCTCTTATATAGTGCCTTTCATATTTATCTATCTATCTTATAGTGCCTTTCATTTCTATCTATATCTATTATATAGTGCCTTTCATATATACCCATCTATCTATCTAAGCACCTTGTGCATGGGAAAGGCGCTATATAAATCAAATGTATTATTATCTATTATATAGTGCCTTTCATTTCTATTATTATCTATTGTAGAGTGTCTGCCTTTCACATCTATCTTCTCAGTTATATAGTGCCTTTCCTATCTGCTATATATTGTCCTTCCTGTCCGTCTATCTCTTCCATCTTTGTACCTCACATCACAAATCCACGTATTTGTCTGATTTAGTGCTCTTTCCCAACTGCGCTGAGCAATTCCCCTTTCCTTATTTTATCATTTATTTTCTGTTGTGAGGTCTTCCAATTCAGAACACTCTGCCATTTTGGTACGTCGCTCAGCAAAAATGGACGCTAAATAACAAGTCATGCTTGATGTGGTGTGGTGTGTTTTTAATGGCATCTACTGTACTATTGCCGATTTGCACAACTGGTACTTAGCAGTTCCCCAGTCCTTACCTTATATAGTGCCTTTCACGGCAGCTGCTACTTTGGAGTGCCTATGCCGTTATTATTCAGCACAAATCCTTGCCCACCATTTTCCCCATCCTTGCTTTCCTTCTACAGCACGTGTCATAGCTTCTCCTACCTTGGAGTGGTGAAGCACTCAGCACAGCCATACACTTAACAGACCATCTTTTTATTCTGATATAGCGCCTTTTATGGCATCTCTGAATTTTGGAATACTTTGCTAAACACAGGCCTCCACTTAAGAGCTCCCTAATCCTTACCTTATATAGCGCCTTTCAAGTGCTTTTACTAGATTGATTCTGGACCAAACACTTTACATGCAGAGCATGCTACTCAACACAAACCTACACTTAGCAATTATTCAATCTTGATATAGCGCCTTTCATGTCGTGTGATACTTCAGCAGGCTTTACCAGACCTCACTCAACCCCAGTCCACAGCTGGCACTGACTCCATCTTTATGTCCTATAGAGCCCTTCATGCCATCCTCTATTTCCGAGTGTGTAACCTGAGCCTTATGTTACCATCCATTGCCACTTCTCTGGTATGACACCCTACACAACCTTCCTACAAAAGGCGCCAGACCCTTCATGTGGTTTGCCAGGCGGGGGCCGTGCCCCAAAGGCACACCCCATGAGTTTAACTCCTTCAGGTCTGCATTGCATCATATCAAAATTATCTAAGACACCAGAATGACAAATTCAATGAGTAGGAGGTGGGCTCTGGCACAAGACCAGGCACCGACTTGGCAGCCTCTTCTTCTTTTCTGTGGTACAAACAAGCACCACCACCATGGACAATATAAATGAAAACAAGACACAAGCAGGGCCTTCAGTCTGTAAACTGCGGACCCCATGGTGCCCATGTTGGTTGAAGGCTTCAGCCCCAATGCCTCACCAGTGTGCCAGTGCGCCTGTTCAGCATGTAAGAAGAGTTGGCAAAGCGAGCGTCCAGTTGAGGAGTGACTGGAAGGAGAACGCCATCCTTGAACCAGCTGTAGTTGGAAGGGGGTGTCCCATGCTGCTCCCGACATTTCAGATCCACCACTGATCCCGTCAGTGCTGTGCTGGGAATTTCACACGAGGGAATGTTGGCAGGAACTGAAAGAGAGAAAGAAAGAAAAAGGAGAAAAAGTCAGGGAGGGCCAGCAACACATGCGTGGACAAGAAGCAAGAACCGAGTGTGTGATCCTAAGTGGCCGGTCTTCAAGAGGAGCCCCTCCACCGGGACAGCGCTGCTCACTGCTGAGGACACATTAGGGTTACTTAGAGCTGTCAACACATCGCCAGCCTTCATCCTTAACCTGCAGGTCCTCTCTGACCTTGGCATCACTGGGGGAGTCCTACCACTCGAGCAGATCCTACCACGTGTGCTGCTGTGGAGAGATGTGCATGAGGGGCACCCCAAGGACTGGCATCGGCCCCCTTTTCTTTATTCACCTCCTTACCGGGCCCGATCATCCAGTCCTGTGGCTTCTCTTACCAGTGCTATGCTGCTGATACACCAGAGGACCAGCTAGAGCAGGGGACCCCAACTCTGGTGGTCCTGGAGGTCTCCAGTGTCTGCACATTTTCATTTTAACCCTTTTCTTAATTAGTGACCTGTTTTTGCTGCTTCTTTTGAATTAATTTTAATTAATTTGCTCTTGAAGACCCTTTAATTAGCAGCCAAATTATAATGAGATACAAAACATGACCAGCAAACTATGACCTTCATACTTCTTCTTCTTTCGGCTGCTCCCGTTAGGGGTTGCCACAGCGGATCATCTTCTTCCATATCTTCCTGTCCTCCTCATCTTGCTCTGTCTCCCCCCACCTCCTGTATGTCCCCTCTCACCACATCCATAAACCTCCTCTTAGACTTGCTCTTCTCCTCTTCCCTGTCAGCTCTATCCTTAGCACCCTTCTCTCAGTATACCCCTCATCTCTCCTCTGCACATGTCCAAACCAATGCAATCTCATCTCTCTGACTTTGTCTCCCAACCGTCCCACCTGAGCTGACCATCTAATGTTCTCATTTCTAATCCTGTCCATCCTCGTCACACCCAATGTCAATCTTAACATCTTTAACTCTGCCACCTCCAGCTCTGTCTCCTACTTTCTGGGCAGTGCCACCGTCTCCAACCCATATAACATAGCTGGTCTCACTACAGTCCTGTAGACCTTCCCTTTCACTCTTGCTGATACCCGTCTGTCACAAATTACTCCTGTCACTCTTCTCCACCCATTCCACCCTGCCTGCACTCTCTTCTTCACTTCTCTTCCACACTCCCCATTACTCTGTACTGCTGATCCCAAGTATTTAAACTCATCCACCTTCACCAAACTCTACTCCCTCATCCTCACCATTCCACTGACCATTCTCTCATTCACACACATGTATTCTGTCTTGTTCCTACTGACTTTCATTCCTCTCCTCTCATATCTCCACCTCTCCAGGGTCTCATCAACCTGCTCCTTACTCTCGCTACAGATCACAATGTCACCAGCAAACATCATAGTCCACAAGGACTCCTGTCTAATCTCATCTGTCATCCTGTCCATCACCATTGACAATAAGAAAGGGCTCAGAGCCAATCCCTGATGTAATCCCACCTACGTCACTCCTCACCACGGTCACACTTCCCTCGTACTTATCCTGTACAACTCTTACGTACTTCTCTGACACTCCCGACTTCCTCATACAATACCACAGCTCCTCTCTCCTCACCCTGTCATATGCTTTCTCCAGGTCCACAAAGACACAATGCAACTCCTTCTGGCCATCTCTACACTTCTCCATCAACATCCTCAGAGTAAACATGACATCTGTGGTGCTCTTTCCTTCCATGAGACCACACTGCTGCTCACTTACCATCACCTGAATACAACAGAATATTTAGGGTCTCTTTCAGTGAATCTCCCTGTGTTATATCTAAAAATAAAAAGGAATGTTGATCTGCGGAGGCACGGTGGTGCAGTGGGTAGCGCTGCTGCCTCGCAGTTGAGTGACCTGAGGACCTGGGTTCGCTTCCCGGGTCCTCCCTGTGTGGAGTTTGCATGTTCTCCCCGTGTCTGCGTGGGTTTCCTCCCACAGTCCAAAGTCATGCTGGTTAGGTGGATTGGTGATTCTAAATTGGCCCTAGTGTGTGCTTGGTGTGTAGGTGTGTTTGTGTGTGTCCTGCGGTACATTGGTACGCTACCCAGGATTGGTTCCTGCCTTGCGCCCTATGTGGGCTAGGATTGGCTCCAGCAGACCCCCGTGACCCTGTGTTCGGATTCAGCGGGTTGGAAAATGGATGGATGGATGGATGTTGATCTGCCCAGGTCCCCTAAACATTTAAACGGAGCTCTAAGAAAAGTAAAGAAAAAATCCACAATGTCGGACGTGTCTGCTATCGCACGATGAGAGCAGCAACAAGCCATGGAATTAAAGAACGGGTTTAATTAATGAGACTCGGCGCCTAATTAACTCTTTCAGGGCTGATGTCAACTTTCGTCAAAAGGAGGAGCTGACGATGGTAATCAACTGTAAACTGTGACAAAACCAGCCGCTACATTGAACTCTCGTTGCTAGAAGGACTGCTAGATTTGACCGAGGTTGCCATTGCTCACGTGAGTAGCAAGGCGCACACAACTGCAAAAATGGCACTGACATCTGGCGAGAGATAGAAGCGAATGTGTAAAGCAAAATACTCTATGGATGACGTCTTGTGTGTTATTTCTGAACTGGACGATGACTTTCATACGAGAGAGAGAGAGAGAGGTAGAGACGGAAGGACAGAGAGAGAGAGAGGGAAGGAGAAAGAGGAAGAGAGAGAGAAGGAGAGAGGGAGACAGAGAGAGACCTCAGGCAGTGGAGTAAGGAGAAGCAGCGAGTTGGCGCCCAGAAGGTTTTATTTTACTTGGAGATACAAGGGAGACGCGTCTCTGAAGACGACGTTTCTGTGGTTCCACCCGAGTGATCAACCTTTGAGACTGGGAGGACAGAACATTTTTGTTGTTGGCATCAGCTGATGGCGTACTCCGGGGGGCTTCCAGCATTTCACCGTGCCCATGCATTGTAATGACAGCGATCGAATTTGGGAAAACTGGGTAATGTGAGGTGAAAGCATCTCGCCCCCTAATCTGTAAAAGTTTGGCTTTGATTTTTTTGTTCTATACGTGTTTTTTGGGGAATTACACCCCCTGTCTTATCTGTTAATATGTAAATTTAACCTTAATGCTTTTGCTGATCTGGGGCGAGTTGGGCAAAAATAGGACGAGTGTTGGTGACGTTACCCCGAAAGATTTCAATATGGAACGTCTTCTCTATCGGTATTCTGATCGTGCAGCGGCCCCGGGCTTAGTTGTTCTGCCAGGGTGGTGGTACAAGGCGCTATATACAAGTAAAACTGACTGATGCATTGTTCTCACTGCATGCACGCTCTAATTGTGTAATATTTGTAATAACCTCTGCTGGGAGATTCCCTCAATTACTGTACGTCCGAAGCCTTCTGGTAATTGGCACTCACCCAGCACTGACAGTGTCACTGTCACCTCTCCAAGGGGGTTCCGGTCATCTTTGGCAGACACTTCGCAGCGGTACTGCCCCGAGTCCTTCATGGTGACCTGCTTGATCCGAATGTTGGCTCCTTCCATCTCTGCTCGGCCACTGAAGTCCCCTGGAGAGAAACATTGAGACAAAGTGACTCATTCTGGTATCCCAGAGAAAAATTGGGAGACAAGGGGGGGTTAGTGATTGGGGAGGGCAGACAGACGGGGGAGGCACTTCAAGTGCTGCGCTAGCCCGGCCACCAAGATAACCGTCAGGCAGGCAGGCAGGCCCAGTGCATGGACTGAGACGTCAAGGCGAGCGGCACAGGCACCACTTTGGTCGGGGGCAGTTTCAAGAGTGTTGTCGTGGTCCACCAGCAAGCCACGGATTCCTGCAATTTACATCTCACTTTTAGGTGGCCTGCTATCCTGGGAAGGCTGTTGTTGCACAAGTTGGAATTTAGCTGCAATTTTGTCAGGAGTGCTCTTTTTCTAGGCTCCCCTACAGCTGGCACTGAAGCCAATAATTTGAATTAGGGACTGCCAGCTCAGACTGTTGGTGTCTCATTCCCAGGCTGATGCCACTTGTCAGCACTGCTTCATTGCCCAGAGCCCTCCCTTCAAAGTCACCTACACAGCATTTAAAAATAAGTTCCTCCTCATGATTCAGCACTTGTGCCCTCACTTTCCTAGTAATAATAATATTAACAATTCATTACATTTATAGAGTGCTTTTCAAAGTAAGCACTTCACACAGTGAGTGGGGAGCCACCTTAGCCACCACCTGGATGATGTGATGCGATGGCAGCCATTTTTGTGACAGTGCGCTCACCACACATTAACTATTAGGTGGCGAATTGCCAGCCAGCTGTTTGAGGGTAGACATGTTGAAACAGTGCGATGATGTGAGGCAGCGGCCACTGCTGACACGTCGAATCTTTGGGGGCTCAGGTCAGGGACATAAATAGGGGATGTCCATCTGTCTATCTATCATATAGTGCCTTACACATATCTGTCTATTATATAGTGCCTTACACATATCCATCTATCTATTTATTAGGTGACACAGTGGTAGGGCTGCTGCTTTGCAGTAAGGAGATTGTGGGTTCACTTCCCAGGTCCTCCCTGTGTGGAGAGCACTTTGAGTAGTGAGAAAAGCGCTATATAGATTTAAAGAATTACTAAAATTATTATTATTATTATCTAGTGCCTTACATATATCTATCTATCTATCTATCTATCTATCTATCTATCTATCTATCTATCTATCTATCTATCATATAGTGCCTTACACATACCTATCTATCTATTTATCCATCATATAGTGCCTTACACATATCTATCATATAGTGCCTTACACATACCTATCTATCTATATCATATAGCGCCTTACACATATCTATCTATCTATCATATAGTGCCTTACACATACCTATCTATATATCATATAGCGCCTTACACATATCTGTCTCTCTCTCTATCACATAGTGCCTTACACATATCTATCTATCATATAGTGCCTTACACATACCTATCTATATATCATATAGCGCATTACACATATCTGTATATCATATAGCGCATTACATATACCTATCTATCTATATATCATATAGTGCCTTACACATATCTATCTATCTCTCTCTCTATCACATAGTGCCTTACACATATCTATGTATCTATCATATAGTGCCATACACATACCTATGGCACATACCTATCTATATATCATATAGCACCTTACACATATCTATCTATCATATAGTGCCTTACACATACCTATCTATCTATCATATAGCGTATTACACATATCTATCATATAGCACATTACACATATCTATTTTTCATACAGTGCCTTACACATATCTATCTATCATCTTTATTCCTTAATCTTTATTACGTATTACCATTCTTTAGTGCCTGATAAAGCATCATCGTCAGACATGTAGTTCCATTTCTGTCCATACGAGGGAGTGTTTTTCTGAATTTCACAAATGCTGCGCAGATCAGAGAGGCACCCGTTTCGTGAGTGCGCTGCAGCTCAAGCCCCTCTGATATTTCTGAATACAACGCCGCCTCCATATATCCAACATCTAACACCTTATTATTTTCCACCATTTGAAGTAACTGTTTATATGTCATTGTAATTTGCGGTCAATAAAGCATTTTACTTCAAGATTGTTTAATAGAAAGTGTACTCAACAGACGTGACTGGTGAAATACCAGTGACTGCCGTCAATAACGTGTATTCTGTGGCTCATTAGAAAATGTTAGAAAGAACCTCTCAGCACTTAAATTCTTACACCTCGGCTCCCATGACGGACCCACGCCTGTTAGTATGACGTGTTTTTACAGCCCGTCACTGTGCTGCTTCCTGCACAATTGGACTGCTAAACCGATCATTGAACTCACCTGGCCACATGAAACCCCGAAACAATAAAAGCAAACTTCACTGTACGAAGCCCCAGTGCTTACCCACAACAGCGCCTCCGAAGTAGACAAAGGAAGGGTCCTCTTTGTTAATCTTCTTCCACTCCACCCGGGGGTTCCGGTCGCGCTCCACCGTGTACACGCAGGAAAGGACGGCCTCTGTTTAAAGAGAGAAAAGTCTGATGAATATCGGCGCGATGACAGGGCTGGGAGTCCTGAGGCATCAGCGGTGCTATCCATCCATCCATTTTCCAACCCGCTGATGCCAAATTCTAGCTTTCTGGAGGTTGCAGGGGGCGGGGCTGTGGGTGTGGCTAACTCAGGACGACAAGACGTCACTGTTGCTCAATCAATTAAAGACAACGTGGTGTGACGTCATAGCTCACTGATTAAAAAGTAGGAACTTTCTGGGGATGGGGGATTGTGGTTGTGTGTGTGGGGTGGAGCTGCATGCCGCCATTGACATTCATGGACCAATGGAGACAATGGTGGTGGGACCATACAGTGGGACTGGGGCGGAGCTGTAAAGCATCACTGATGCTCACTCGTCCAGTTTCCACCCCTCTGGCATTGGTGGTGGCTTTGGGGCAGAAGCACAAGGCATTAATAACGCTCAACCATTTCTAACCTTCTGTAGATGTAATTCTGTAATGTGAATTTCCCCTTGGGATTAATAAAGTGTTTATCTATCTAGACATAAGGCTGAGATCATTGGGTGTTATAATGGCGGGGCACGTACTATTACTGACGTTGACAGAGCAGGCAGTTAAACCCCAACCAATCTCCTCAGGCACCATCGCAAATAAAGCTGCATTTTGTTTGTCTGTATGTTCTGACTGGACTGACTGTAATGTAGACTCAGGTTAAGAACAAGTAGAGCCTCCCTAACCCCTACACAGACAGGCAGAGACACGAATTGTCACCCAACATGCTTTTATGTACAGCTGGGGAAGCATTTCTTCCGCCTACACCCCCCCCCCCCCAACCCCAACCCCAACAACAGCACAATCCTTGCTTCAGTGGTCTGGTCTGGTCTGGTCTGGTCCAGTCCGGTTCGGTTCGGTCCTGACCAGTAAAATGGAGTGAGGCGGCTCCTTTTATCCTCCTCCTGGGAGTGCTCCAGGTGGCTCATTAGAATTACCTGAAATCACTCCCAGATGTAGTGGAAGTCCATTATAGGGCTCTACAGTTCCCCCTGGTGCCCTCCCATGGAACCCAACAGAGCTGTGCCAAACTCCAACTCCCAGCATACCCTGCAAGAATCTGTGGTGCCACGGCCGCCTAGGAGAGCTGCCCTCTAGCGTCCCGGGGAAGGCATTGCCTTGCTGATGCTCTCTCTCCCTGAGTCCTTCTACACAGTTGGTGTCCACACCAAGTAATGGCCATGGCTGCCCGTCACACAAGACACCCCAATACCACAGACTCTGACTTTCTTCCTGTGTGTCTTTCTAAGTGGTTAGTTGAAGTGCCACGTACCTCCATGCTCCTCAACTTGCACCGTGGGCGTCCTGCTTGTCACAGTCACCAGAGAGCACCTGTGGACTAAAAGGTCAGAGAAAGACAATTAGCAAGTGCTGAGGTCCACTTGACAAGACCACCTGGTCAAATCCAATGGCTGGTGTCACCCAGGACTGGTCACTTGCTACGTTAGGTCATATTGCACCTCGTGGCTCGACCAGTAAAGAAACTAACAAATACGTCACTATTGTTAATGATTTTTTTTTTGTGACACATTGACAATGTCACACCTAATTGGCTCTGTTAAACACTATACAATACCTAGAGGAATAGGAGTGGCACTATATAGCTTTAAGTAATTTCCTTCAGGATTCATAAAGTTTTCTGATTAACTAATAGATGGATATAAAAGACACTTTATAACAGGCAGATATGAAAGGTGCTATATA
Source organism: Erpetoichthys calabaricus (assembly GCF_900747795.2). Classification (NCBI taxonomy): domain Eukaryota; kingdom Metazoa; phylum Chordata; class Cladistia; order Polypteriformes; family Polypteridae; genus Erpetoichthys; species Erpetoichthys calabaricus. The sequence goes on from NC_041397.2 coordinate 311,962,472, forward strand.
ATAGACGCTTAGGAGGAGGACTGTGTAAATCACAGACAGATAAGTAAGTCACAAAAGCAGTTCCAAAAATGCCCACTAGAGGGGGAAATCTGCTCAAAAAACCCCGTCTAGACACAAAGAGAATTCTTTGCAAAACAAAACAATTTGCTCTTCACAAAAAACTGGTTTGCAATCCCGTGAAGCCCTGAAGTGCACAATTCCAAAAAAGCAAAAAAAAGTCCAAATACAGAATCCCAAGAGAGGTCCAAAAAGTCCAATAATGTTAACAAAGCACAACTCACAAATGAAACACCAGGAACTGTGAGAGACCCTCTAAAATTACAGGGTGGTAGGGCAGTTCCTGGTGCTGATTGGCAGGTGGCCCCACCCCTTGTAGGACCACCCACAAAAAAAAAACCAAAACAAAACATGGAACATAACAAGAGGCAATGGGCGGCATGGTGGCGCAGTGGGTAGCGCTGCTGCCTCACAGTTAGGAGACCTGGGTTCGCTTCCCGGGTCCTCCCTGCATGGAGTTTGCATGTTCTCCCCGTGTCTGCGTGGGTTTCCTCCGGGTGCTCCAGTTTCCTCCCACAGTCCAAAGACATGAAGGTTAGGTGGATTGGCGATTCTAAATTGGCCCTAGTGTGTGCTTGGTGTGTTTGTGTGTGTCCTGCGGTGGGTTGGCACCCTGCCCGAGATTAGTTCCTGCCTTGTGCCCTGTGTTGGCTGGGATTGGCTCCAGCAGACCCCCGTGACCCTGTGTTCGGGGACTAATGTAATGTAATTCTGGCCAAGAGGAAGGTAGGTACGCTCACACATCAAACGTAGGCACTGTATCTGATCATGTTCAGCTCTGACGGGAGAGCGTCCCCCGCGTGGGGAGAAGAAGAGCACATGCCCATGATATCTCTGCCAATGAGCAGGTACCCTCTAAAACACACGTAGCTCTAATTGCACTCTCTGTCTCTCTCAAAAACGTCAAACGTGGAGGCAAGCAGCGCTCCAACACGTGGCGTGGCGAGAGGTTAAAGCGACACGAACAGAGGCTGGCTCATGAGTGAGGAGAGCCCCGCCCACTTCCCCCTCCCTTCGGCTCACAGCCTCTCTGTCTCGGGTTCGCACAAATTAATTGGTACCGCATCTGAACTATGATGAGAGAAAAAATCAACCAGAATGTTCAAGTAAATTATAGGAAAAAAAATCCGATCTAAATCCGTGAAGTAGTGCTCTCGTGAAAAGCGGACATACAGACAGACAGACAGACAGACAGATATTGCGTTTTATATAACATATTAGCTGTCCCCCCATGGCTCTCCGCCTGTGTAGTAGTGAAACAGGACAAACTTTGAAAATCAATAAACAAACAGGCAGCGCTAGCTAAGCGGAGGTGCGGTGCGCTCCAACACGTGGCGTGAGGTAGAGCACCTCAAACAGAGGCTGGTGAGTGAATGACTCTTCCCTCGGCTCACAGCCTCTCTCTCTCACTTATTAATCGGTGCCGCAACCGAACTATGATACTTAGCGCAATGAGAGAAGTCGCAAAATCAACCAGAATGTTCAAGAAAATTCTAGAAGAAAAACCTGATCTAAACCGATGAAGTAGTTCTCTCGTGAAAAGCGGACATACAGACAGACAGACAATCAGATGTTGCATTTTATATACTGTAACATATTAGCTGTGAAACAGGACAAACTTTAAAAATCAATACACAAACAGGAATCGCTAGCTAAGCAGAGGTGAGGTGCGCTCCAACACGTGGCGTGAGGTAGACCGACTCGAACAGAGGCTGGCGTGTGAGTGAGTGAGTGAGGAGGGCCCCGCCCACTTCCCCCTCCCCTCAGCCCACTCCGTGTCTCTCGGATTCGCGCTTATTAATCGGTGCCGCAACCGAACTATGATGCTTAGCGCAATGAGAGAAGTCGCAAAATCAACCAGAATGTTCAAGAAAATTCTAGAAGAAAAACCTGATCTACGTAAATCAAAGAAGTAGTTCTCTCGTGAAAAGCGGACATACAGACAGATGTAGGATTTTTATAATACAGGGGGTCCTCGGGTTACAATGTTTCGAGTTTACAACGCTCACTCCCATAAAAACTTAAAAAATTTGAGACGTGAGAAGGAATAAAGGTAAGGATTTTTTTTTAAACTCATTTTTTCTGTTACTATAGTACAGTGTACAGTACAGTATATTTATGTCCTTTTCCTTTTTCTGTGGCTTAGTCGTGTCTTTATGTTCTAGATTATGATTTTGCAAATGTGTTAGGATAGGTAAGTGACTTAGGCTCGGGTGTGTTTCAACTTACACCAAAATTCGGGTTACATCACTGTGTCGTAACCTGAGGACCCCCTGTATATAGACATAGATATCCTGTATTTGTTGTCAGATTGATTTATGTCAACCCATTCACCGTTCACTTTCCGCACCTGCTTCTCCTAATTGAGGGTCCCAAGCACCAGGGGTCACACCACCCACATTGGACTATCAGTGACTGGAGTTCAGGCAGCCATTTTGTCGACTCCTGATTGTGGTTTCTAATGGAAGCTGCAATAATTGTCTTCGGGGAGTGTGGTTCATCCACTCATTGCAATTGGACTGTTTTGGTATGTACTGTAGTAGTCTTCTGAGCCAGTAAACTGCAGACCCCCCCCCTCCCATCAGGGATGATGTTTTCCGGCCCCCTCCAGACGAGGACTCCCCTTCCTGCTCTTACGCCAGCTGGACTGCTGCACTGAAGCGGGCCACAGAGGTTCTTGTGCTGTTTCTGCAGTCACATTCGCTCTTCTGTCACTGTGCCATGGGCCGCATCTCTCTCTGTGACCCCCCCACTTATCTCTATCTGGGGGTCTCCGTCTGCCTTCTTGGACCTTCCCAGGCCTGTAAAATGTAACGGTGATGTTCCAGGGGCTCATGAAATGCAAATCTTGTAGCGTACATGTGGGACCGGTCACTGTCAATCACCCATCCAGCCCCGCCTATCTTCAGGGTTACACGCTGGCTACTGCAGTACAGGTGATGCGCTCATCCACACTTGGGGCAGAGGTCTTCATTTTGCTTTAACACGACCTCACGTGAAGTCATTTATGAATCTGCGTATCACTTACACTGATTGGTATAAAATGTAAGAAATTCTCGTTTCTGGCACAGCCAAATTGAAAGCTGCATTTTCCACATGGTGGTAGATGCCAGGCAGGGCATCGCTTCTCCGCGCACCTTGCAGAATTTGTCGAATCTGTCAAATCCCTTTTATGAGGGCATTGATTTCCAGCGCTTTTGAAGCAGGCAGTCCTGGGGATGTGCCATGCTGACCTCTGCCTGCGCGCCATCTTGTGGCAGCCCCTAGCATGGCAGGACAGCACATGAGCTTTGCTAAGATGCTTTTACACCAGGGAGTAAGGCCAAAACTGTGTCACTCTTAAGACCCCTGAGCCAGTTAGGACCACTGTGCTACTCCAAGATGCTTGATGTCCTTGCGTATTGTCGACCGCCATGAAACGGAGGAATATGTTGACCGTGCCAGGCATAGGGTGAGCAATGGCACAGGTTGTGGCATGAGGGTGAGGAGGATTGCATGCCAACCTTGCATCTGCTTTTTCACAAAGGATGTCTGATTGTGGAGCAGGAATGCCCGCCATTTGTTAGGAGCCAACAGCTGACAAACAGCAGAGAAGGGACAAACATGGCATGGCACGGGGTGACAGGTGGGTGGGCTGAACATTATGGGGATGTGGGGGGGGGGCACACATAGACACAAACAAGCCCATCCCCCGAGAGTAAAGCAGCTGTCCGACATGCGTCCTGCCAAGCAGGTGGAAAACCGAACATGGTGGCGAGCCGAAGAGAGAGAAAGTCAGGTGGCTAACTTGTGGGGCAGCATTTTGAATGGGGGTCCTTAACAGCCTGACTCTGGCAGTTTGAGACTGTAGGGAGCAATCATGAGCCCACCCTGAACCCAAATCAAGAGGCCAATGTTATAAGATTAGCAAAAGTGTATTAGGAGAAGCTGACACACCAATGGGAGAACACAAGGGATTATGGAGAAGGGAGAACAATAAAGTGGCCTGCCTGTAAAATCAAGGACCCTCTAACTATCAGATGAGATGGTCCAGCATCCCCAGCTGTAAATAAACACTCCGTCTCCCCTTCCTCTACACTCCTCTCCACTGTCGGGTCTCTGACTTCCTCCTTGCCATTTGAGTCCTTCGTCAGGTGCTCACCGCTCAACTCCAAGCCCCCCTATCAGCTGAACTGGGGAGTGAGCCTTTCTGGGTGCCCCTTGGGAATCACTCCTGGGGTCATCTGGAAGGAGCTCCCTTTAGTGGCCCCAGGAATGCCCCCACTTCAGGACCACAGACATATAAAGGAAAATAAGCTTGAGGTTCAAGTACCATACATGCTGTTTAGTGTGTGTGTGTGTGTGTGTGTGTGTTCAACCCGCGATCGACGGTGTCCTGTCCAGGGATTGTTCCTGACTTCTGCCCTATGCTTGCTAGAAATGGGAAGGAATGGAATAATAGTGGCCTCTAGGGGGCTCTTTAAACAAGCTAGTGGCAGTCTCCATTGTGGTAGAAGCAGGAGTTGTAGAGTCCAGTAAAAGACTGAACTGCATGTAACACATCACCACGTTCTCACACTCTAATAAATGAGAATGGATTAAATACACATAGACGGATAGACAAAGGCACTATATGATGAATACACAGTAAAGAAAGGCACTATATAGTAAAGAGGAAAAGGCTCTACGTGACAGATATGACCTGCACTCTGTCTAGAGATTGCTCCAGCTGTCATGTGACCCTGACCTGTATATGCAGGTTTAGAAAACAATGGACAGAATTAGACCTGCTCTGCAATAGACTGGCAAAGTAGTATATAATGTAAGAGATAGTAGAGATAAAATAAACAGATTATTAAAATTGCAATATAACAGACAGATAGGAAAGGCATTAGAAGAGAAGCATAAGAGAAAGATAAATGTGAAATGTGCTATAGATCTATAAAGTTAGATCTTTATTTATCTACAGTGGGGCACTCGAGATAGACTGGGGAACTGACATGTACTGTACAATGGAGTCACTGCGCCCTCTGGGGGACATTTCCAGCATAGCAAAGAAGAGGATGTAAAGAAAACTGAGTGCCATAATGAGCACGCTGCACAAACAAACACTGAGGACTTTCAACCAACAAGTCACTAAGCAGAAATGTGTCAGGAAACGAGACTGGGGGGGATGTGGGTGGGGCTTCTGTATACCAACAGCAATACGTCTGTATAACACCTCACCGGGGCTGTAACTGCCAAGTTTTCTTTCTTTTTAATTTTGTTCTTTGACCAAAGTGTGTGTATAGATTTTATTTATTTATTTATTATTTATTTATATAAAGAACTTCAGTAAAAAGCCATATTTCCCCGTGGGAACACAAAGTTCTATCTATCTATCTATCTATCTATCTATCTATCTATCTATCTATCTATCTATCTATTATATTGTGCCCTTCACATTTATCTATCTATTATATAGTGCCTTTCACATCTATCTATTATATTGTGCCTTTCCTATCTATCTATATAGTGGCTTTCACATCTATCTATCTATCTATCTATTATATAGTGCCTTTCACATCTATCTGTCTATCTATCTATTATATATAGAGCCCTTCACATCTATCTATCTATTATATAGTGCCTTTCACATGTATTATATTGTGCCTTTCCTATCTATCTATCTATTATATAGTGCCTTTCACATCTATCTATCTATCTATCTATTATATATAGTGCCTTTCACATCTATCTATCTATCATATAATGCTTTTCATATCTACCTATCTATTATGTAGTGCCTTTCACATCTATCTATCTATCTATCTATCTATCTATCTATCTATCTATCTATCTATCTATCTATCTATCTATCTATCTATCTATCTATTATATAGTGCCTTTCACATCTATCTGTCTATCTATCTATTATATATAGAGCCCTTCACATCTATCTATCTATTATATAGTGCCTTTCACATGTATTATATTGTGCCTTTCCTATCTATCTATCTATCTATCTATCTATCTATCTATCTATCTATCTATCTATCTATCTATCTATCTATCTATCTATCTATCTATCTATCTATATAGTGCCTTTCACATCTATCTATCTATCTATCTATCTATCTATCTATCTATCTATCTATCTATCTATATAGTGCCTTTCACATCTATCTATCTATCTATCTATCTATCTATCTATCTATCTATCTATCTATCTATATAGTGCCTTTCACATCTATCTATCTATCTATCTATCTATCTATCTATCTATCTATCTATCTATCTATCTATTATATATAGTGCCTTTCACATCTATCTATCTATCTATCATATAATGCTTTTCATATCTACCTATCTATTATATATAGTGCCTTTCACATCTATCTATCTATCTATCTATCTATCTATCTATCTATCTATCTATCTATCTATCTATCTATCTATCTATATAGTGCCTTTCACATCTATCTATCTATCTATCTATCTATCTATCTATCTATCTATCTATCTATCTATCTATCTATCTATCTATCTATATAGTGCCTTTCACATCTATCTATCTATCTATCTATCTATCTATCTATCTATCTATCTATCTATCTATCTATCTATCTATCTAGTGCCTTTCACATCTATCTATCTATCTATCTATCTATCTATCTATCTATCTATCTATCTATCTATCTATCTATCTATCTATCTATTATATATAGTGCCTTTCACATCTATCTATCTATCATATAATGCTTTTCATATCTACCTATCTATTATATATAGTGCCTTTCACATCTATCTATCTATTATATATAGTGCCTTTCACATCTATCTATCATATAATGCTTTTCATATCTACCTATCTATTATATATAGTGCCTTTCACATCTAACTATCACTGATTACAACACGTTGCCACACCCACCACACAGCAAACCAATCAGGTTGAGTTCTGAGTGCAGCCATGCCTAAGATGACACTTCAGCTCCACACTGAACAGTGTGAGTTTTTTTTACAATGGCTGGAGTGCCAATCCTATCACTAACTCCCCAAGTTTGAAGACCTGCCTGCAGATTAATGTCATACCCAGGACGGAGCAATTGCAGGTTAAAGGAATTGCTCAGGGGCCCAATGGGGCAGAGTCACTTCTGGCATTTATGAGATTTGAACTGGCAACATTCTGATTGGTGGCACAGATCCCTAGCCTCAGAGCCACCACTCTGCCCTATATATATATATATATTTGCAGCTGGAGATCCACGAAGGGAGAAAAAAGAAGAATCACGTATCATAAAATAGTTTTTTATTCCTGAGCTTTCAACCCCTATCAGGGGTCTTCATCAGAGGATAATGCTTAGACTTACAAGAATCAAAGGCAATATATAGCAACACATTCAGTGGGGGGGGGGGGGGGGGGTGGTGGTGGTGACTAAGTCAGTATGATCGAGGGGGGGGGGGGGGGGGGGTTGTATAGTTTATTTATTGTGTACATGTTTTTCTTAAGTTGGCATATGCTGGATTTATGTCCAAGTGTCTGTATATATATATATATATACAGTATATACAGTATATACTGTATATGTGCAGAAGTGAAGTGGATTGTACAGACAAGCAGTAAAGCTTCTGTATGAGAGAAGTGAAGTGTGCTATACGGTACACAATGACAGATATCTATTTGTCTACTATGGCCAACTCCAGGCAGGCAGGCTGGGGACTTGACGTCACATGCTGTGTATTTTGCAGAATGGAGTCATTGTGCACTCTGTAGGACACTCCAACATGCTAATGCAAGTCTCGTCTATCGATTTGTAAAACCTGCTTACCCTGAACAGGGTTGTGGGGAAGGTGGAGCCCATCCCAGCAAGTTATCAGGTGCAAGGCAGGAACAACACCTGGACAGGCTGAAAACACACATCAGTTGGGCCAAAGTAGCATTGGCAGTCCACCCAACATGGCAGGTCTCTGGAGCGTAGGAAGAAACCATAAAGATGTGAGAAGAACATGCAAACTCCATACAAGGAGCACCTGTGACGTGAACCCTGGCCTTCTAACTGCATGGACGGATGCAGCACCACCACAGAGACACCATGCCACAGTTGAAAGCCCCACATTATCTTTTGTGTAATGCGGGGCCCTCCCTGACAGCCTCTGCCCCCTGCTGGTCATAACTGGTAGCACTACAAGCGAGAGGCGGCCATTCACATCAGAAAATCCTTCCCTGTGAACGACGCTGTGACAAGGACTGCTTGTTGTGAAAGGCTCAACATAAGACAGCGAGATGTGGCTCTGGAGACGTCTCTCCATTTTGTAACCCACGGCCTAAGCCTGCTGGTCAGAACGGCTGGCACCTATCTGGCTACTCGCCTCAGTGCCCTCAGGCTCCCCATGTCCGGATTCGACCTTAGTCTTTCACTGCTACTCCTTTTCTTCGTCTCGTGGTGGGAAGCGTTTTCCCTTCTTTAAAAAGTGAAGTGGCGGTGGGCACAGCAGCCCGCGATTGTTTGTTAATTCTGCCACCCCCACCCTTCCTCGAGTCAGTTCATTTCCGGCGATTTCCTGTCCAAAGAAAGCCTGTGATTGTCTTATTCTTTGTTTCCTTCCTGTAGTAACATCAGTCACGCTTCACAGGCGCACCGAGTGGTGGAGCGGCTCAGGCATTGGGACGTAAACCACACAACGGTGGTCCCAGGGTGAGACACGTCAACCTGACTGTAAAACAACTGCACTTGGACTGAGGCGCAGATTAGCGCCCAGTCTCTTGTGAGTGTGACCTGCTCTGCTTGGCCAGACTTTAGAGGTGAAAGGCGCTATACAAATCAACTAGGTGTGTAGAGCGCCACCTGAAAGGCGTTATAAACAGAGACTGGCAGCATGAGGTGCGTGTGGACAGCATCCACTTTGAAAGCAGAACATATGTGGAGAGTAAAGCTCTTTGTTGGCAGGGCATCTGACTGACTGCATGGTGTGAAAGGCGCTATATAAAACAAACAGGTGGTCTACGTTCATTTTGAAAGACGCTACTGTCGTGGCCAGATGTTTGGAGAAGGACCCAAGTGTTGGTGTTCACCCAGTGTGCGTCTTCAGTGTCAGATGTTTCTCTGGTAGACTGAAGTAGAATGACAAGCAGTTCAGAAGTTTCAAAGGCTTTGACTGACAACGACATGAAGTTGATGCCCACAGTCCATATTTGCAGCGTTAGCCCTTCTTTCTTTTTCAGTTGGCCCTGGCAGGCTGGCAATCAACTTTTGGGCCCAATCCTGACTGATGGCAGCCGCCCATTCTTGCAGAATCCGAATTGGTGGGTTTTTGTTTGCCCACCCGCCTCTTGAGGATTCTCAATGGGCCATCTTAACAGCATTATAGACCCCCCTGGGCAAAGCAGTGCACTGGGACCTCCTACCTACACAACCACTCAGCAAGTCACAACATACATAGATTAGCATGAGGGCTTGTGGGGGGCAACTGCCCAGTGTGCCCACGCGTTAAGACAGTCTGGGGAGTTTCCTGGCCATGGACCCCCAAATGTTGATGTTTTGTTCCCAGAGCCACTTAGTTGTCACATTGGCCTTATGGCCCAGTGCTCCGTCATGCTGGATTGTTTATTGTTGGTCACCAAGCTGTTCTTGGGTGGTTGGCAGAAGTTGCTCTCGGAGGATGTTTTATGTGATGTTGTGGCGCGATTCCTCGATGGTGATCCGGCTCACAGGACCCTCATTGTTGGAGCTGGCCAAGGGGACACCCATGTAACACCTGGCTGCGGAAGATAGAGGGGTCATTTCCAGATGGTGGGACTGGACCACGTGTCTGTCTGGGGGGGTTGCCAGCCAGGATCCCGAGCTATTTCATCATGTGGTGGGTGCAGTAATGCGCTGTACCAGTTGCTTGAGGTTGGGTCAGCTAAGGGTAAGTTACATCAGGTCAGGTGTACTTGACGCGTCATCACAGAGAAAATAACACAAAGGCATGTCCCTGATGCACGACCAGATCTTCAAGAAGGGTCCAGCAGCAGACCCCTACAGCTCCTTCATTCAGTCAGCCAATTGGATTGCAGGTTTTTGTCACCTGGTTTCCTTGACACGAGCCAGATAAGCCTCTCCTAACCTTAATCTTAATCACAGTGTGACCAGGCGTCATCACTGACACGTCTAATGTACGGAGTGGAGGTCTGGAGGTCAGCAGCCGGACCACGTTGAGATTTTCGCTGTGGACTGCACATGGAAAGCAGCAATGCAGATATGGCATCTTGTTATCCCAAGCCAGCATGGCAAAAATGCCCCCCCCCTTAATATACATCAATGCACTTAATGACAAAATTGACCAATGATGTACTGGTCGGACCCTCATATGCCGTCATTAAGTGAGACACGACTGTAGAGGTCCCCTCACTGTTTGTGTTTATCTACACTTGTGGACCTCAGAGTGACTGGGCTCACATTTAATGTATAGTGGGAATGATAGCGCCCTCTGGTGAGCACTGCCAAGAATCTAATGGACCCCCCATCCCATTATTATATTCATCTACAATGTCAGACTCCAGATAAACTGGGAAGCACACAAATATTGGACATTTGAATTATAGCGCCCTCTGCTGGGCACTGCCAAGAATCTAATGGATATCCCCCCATTATTAGATTCATCTACAATGCCAGGTCAGGTCAGGTTTGGGATTATGCACTGGTACAGCACGTTGCTGCACCCACCACATGATGACACAGCTCAGGGTCCTGGTTGGCAACCCTCAAGGCAGACACGTGGTCAAGTCCCACCCTCCAGAAATGACCAATGTCAGTTTTCATATAAACTGGGAAGCACCCAAACATTGGACCTTTTAATGATAGCGCCCTCTGGTGGGCACTTCCAAGAATCTAATGGGCTCCCCCCATTATTATATTCATCTACAATGTCAGGTCAGGTCAGGTTGGGGAGCACACACTGGTGCAATGCGTTGCCACACCCACCACACGACGACACAGCTCAGGGTCCCGGTTGGCAATGCCTGGGCAGACACGTGGAAAAGTCCCGCCCTCCAGAAATGACCAATGTCAGTTTCCATATAAACTGGGAAGCACACAAATATTGGACATTTGAATGATAGCGCCCTCTGGTGGGCACTGCCAAGAATCTAATGGATATCCCCCCCATTATTAGATTCATCTTCAATGTCAGGTCAGGTCAGGTTGGGGAGTATGCACTGGTACAGCACATTGCTGCACCCACCACATGACGACGCAGCTCGGGGTCCCGGTTGGCAACCCTCAAGGCAGACACGCGGTCAAGTCCCACCCTCCGGCAATGAGGCAAACTGGGAAGCACCCAAATACTGGACCTTTGAATGATAGCGCCCTCTGGTGGGCATTCCCACATGCTAATGGCATCTCCTTGTTGTTGTTTCTCTGCAATTCTGTGCCCCCTGATAGTTTGGGGCACTCATATGTGTTGTTCAGTGGAATTAATGGCACTTGTTGGACGTGTCCTCCCTTTTTGAGCTGCAATTGTGGATGCCAGGTGGGGTTAGGGGCTCATATACTACGTGCAGTAGAATTACAGCGCCCTCTTTAGGACATTTCCGACATACTAATGACCATCGCCATTGTCCATCTCCAGATGTAATGCGTCTCTCTTTAGAGCTGTAGTATTATCTCCACTGATCATGTAAATTCGTTCTTGCATGTCTGTGCCAAACTGCAGCACTCTCAGGTGGGCACCAGTTCATGCAGGGTGGCAGCTGCCAGGGTGGGCTTAGGGTTCAAACCCTGTGACTCCAGACTGCATTAAATGATTGGCTGGTGGCAGAGGGCAGGCACCCATTGCAAATGTGATGAGAGAGCAGAGAGAGATGTCATGTCTCACTCAGAAGATACGCGACTCAAGCTGCAGTGTTAAGTGTGTGTGATCTGAAAGGTTCAGAGGTGGAAACAAAATGTATGACCAGCCTGTCTTAGTGTGTATAGCGCCTTTATCTGTGACGTCTACAGTGTAGAGGAAGAAGAAGGAGAAGAAGAAGAAGTAGAATGTGGTTGGATTTATCTGAGGGACACACAGGAGTTACAAATTAGATGTCAATGGCACTGGGGTTGTCCACTCCATTGGTTTAAGTAGACCCCAATGACCAGGCATCCAAGTCAATGATGAAAAATACAGGAAAGAAAAGTGTCAGCTACTCGGTGTGGAGGCCTGGCTGCTCTCTCATCCAAGAACTGGCCAAGTCCAAAGCAGCCTTAGCTTCAGCTGGACCAGGGTGGCATTGCTGCTGGCCAGTCAAGGAATAACAGCTGGAAGAACAGCACTGAGGAGCCGCTAGTCATACTGGGGTGAACCACTGGAAATGACAAGTGTTTTAGGGGTCTCCCCACAAGGTGGCAGTGGGAGACCCAGGGGGCAAAGTAAGAATCATCCAAAGTTCAGGAGCCAACCTGGACACCAGACTCTCCAAGAAAGTGCCAGGGATGAGCGGCGTGCTAAATGAAAAGACCACCGGGGGGGGGGTGAATCTGCTGGTCAAATCCAAGAACAGGAGATAAATAGGACTGACTTTAAATAAAATATGAAGCAGGCAGATATTAACTGGGTGGGACACTTCGGGCAGGCAGTTCAAAAGGAAACGCATCCCTCGCTAACCTCGTAGCTGGAAAAGGAAATCGACAGCTGGATATAAAAATTGGAAAAATAAAACACATCAAAAGATACAAGAGTTCAGTCCAACTTGAACTGTTAGGACAAAGTCCAAGAGGAAACAACGGGGATGACAGCCAGAAGGAAAAACCTGAAATTTCAAACGGCCACGAGACAACAATTGGGAAAGCTGCCAACGCACAAAGAAAATGAAGGCACCACCTCATCCTTCACAAGCATTCCCAAGTGACCAATCCTGAAAAAACTTCCTGCTGAAACGACCGGCAGCCAGCGTGCAGCAAGCATGTCATGGAAAAGGGGGGGGGGGGGGTCCTAAAATCTCCCTTAGAGAAGGTGGGACAGCAGGCCAGGGAATACTGACTGAAACTGAGGGCTAAAACAAAATGAAGGATTAAAGCAATACAAGGTGATCATGGGGGTCCGGGGGGGCTCGGGCATTTGAATTATAGCTCCCTATAGATAGATAGATAGATAGATAGATAGATAGATAGATAGGTAAACACAATATATTTATTATATAAAATAATAATTAGAATACATTGTATTTGAATCATAGTGGGCAGCACGGTGGCATAGTGGGCAGTTAGGAGACCCGGTACACTTCCCAGGTCCTCCCTGCGTGGAGTTTGCATGTTCTCCCCGTGTCTGCGTGGGTTTCCTCCCACAGTCCAGAGACATGCAGGTTAGGTGCATTTGGCGATCCTAAATTGTCAGTAGTGTGTGTGTGTCCTGCGGTGGGCTGGCGCCCTGCCCGGGGTTTGTTTCCTGCCTTGTGCCCTGTGTTGGCTGGGATTGGCTCCAGCAGACCCCCGTGACCCTGTAGTTAGAATATAGAGGGTTGGATAATGGATGGATGGATGGATGTATTTGAGTCATACCTTTCTCATGCTGAAATACAGTTTATAGTGCCTTTCATTGTAACTGTAGTTTATACGTTTTTAGTGTTTTTTCTGTAGCTCTGTGATGGCCAGTGCAATTTTTCTACGCTGTGGTGTGCTGAGCTGGTAACTTCAAGAAAAGCCCACCAAATAAAACTATTAAAAAGGGTAAGTCTCAGGCATGGGACACACTCTGGACCCCCAGGAGGTCATTTACAGTGCATCCAGAAAGTATTCACAGCACATCACTTTTTCCACATTTTGTTATGTTACAGCCTTATTCCAAAATGGATTAAATTCATTTTTTTCCTCAGAATTCTACACACAACACCCCATAATGACAACATGAATAAAGTTTACTTGAGGTTTTTGCAAATTTATTAAAAATAAAAAAACTGAGAAATCCCATGTCCATAAGTATTCACAGCCTTTGCTCAATACTTTGTCGATGCCCCTTTGGCAGCAATTCCAGCCTCAAGTCTTGTTGAATATGATGCCACAAGCTTGGCACACCTATCCTTGGCCAGTGTCGCCCATTCCTCTTTGCAGCACCTCTCAAGCTCCATCAGGTTGGATGGGAAGCGTCGGTGCACAGCCATTTTAAGATCTCTCCAGAGATGTTCAATCGGATTCAAGTCTGGGCTCTGGCTGGGCCACTCAAGGACATTCACAGAGTTGTCCTGAAGCCACTCCTCTGATATCTTGGCTGTGTGCTTAGGGTCGTTGTCCTGCTGAAAGATGAACCGTCGCCCCAGTCTGAGGTCAAGAGCGCTCTGGAGCAGGTTTTCATCCAGGATGTCTCTGTACATTGCTGCAGTCATCTTTCCCTTTATCCTGACTAGTCTCCCAGTCCCACAGCATGATGCTGCCCCCACCATGCTGCACTGTAGGGATGGTATTGGCCTGGTGATGAGCGGTGCCTGGTTTCCTCCAAACGTGACGCCTGGCATTCACACCAAAGAGTTCAATCTTTGTCTCATCAGACCAGAGAATTTTCTTTCTCATGGTCTGAGAGTCCTTCAGGTGCCTTTTGGCAAACTCCAGGCGGGCTGCCATGTGCCTTTTACTAAGGAGTGGCTTCCGTCTGGCCACTCTACCATACAGGCCTGATTGGTGGATTGCTGCAGAGATGGTTGTCCTTCTGGAAGGTTCTCCTATCTCCACAGAGGACCTCTGGAGCTCTGACAGAGTGACCATCGGGTTCTTGGTCACCTCCCTGACTAAGGCCCTTCTCCCCTGATCGCTCAGTTTAGATGACCGGCCAGCTCTAGGAAGAGTCCTGGTGGTTTCAAACTTCTTCCACTTACGGATGATGGAGGCCACTGTGCTCATTGGGACCTTCAAAGCAGCAGATATTTTTCTGTAACCTTCCCCAGATTTGTGCCTCGAGACAATCCTGTCTCTGTGGTCTACAGACAATTCCTTTGACTTCATGCTTGGTTTGTGCTCTGACATGAACTGTCAACTGTGGGACCTTATATAGACAGGTGTGTGCCTTATCAAATCATGTCCAGTCAACTGAATTTACCACAGGTGGACTCCAATGAAGCTGCAGAAACATCTCAAGGATGATCAGGAGAAACAGGAGGCACCTGAGCTCAATTTGGAGCTTCATGGCAAAGGCTGTGAATACTTATGGACATGTGCTTTCTCAATTTTTTTATTTTTAATAAATTTGCAAAAACCTCAAGTAAACTTTTTTCATGTTGTCATTATGGGGTGTTGTGTGTAGAATTCTGAGGAAAAAAATGAATTTAATCCATTTTGGAATAAGGCTGTAACATAACAAACTGTGGAAAAAGTGATGCGCTGCGAATACTTTCTGGATGCACTGTAGATAGATAGATAGATAGATAGATAGATAGATAGATAGATAGATAGATAGATAGATAGATAGATAGATAGATAGAGTGAAAGGCACTATATAATAGACAGACAGAGTGAAAGGCACTATATAATAGATAGATTGGGGATATCGATCTATTTCTCTGTCTCTCACTAACTGAGCCTGCGGTTCTTAAACGATTCGGTGGGCCGCTCTTGACGTGATGTTGCCCGTCCACCATACCACGCTGTTGATTATCCAACTGGCCATCACAGAGTGTGATCGCACATGTAACGGATGTCTTTGCCCACCACACTAAAGGACTGCAGTATCCTAAGGAGTGTCTGCTCTGTCCTTTTCTTTTCTAGTTTCTCAGCATTACAAGACCAGTCACGGCTGTTACTTGTGTGCCCCCCCACATCCACTCCCTGGATGGTGACCGGACTTTATGGCTGTTTGGTGTGGCCAGGGTCAGTCAACATGTCCTCGGTTTTGCTGCTATTAAGTCACAGAGATCTACTTCTGTCTGCACCAAGAAACAAAGATGAATCCTGACACCAGCATGGTAATCCCACTGAGCCAAAGCCCACTGCCTCCATTGCATGAAGTGCCCATACTCTAGAAAGAGCTCAGAGTGATGCTGGACAAGCACCTGTCCTGGAGACAACACATGGAGGCCACAATTTACAGTACAAAGCTCCAGAGACCTGCCATCAGCTCCACCGTTTTACTCTACAGACACTGGCGTCCCCTGTTTGGGGGCACACAGTAAACGGCCCTCCAATAATTCAGAACAAGGCATTATGACTCACCACAGATAACCCCTGGGTTTGTAACCAACACTCAGATCCACAGAGACACAGCATCACCCACTATGACGCAGATCATCCAGGATCTTCTCCCAGTTATACAACCACCCACAGTGATATGGTGAATTATGGCTGGACACATCACAAAGACCCCCATTAACCAGGCTGCCCCCTAAACCCTCACTCAAAAAGACGAAAGAGTGACGGGGCGACACCGCAGGCCTCAGTAGTGGCAGAAGATCCTGTCTAATGAGAAAGTGAAGAAGTGCATGGCTGGACGTCACGGACGACTGAATTATCAGCTAACTGATGAGGCTGGATGACGGAGCTAAAGGGCCCATCCAGTGAGCTGACTGACAGATGGAGGTGCGATTTGGGGCCTACAAGACTTCACCTCAGACTTAAGGAGACCCCCCCCCCCCCAATCACCTATGCCACTTTCATTAGTGTGTCCAAATCCTCCCTCCTCCTCTTCCTCCTCTTCCTCCTTCTGATGTCTTTTGGTGACAGACATTTCTCCCCAGCCTCGCATCGGCGACTTGATAGCGGGTCTAAGCTGTCAAGCAGATTTCCTTTAACTCACTGATAAGATTGAACCAGTTAAACCAGGCCCTCCAGATGGAAGCCAGAATTGGCCAGGGGTATGCGTGGGAGAGGGGGATGTTAGCTGGCGTCCTCTGTGGTCTCTGGCATGTGACACTAATGGGAGCGAGCAGCCGTCTGCAGGCTTCACAAATTAAGCCTCTTTGCCACACCTGAAGTGGTTAACATCCAAGACAAGATGTCCACGATGGGGTGTGGGAGAGGAGCGGAGCGGCTCGGCCGTGATGGGATGAGAGTCGAGGCGGGCAGAAGAGCAACATGTGGACAGCCAGGGGGCTCGCATGGCAGCCAACGCACGTTGTGAAATGAGATTAGCACTCAGACCCATCTGCTGAGCGTCCCACTGAACTTGTGAGGTCAGCTATCAAACTAATACCCGCTAAGTCGTGAAGTGCCCTCCGTTCAGCCTGAGCAGAGATAGGATACTGGGATGGCATCTCTCCAGAGGGTCTCCTGATTAGGCAAGGACAACAGCTAAACAATTAAAGGGTGAACTCTGTCCTTCACGGGCGCTCGGTTGGCATGTCACCTCAGAGGAGCCCATGTGGCCAATTAACCAAATGGTGGGATATCCATAAATTTCCACTGCGTACCCTAAGACTGAGGCTGAGGAAATGGCAGCCATACCACCTGCACTTCAGAAGAGGAAGGTCACCCACCTCCGTGTTCAGGCCTGGCCAGTACTTGGATAATAATTCTTTATTTATTTGTCACATACATAGTTATACAGGACAACACGCAGGGAAATGCATCTTTTTTGCATACGCCTTGGGGTCAGCCATTGTACAGCGCCCCTGGAGCAATTGGAGGTTAAGGGTCTTGCTCAAGGGCCCAGCAGAGTAGGATCTCTTTTGGCAGTGACGGGGATTCGGGATGCCAGCGCAGATCCTTAGATCCTCAGAGCCATCTAGGAAAAGCTGGGGTTACTGCTGGAAGAGGGGCTTCTGAAGCCAGCAGGGGGCGCTCACCCAGTGGGCCGTGTGGCCTCGGAACCCCTGCAGATTTTTTTTCCGCCCTCCTGGCCAGTGGACCTTACTTTATTCTTTGTTATTTAGTATTACCTAATCGTATTTTTATATTTCTATTTTTTTATAAACTTTTCTTTCTTCATCCTGTAAAGCACTTTGAGCTCCATCATTTGTATGAAAATCCATCCATCCATCCATTATCCAACCAAGCTGAATCCGAACTCAGGGTCACGGGGGTCTGCTGGAGCCAATCCCAGCCAACACAGGGCACAAGGCAGGAACCAATCCTGGGCAGGGTGCCAACCCACCGCAGTCTGTCTATCTATCTATCTATCTATCTATCTATCTATCTATCTATCTATCTATCTATCTATCTATCTATCTATCTATCTATCTATCTATCTGTTTGTGGTGTGCCATATGTTGGAATGAAAAATGTAATGCACTTTATTACTACAAATCTATCTATCAATCTACCTATCTATCCATCCATCCATTATCCAATCCACTGAATCCGAACACAGGGTCACGGGGGTCTGCTGGAGCCAATCCCAGCCAACACAGGGCACAAGGCAGGAACCAATCCTGGGCAGGGTGCCAGCCCACCGCAGTTGTATGAAAATATGCTATAGAAATAAATGTTGCTGCTGTCGTTGTGTGTGACTCCCAATACCCAATGAGGGCACCCTGCTGTAAAAATGATGCCGTCCTTCAGATGAGATGTCAAACTGAAGTACTGAGGTCACAAAAGACCCCTGGGCATCCATCATAAAGAGGAGGGTGTCCCCCGATGCACACCGTGGCCCCCTTAATCGTCCCCTGTCTCTAATTGGCTGACTATCTCGCTCGCTCACCACTTGATTATCTGACAGCCAATGAGCGGTGAGTGATGAAGACGAGGCATCACCCGGGTGGAGGCTGCACATTGGTGGTGGCTGAAGTGCCCCCCCCCCCCCCCACTGTCTATGGCAGCATTTCTCAACATTTTAAGTATTTGCGACCCAAGTTTTCATAACAGTTTTAATTGCCCCCCCCCCAACGTTTTTTTGAAAGGAGCCCACTAATACCAATTTGTTCTTTTTTAATTAATGATATAGAGATACAATAAATAATATTTAATTCAATAAATATTAAATATATAATATATATAACAGATGCATATTTTATTATACCTACTTAACTTTTATCAATATTTATCTAACTCTATTTATTTTTCTAGTATCAGAATGTAGTTTACGTTAATTTGTTTTGGTTTAATTAGATGTATTTTTCATATTTTCGATTCATGTTTTCTTTTTTTGCACATCTTCGCTGCCCCCCTTTTTGTTACTTCATGCCCCCCTAGGGGGGCCCGCCCCACAGATTGAGAACCACTGGTGTATGTGAAGTGCTTACAGTAGATAGAAAAGTGCTATATAGACACGTCATAATTACTTTTATTATTTACTAGCTGTCCCCCACGGCTCTGCCCGTGTAGTAGTGAAAAAGGACAAACCTTCAAAATCAATAACGTAATCATTTATATTCAGGATCATTTATATTGATAGCTTTCATATCCGAGGGCCTTTTCATTTACAGTATTTTTTTGGTTTTGCTATCAGGGGCGAGAATGTACAGTAGTGGTGATCTCTGGTCAAGCAGAAGGTAGGTACGCTCCCACGTGTTGAAACGTTGGCACTGTATCTGATCGTATTGAGTTCTGACAGGAGAGCGTCCCCCGCAATGTGAGAAGAGCACGTGGCCGTGACATCTCTGACCCCCTAAAACACACGTAACCCTGATCTCCCTCTCAAAAACGTCAAATGTTACTCCTTAACAATCTGTAGATTATAATGTCTGTCGCTCCAACACATGGCGTGGCGAGAAGTAGAGCGACTTGAACAGAGGCTGATGTGTGAGTGAGGAGGAGGAGGAGGAGGGGACCCCAACCCCCCCTCCCCTCCACTTACTCCTGAGGTCCCGCCATCCCCTCCCCTCGGCTCACAGCCTGTCTATCGGATTCACGTGAATAACTCTGTACCACAAGCAAACTCTGATACTTAGCGTGCTGAGAGAAAATCAACCGGAATATTCAAGCAAATTCTAGAACAGAACCATTAAGTAGTTCTCTCTTGTGAAAAGCAGACAGACATTCGACATATAGAGATATAGGATGTATGCGGGCAGCGCGGTGGCGCAGTGGGTAGCGCTTCTGTGTCGCAGTTAGGAGACTCACCTGGGTTCACTTCCCGGGTCCTCCCTGCGTGGAGTTTGCATGTTCTCCTTGTGTCTCCTACAGTCCAAAGACATGCAGGTTAGGTGGATTAGCGATTCTAAATTGTCCCGTGTGTGTGCCCTGTGGTGGGCTGGCACCCTGCCCAGGGTTTGTTTCCTGCCTTGCGCCCTGTGTTGGCTGGGATTGGCTCCAGCAGACCCCCGTGACCCTGTAGTTAGGATATAGCGGGTTAGATAATGGATGGATGTAATGAATAGCAGGCGGCACGTGGCACAGTGGGTAACTCTGCTGTGTCGCAGTAAGGAGACCCGGGTTTGTTTCCCGGGTCCTCCCTGCGTGGAGTTTGCATGTTCTCCTTGTGTCTCCTACAGTCCAAAGACATGCAGGTTAGGTGCTTTGGCGATTCTAATTTGTCCCGTGTGTGTGCCCTGTGGTGGGCTGGCACCCTGCCCGGGGTTTGTTTCCTGCCTTTTTCCCTGTGCTGGCTGGGATTGGCTCCTGTAGTTAGGATATAGCGGGTTGAATAAGAGATGGATGGATAGATGTATGCCTGCTTTAAATGAATGGATAACAAACATGCTCCCTAACTAAAAGCTAACAGATTTCACAAGGGTTAGGCCGGAGTTCCTCCCCTGGCTTATTTTTTAATTGTCTTTTTCTGTGATCGTTTTCATTATCATTCATTGTTCTGTTTATTTGTATAATTTTTTTGTATTATAGTTTGGTTGTTATTTAGCAGCTACAGTATGCGTGTCTTGCTGTTCTGCTCTGTCCCATGTATTTTGTGGATGCTTCTTTAATGGGCGGAGCCACCTGTCCATCTTCATTGTAGGACCATAAAGGCTGATGGGAAATGTAGTCCCTTGCATTTCTGGTGTTTGGTGCTTCTGTGACTATTGCATTTTATTTGATTTTCATCTCGGGCGTTTTCAACTTGTTTTTTATTCTGCTGCTCGTGATTATTCCTGTGGATTTCATTTGCTTTGAATTGTCTTGTAGGGAACTCATTTTGCCCTCTTTTTTCTTTTTATATTCTTTTGAGCAAAATCTTTTTTTTTATGAAAATTCATTATGGGACTTGTCTCTGCAAGCTGGAGTTTTACGGTTCTCCCTCTTGAGATGCATGTTTTATTGACATTTATTAAGAGTGATTGGAACTTTTGAAGCCAAAGACACATTTGGCATGATGTAGGCTATAGAGTGGAGGCTCAGGCTGCTTTGGGGTGCCTTGCCTTGTCAGGGTAGGCCGGGGAGAAGACCAGCCTGCTTAAAACTCACTTTGGAAGGCCATTTGTCTACAGCTGCAAACAGAACAAAAGCCAAGAAACCAAACAACAAAGAAACTGCGAGAGAAACATTTAAGACAATCTTGGACAACCAGGAAGTGCACTCCACTGACCTTCGTGTATTTGGATTAGCGATGTCATGTGCCACACACTTTTGGTTGTCACTACCTAGAAACAGTAAAGAAATGCTAAGAAAATGGCAGAGGCCCTCAAAAATCCAAATGGTTTCTGTTCAGACTGTGGCAGAGAGGACCCAGAAATGAGATGGTGCATGAAAACAAAACCAAGAGTCTGAGCAAACATCATAATCGACAACACTGGCAAGGTTATAATCAAAAGAAAACATCAAGAAAAATCTTTCAGGAATCCAGTGAATTGGGCCGCGAGATAGCCCCAGTGGTAGCCATTTCCTTCATTGACTCCATGATGATATTGCCTACGACTTCTGAGGAGCAAGCCCTGAGCAACCAAGAGTTACACGTATCAGCGAAGACACAAAACAGCAACGCCTGATGTAAAGAAAAATGGCATCACGGTGTAAATAAGACAATAAACACGTGTGGCAGGTGGCCGGGTGTGGTCATCAGCCGCCTGCCTATTTAAGGGGCCGCCTCTCCCTTCAATCAAGGCTGGAGTCGGGTGAGGAGGTGACGAGGAGAGAAGAGAAAGAGAAAGAGAGGTGGCTTACTGAAGCCTGGACTTTGGGAGACTGTGGGGGGTTTGTGTTTGGTGGCGGTGCACTTAGGACTGTATTATAATAGTGTAAAGAAACGTGTGGTGATGGCTGTAAATGTGTCTGCCTGTCTGTGTCCGGGTGTACTCTTTCACAGTGGCGTAGTCGGCAGGATGCTCCACCTGGATCAAGGTGGGGACCTGTATTAGTAAAAATGTCTGTGAAAGGCCCAGCACAACAGGGGAGCTCACCCACATGCCGCAGGTACAGAGTGTGTCACGGACCATTAGCGGTCCGCCGTTGGACTATGTGTCGCAGGGGCGGTTCAAGGACGCGGCGGCAGCAAGAGGAGCTGCCGAGAAGAAAGGGCTGCAGTTACGACAGCCGCAGCAGCCGCGGAGCTGCCCGGAGTCTCGTCCCCGTGTGAGGAAGGAGGACGAGATGGCCGCCGACTGGAAGTCCCTCCTTGCGACAGGCACGGGGTTGGATAGCGTGTCCTGTGTGCCCGCCAGCGATTGGATGGAGGCGGGACCAGGGTATATGTCCATCCCGTGCCAGCCAGAAACCCGAATGGGCTGGAGGAAAGGGCCCATAGAAAGCAGTCGGCGAGTGGCGCTGCTTGTCAGGTAAGCACACCGTCGACTGACTTTCTGTCCCTGGCAGCGATTCTGCAGCAGTTGGAGAGAGGCCTTCTGCTTGTCGGATTGCCGCCACCCGAGCGATGTGCCCTCCGGGCGGAGACGCAGGGATCAGAGGGGACGGCCGTCACGCCAGAACAAGCGCCGCTGGCGTGAGAGGAACTTCCGACCGGAGGAGTACAGCGGGGACCGCCCCCGTAAAGCTGCGGACGTCTGGCGGGGCAGGGTCTGTCCTTCTACTATAGGCAGGCTCGATCCGTCGCGGCGTCCCAAAGTAAGAGGAGGAGTCGGAGGAAGAAAGCCGACTCCTCCGATATGGGAGGACATGTTGCTGGGTGCACACATCCCATGAAGGGCCGCCCCGCAGGCTGGGAGGTGAAACATGAGTGTGGTCCAGTTGGTGGTCCCGTGGCGGGTGGGGAGGCCGAGAAAAAGAGTATCGGGGTGCCGGTCGGAGCAGAGAGCATTGGCCCAAGCACGGAGGAAGCGCGCAGAGGCGCCGCATCAGGGCAACGTCTCCGCCCCGGGTTTTTCTTTTTATTCTATAGGTCCGGGCCCTAGACGGGAACGTATCGACCTGCCGCCAAGGAAAATCTGTCCTCGCGGGATGGACGGCTGGCCCCGTGGGGTCTCAGCGTGCGGGGGAGTATTGTGGTAGGTGCCTATTTAAGGGGCCGCCACCCTTCAATCAAGGCTGGAGTCGGGTGAGGAGGTGGACGAGGTCGGAGAGGAGGCGGCGAGGAGCGGCCTGAAAGAGAGAAGAAAGAGAAAGAGAGGTGGCTAAGAGAAGCCTGGACTTTGGGAGACTGTAGGGGTTTGTGTTTGGTGGCGGTGCACTTAAGAACTGTAATATAATAGTGTAAAGAAACG